>NW_024581114.1:1496865-1526057 GCF_017639235.1 Corvus kubaryi | reverse complement strand
GGGCCGGTGGCCGGTGTCCCTGGGCCGCGGTCCCTGGGTCGGGGTCCGGTGGCCCTGGGCGGGGTCCGCGGTGTTGTTCAGGCCGCTGAGTAGTTCCTGAGGTTTGAGCCATCTGAGCAGCTCACTGCGGTGTTTTCCTACTTGACGACTGTTTACATTGTTTATTCTCAGAAGGTAGATTAAAATATGAACCACTGACACGGCGCCTGCCCGAGTGTGGTGGCGAGTGAGCTTTTGACACGTTCTCTGAAAGAATTATTTACGCTTTGGAAATACAGTGGCATTAACAATTCCATCGTATTAGTTACCGTCAGTAATTACCCGGGTGGAAGCACCTCTGGCACCTGTGCTGCCTGTCTGGGGCATCTGGTTCAGGTCAGAGTCCTGTGAGTCAGAGACATTCTCAGTGAACTTTTGGCTTGGTGTTTATTTACATACATTTATAAATTTTAAGCAAGGTGCTGACATGATTAAAGCCTTTTTTTGTGAATTCAGATGACTTGCTGCGATGTGAAGTCCTGTGGATTTGGGGCTGGAGTACCCATGTTTGAATACTGAAGGTTTTCAAGTTTCAATCCAAAATGAAGCTGCCTTAAATGTCTTTTCAGAAGTAAGCCTGTACTATCCTGACAAAAGGATCTCACCACTATTTACTAATTAAAGGTTATTACAGCAGAAATCATGTACTGCTCATGCTGCCCATTTATTATGTCACATTCTGAACAGTTCCGCTGGCTTCAGCAGCAACTGCAGCTCTAGAGATTCCGTATGACACTTCCATAATTGTTATAAATATGCACAAAATCACTACATGAAAAGTCTTTAGATAATATTTCCGTGATTTACATAGTGAATGTCTGTCTTCATGAAGTGAATCAGTTGGAATAGTCTGTTCTTCAGTGGAATCTCCTGAGCCTGTGTGTTTGATATCAAATGTTCAGGTACCAGATTTAGGGTGCCCAGAGCAGCTGTGGCTGCCCCATCCCTGGCAGTGTCCAAGGCCAGGTTGGATGGGGCTTGGAGCAACCTGGGATAGTGGAAGGTGTCCCTGCCCATGGCAGGGGGAGGAAGAGGATGAGTTTTAAGTTCCCTTCCAACCCAGGCCGTTCTGTGATTCTGTGATTTTGGCTCTAAATTGGTAATTAACTGGGTTTCCTTTCTGTTCTATTCCTTGTATTACCTTGACAAAGTCAAGGACCAGTGCAGCTGGATCCACAGCAAAGCAGATCCCTGTTCCCTCGCTCCTGGCACTAGGCCTCAATGACGTGCTAGAGAAACCCAGCTATTCAAAGATTCACAGGGATTCAGTTATTAAAATACTGAGACATCATCCGCACCAAAATACACCCTGATCTGTACACAGACAGATGCATTCTCAGATTTATTTAGTTGGAAATGTTCCTTAATTGTAAGCAATATTTCTGTAATTGTTATAGTTGCTATGAGAGTAAGGTCTAGGTTTTGATCCCAGGAGCACAAGCACATGCTGCTGATCTGAGCATTTATTTCCACTGGCACACACAGTATGGAGTATAAATTACTCACAGTGACCAGTTCATTGTCACACATTTATGGTATAGGTCCTCAATCTTAAGAAATATACGGACATTCTTAGCTCTATAAATGGTGGAATCTCGATTTTATGGCATCTATTCATATTACATAAAACAAATTACATACAGACATTTGCAGGATTAAAGCTACAAGATGTAGGCTAAAAATATGCAGTGATTAACTGTATAGCTCTCTCTGCAGATCTGGAATAGTTATAACTGTGTTAACTCTGAACCTGCCAGTTCCCACACTCCTCGAGTCGGGATGCAAAAGATCCAAGCATGGATTTTCCCCTCAAGAAAACACTCAGAAGAACACCTGGAAATATCACTGATTGCCAGTTTCATGTGATATTTTTATTCAGGGTATTTTTTCTGTCCCGGTTTACAACTGTTTGAATTATTTTCATAACAACAACAACAACAAAGGGTCATGATTTTGTGTCAGGTGAATAATGTGTTTCTAGGGAAAGACAATGTAGATTTTTCTCTCTCATATAGATGGGAGAAGAGAGAAGATATCTGCAGTTCCTCTGAGGGAAATCAAGGTTCCTCAGCCAAGTTCTTATCTCCCAATCTACAATTTATGTCTATCAACTTAAAGCCAGTGAATCTTTAAGATTTAAGCTCCAAGAAATGTACAAAAAAGGCTTTGGTTGATGCAGCTCTTCTAGATTTTGTGGGCTCTGGACCTCAGTGATCCATCTTGGAGAAACTGGGAAACAGAGTGAGCAGATACAAATTAGACTCCTGCTGTTTTGTTCCCATGAGGTTAAATTCAGACGCATTTCTGTGAAGTTCCTTCAGTACCACCTCAGGACCAGCGGGAAACACAGCAGAGCTGGCCAGTTCATTTTGCTGTATGGCTGCATACTGTGCTTCCACAGGCAGTTGGCATTTCCCTTCCGAACGTTTCCAAGGTGACAGGAGCTCATATATGGAGCTTTCTGGCGTTTAGGCAGGAAGACGTGCCAATAATGGAATCTGCATTTTGGCAGGGTGGTTCATATCAATTACATAACACAACTTGTCTGCCCCTGTTGTTTGATAGGGATCGCTGTTGGCCTGTAAACAATGGCAAACATTGATTTGTTGGACTGTAAATAATGGCAAACATTGATAAGCATCTTCCCAATGACTCATCCTTACAGATGTATGGACAAAGAATGAGAGGGGCATTTGCTATCAGACCACTTCATGGAGGAATGACCTGGGATAGCACCAGCTGGGTGTGCACCCCTGAGAGCAACACATCTGGGGTAAAACAATCATCCTGGTCCTGGAATTAGCCCTGGCTCGGGGGCAAAGTGGGAAATTTCATCCCAAATCTGTTGCATAAAGAAAAGAAAAGGAGGGCAAAGTGTCTGGCTGCAGTACTCTTCATGATTATAAAAAAAATTATGCAGACTGAGGGAGGAACTAGATGTTCTACAGAACATTTGGAAACAGATAAAAACTATATTCCTAGCACTTAAGGTGAAAGGGAAATTAATATTGTGGTTATCCAGATACTGATTAAATACAGACACGTTTGTGTTGGGGCTGTGGGATGTTCATACAGTGCAAGTACAGTACAACCTCTGAAACGAGCTAAATATTCCCACCATGCAATTGCTACTGATATTCCCAAATCTCATTTACAAAAATAGGCATATGTGTGTAATTTATATATCTAGAGACATTTGGTGATGTTGCCACAACAGTCTTTCACGAGCTGCTTAGGTGGAATCATGGGAGGGTGAGACTAATTATTCCTGTGGTACATTTTTTGCCTCTAAAGATTATATGACAATATGACATCTTTATTTTGCTGGCAGTAAAACCACCTGTTCTATTTAGAAAATGATCTATTAAGAATACCAGGTAATGCAGTGCAACTGTAAAATATATTGAAATAGTATCCTTTGATATTGTCTCAAAATCCTGAGTAGTAAATGACTGAAAACTTGGGTTTTGGCCCAAATCACTGAGCATGCTTCCCCTCAATCCCATCAAATTACACCATCCAATAAATGATTGTATGGTAGCAGTTACAGACGTATGGATGACTGTGATCAGGGAAAATTCATACCTGTTACATGTTCCAGAAGAAAAATACTTGACAGATACTAAAATGTGGGTTTCTGGTTTCAGTGTAGTAAAATACACTTCACAGTTGTGACCTTTATTACTACTTGAGTCAGGTAAATACTTCAAGAACTAGTAATTGTTGATATAGTAATAATAACAACTAATGATTTAATAAATAGTAGTGATTAAATGTCATTAGAAAATTGTCCAGGTGTGGGTGGAGCCTGTTAGCATTTGACCTGGCATGGTCAGATACGACTGAAACGCTGATTTAAGGCCCACTCTGTTGCTTTCACAGATCTACTACAGCTTTACTACAGCAAAGATCAAAGCTTGTTCCAAGCTGTGTAACTCTGGCCTGACGTCCTGGTCCTGCTGGAGCAGGGAGTGATCCCACACAGTCCGCAAGGCCCCTGCTGAGCCCCACACGCAAGGTGGGATCATAGGATGGGCATTTCCATGAAAGCTGCTGCCTGCAGCCATAGGGATTGAGGAGAAGCAGCAGTTTATTAGAGTGACAAAAAGGCTTAGGAAACATTTAGTATCATGGGCCATCTTTTTAAGACTATTTGACAGTTCCCAGCCAGTAGCTAAAGCTAAAGGAAATCTTTAATTATTTTCAAGAGGATTAGATGAGAAAGATTTGGAGAGCTTATTTATTTTGTTTTGTTTTGATGTTTTAATGGCAATTTTAATAGTTTCTTAATCTATGTTTTAGCATTTTTAATCTGTCATTGACTGTAATGAGTTTGGGATCTTTAGCTAGAATTGTGGGAAATTAAATGTATTGTTGATCTTTATTATTTTATCTCCTCTATTCCCCTTGGCAATAGGAGTTATTTATTTTGAGTGGGGTGTGCATATATATGTGTATATATATATATATATATATGTGCCAGTCTATTTTAAATATGTATTGTATACAAAACCAACTAAATCCAAGGCTGAATGACCAAACATTTATCCTTCTTCTGTATAATAGGAGGATATAATCAAGGCCCTTATAGATAAAACATCATGTATTTATCTGAGAGAACTTACATATATCTTTTAGGATTGCCATTGTATTTTTACTTGTGTCAGTGGTCAACTTTGTAGCAAGGTTTGTCCCTTCAGAGCATGGGTTGCCATGGTGTGCTTATACCAACACACAAATTTACACACCTACATATGTGTCACCCACACATGAAATCCACACAGACACACTCAATCCAAATGTACAAAGCGCCTCTGTGGATTTTTTGCTATTTTTATGATGAAGACATAGAAAACTGTTCTTTTTGACTAGTAAATTAGGTGACAGCTGTCCAGCCAGAGGACAACACCACTGAGGAATTCTCAGCATAGGTACATAGCCCACTGGACCATCAGCCTTAAGAGTAGGAAAAATATGGAAAAATCTCAACTGAAAATATCCCAAAAGGTGTGAATGTGTTCTGTTATACAGAGAGACAAAGTCATTTTGTTCTGTGTGTCACCAGGTAAATTCTGTTAAAAGTCTTTTAGTTTCCCTCCTCAAAAAACCCCAATTTTCATGCAACAATCCAACTCCCTGAGCTAAAATTTTTGTCTTTTCCTCCTTTTTGGATGTTAGCTGCAGGATTGCCATTGAAATGGGCAGAGGGAGGAAAAGATGAGAAAGAAAAGAACACCTTACATCATTCTCACAGGTTTACGATATGCTTATATTTGTTGTATTACATTTGTGTGTGTACTGTGAACATCTGTTCTCCTGGATCTCACGGGGCTGTTATTCCCCTCACCCACCACCCCTCTGTAGCCATTTGAAATGCTGGTACTAAATAACAATACAGAACTAAGAAGACAAAAAGATGAATCCAACACTTTACCCCAGGTGCCTCCTTTCATTAGCTTAAGGTACCTGCACAATCATTTTTGGTTTATGATTTAATTTCTTGAAAATGTCTCCTTCACACTGTTTCCTTTGTGGGTTGGTTTTAAAATTGTCATTCGAGATTGAACAGCACCAAAAAGCCGAGGAGGCGGAGGAGGAAGAGAAGGAAAGAGCGAATATGGAGGAGAAAACCGAGTTTGACCTGCAAGTCAAGATGAACCCGAGGTCCCGAGGAGCCCCGTGGCCGGGTCCCCGCTGGCCCCGTGCCGGGAGCCGCCGTGCCCGGGAGCCAGCGGAGGTCCCGGGAGTTCGCGAGGCACAAGAGGTGGAAGCTGGACGATGGCAGCGCGAGCAGCCCGGGATGGAGCTGTGAACTGCTCCGAGCGTTTCACTGTAGAGAAGCCCCTCAGGAGCCCGAGAGCGGCGAGGCAGAAGTTTGTGTTGCCGGCTCTGCCCCTCTCGGTGGTACCGCCGGGCCGGGACAGCGCGCAGACAGCGGAGAGGCGGCAGTTTCCCTCGGCACGGTCCCCGGCTCCATTGCCGGCGCGCTCGGAGCGATGCTGGAAGCCGGGCTGCAGCTGCGGTGCCCGGGTGCCGCCGGGATTTTCCAGGAGCTCGGGGGGGGCGGCGGGGGGCGGCGGCAGCGGCGGTGCCTGCGGTTCACATGCCCCGTGGGGAGCGGGCACAGCGGCTCCGCGCCCCCGAGCGCCCCGGGACCGGCCGCCCCTGCCCTCGGCTCGGGCTGCAGCTCCTCCTGCTCCTCCCCGGCACGATGCGCGCAGGACATTAGTGGCTCCGGAGCACTTTGAGTTGCTCCCACCCCGCTCCGTGGGATTAATCTATCCTTTTGGAGGTTATTTTCGGCAAGCAGCCTCGCAGGCGGGCAGAGCGGCCGGAGGAAGAGCCCGCGGCAGGGGAGGGATGCGGGAGCAGGGCAGCAGAGCCGGGCGGGACTGAGCCACCCGCAGAGGAGCGGAGGAGAGGGAAGGAGAAGAGAGGAGAAGAGAAGAGAGGAGAGGAGAGCTGCCCTGCTCCCGTGCCGGGCTGCCTGCATGGCTCCCGGGCACTGTGGAGATTGTGGGGGCTGCTGCTGCTGAGCAACCATCCATCGCTTTAAACTCAGCCTCAACTTAGCGCAGCAGGCAAGGATGGCAACGCCACTGGAGCTTTGGAGCTGCCAGGAGAGCCAGGGAACCTGGGTTTTGGTCGCTGCTGTCTAATAAATGGGAGTAAAATGGAATTTCTTACCTGGGTTTTTCCTGCCTTGATTCTACTGTGCACCCAAGAGCACAGGTGTATCAGGTAAGAAAACATCTTATCATTCTTTCTTAGACTGGCCTCAGGCAGCCGTTCTCTTGGTGTAGCTGGAGTGAGTGATGCCAGCTCTGGCTGGGGCTCCCACTTTTGCCCAGGGATGCTTGCTGCACTTACGGGCCAGGACTGCTTTGAGTGAATGTTCAGGAGAAAAAGGGCCCTTGACTGAAGAGTTTCCTTAATGTGCTTCATCTGTTTCAGTTTTTTCTTTCTTCATTCCCTAGCTGAGGATGCACTTCTGCCAGTTGAGCAGCAGTTTCTTGGCGTAGTCAAGGGCTGTGTTTTTAACAGGATGCTCCTGGAAGCCTTTTCCCGAGGGCACTTACTCTAAATTGGGGGCAATCACTTCTTGTAAGGCACTGCATATCCCAGCTCAGCCTCAGCCCCTCCAGCAGCTCTGTAGGGGCCTGCTTGAACATGAAACTCTTCCATAAACCCCAGCACAACCAGTGGGGTACGAGCTGAATAGCTTTGCTTAGGGCCTCCATAGGTATTATTAAAACCTCAAAATACAACCATTCCTTTCTAGTGCATTCATTAAGTCTCCTGAACTTGGGTTAACAGGAAGAGAGTGTCAGAGATCTTAGGGCAAAAAATGTTTGGAGGACGCAAACCATTTCTTTAAGTAATAAATTGTAAAGAAAGATATACATTTGCAGCTCTCAGTCACATTCCCTCCGAAGGTGTTAGCTAGGCAACCAGCGATGGTCTCGGTATATTCTTATTCTCTCCAGATCTGGAGGCTGGATGTGGAGAAAGCTTTGCCATGATTACGCAATGAAAATAGAGGGGGGAGTAAAAAAGAACTTGCTGCATGTAAAAACATGCCTACACCCCCCAGAGCAGGGGTGGTTGTGGCATCAAAAGGGTCTTACATCTGCTTCACAGACGTCCGTAATAGCTTCAGAGGAGTGGAAGAGGCAAAGTGGTAACTGTAGTAAAACACAACATTGTTAGAGGTTTTGGAATTAATCAGGGAGATCTGGTTTTTTTCACTGGGAAGGAAAAAAATCTTGCTTAGAGAAAGTGTCAAGTCAACTGCTCTTAGTCAGGATTGATTTATCACAGAATGATTTATCCTGTGACCTTGAATCTGTTATCCAGGGTCAGATCCTGACATCCTCAGACTCTGAAGCAATCCAGTGTTACAGTGAAGGCAGAGGAAATACTGCTTATTGCCTAAGGGCACCCTGATCTTGCCCATAATTTCAATGATCCTGTTTCTCCCTCTGCACTTGAATTAGCATTGAGGCTGTGGGTTCAAAAGTGATGTTTGAGTACATAAGACCCAAAAAAAGAGGTTTTTAAGGAAGAGTCAGTCTTCTCAGCCTCTGTCTTCAAGGTCTGCTCCTAGGCACAGCAACTGTCAGGATATGTGTTTGTTGGATACATTATTTATTTTATCATTAATTGCCTAATTGACTTTCTTTCTCCAGTTACACAATAGTGATGAGTTGTTTGTTAGGAATACATCTACTCATGGCAGACTCAGGCAAGGCAAATTCTAACTTCTGGAATTCCAACTGTTCAGTTTGTACTTTTCCAAATATGCCAAAGTGTGAGACATTCCATGGTCAAGGAAAGCTGCTCTGTTTGGATTCAGGATTTAGGGTGGCTATGGCAGGACACTGTTTAATCTTGTAAAAAGGGAGTAGCCTTGCTTACATGTGTACTTTGGATCAGTCAAACAGAACTCAAGTTAAATTTTATGCTTGCATTAGTAAAAATATTTTTGGTATGAGATGCTTTTATGAATGGCAGCATATTAATGGGCAAAACTGCCAATAGCTTCATTTTAAGGCTCTAATTTTGTTTTCTAAAAGCAATCTGATTCCCAATTATGATGATAGAGGCCATCCAACCCCCCTAAATTCTCTGCTCCTGAGTTCTGTGCACTGTATATGACAGGTATAAGAAAAACATATTCTAAAAAGAAAGAACATTTTGGTCATTTCGAAATGCATCAATAAGATGCAAGAGAGACAAAAGACTTCCCAAAGGCCAAACTACCAATGAAAATAATGTTGCAGTTTGGCAGAGGAGGGAAGTGGGGGATATATGCAGGCTGCTTCCTCATAGCATTTCTGAATACCCTTCCAGGGTGTTTTAGCTGTGTGTGAAGCAATTTCTCTGTCATGTGTGCTATTTGACTGAAGTGAATGAGCCAAATTCAATCTGAGTCAGCACATTTTTGTCAGGTAAACATTTTTTTAAAATAGTGGTTTTTGATCTGCTTGAGACAGTGATTAGTGGCAAGGAATTTGGCATTTAAATGATTGACAGGTCCCTGGGACAAAGACTGTGGCTTCCACTATTCTATCAGGGTTTGAGATGCTGTGGATGCTGCAATAATAAATGTGCCACAGTGAAGCAGATCATCTGCAGAAAGATGCTTGGGGAAATATTTCTTCATTTGTGTGGGGAAAGAGCACTTCTGATAGGAGTTTTGGGGTGTGTGTCTGTACTTCATAATTCCTTACTTCTCTAATTAAAATAGGTGTATATTTTGTATTTAAGTTTCTGCTCTGTTAAGTGACTTTTAACTCTTGCATTTAATTATCATTCTGCTGTGTGTTTTCCTAAGCCCTTTACTTCTATTTGTGGAAACAGAGCAGCTTTAACACGTGAATGTATGCAAAGAGTGGTCCATTTTCTGTAGCTTAAAACTGCCAGAGAGGCTTTGATGTTCTAAAGATTGCCATGAATTAAGCCTAATGCTTTTTCAATTGCATTTCAAAATACAAAACATATTTACAGTGAGCTTCCCTAACAGTCAGAAATGGCAGATGGGAAGGATACACATACTGCTCTGGATAATCCTGGAGTTTGGCAGAGGTCAGATTGTTCACTGACCTTGCAGGATATTCCTTGTCTTTTTCCCAAGGAAAAGTTTTCTTCAGTGGTGAGGACATCTGGGACATTTGTCCCAAATGCTTATCAAAATGAAATGTACTCCATCCCAGTCCTCCAGTCAAATTGGTTTTTTCCATCTACCAGGTTAAAAGATTCATATAACAACGATGTCACAATCCCCAAAAGAATCAGGTTAGCAGATCTAAAGAAGAAACAGAAGATGCAAAACACGATTTTCTACATCTTACTGCTCTATAAATTTGTCAGGTCAGTGCACCCTCCTGACAAGTGTGGCCTCAAATCAGTGTCCCACTGGCCACTGACTTAAAGATGCTGAGGTTTTTGCACAGCTCCCAGAGATTTTGGCACTCCTGTGCAAAAATGAAATTGCTAATACTATCCCTTGCTCAGCTGCTGTGGTGCTCTCATTCACATGAAACTTACAGATTGCCTCTTGCCTTGGTGTGATTTAAATGCCAGATATTTTCTAGTAATATGATAAACTTCTAGCAACTGTTTTCAAGCAGTGTCCTGGAAGAGAGCTAATGCCTCACTTGTCTGACAAGCCCTTTAAAGATGTGCTGTCCAAGTTGATTGATGTTTCTCCCCCAGATCACTCCACATTAGTAGACCCTCCCTGGTCCTGCAGCAGCTGGGAGGGAGATGTCAGCTCGGATAGGAAGGATTTTGGGAGATGTGTACTTTTTATTCTAGAACTGCTAGTACTTAGCTCTGAAATAGATGCATTTCTTTGCTCTGTCATGTGACATTCATTGCTTGGAGTTGCTTTCCCTAACCTGTGTCAGTATTAGGGAAAGAAGAACTCCACAGGTTTGTGCAGTTTATCAGCGGGGATTTCCTTTACCGTCACTATTGCTTTCATGGTTTAGACAGCAGCAATCTATTTTCGATGAGCTCAGTTGAAGTCCTCCCAATGCTCCAGATATGGACAGATGCAAATATATTCTCAAAAATATCTGCTTGAAATGAGATGTGTACAGAGTCAGAGTGTGGATCATCTTCTTCAACCTTAGATTTGGGAATGACTTCCAGATGGATGGAAGTCCACAGGACTGCTGCCATTCAGCCAGCAAGGCCCCCTACGCTGGCCTGGTGCAAACTGAAGAGAAGCTTTTGAGGAGCTCTTTTACCCCTTGGATTTGACAAATCAATACCTTAATTTTACAAAGTCCTTTTTCTTACTAAAACAAGCTTTACAGCAGCTTGCATTGGGAAGTTGCTGAATCAACTAATAGTAGTTGCCTTTCTTTTCATCCTTACTGCTTACACTATGAAAAGTGAATCCCTTCCAATGCGTCTTTTCTATGCTGGTCTTCCTTTTTCAGGTACAACAATGAATAATATTTTAGGCCATATATAATCCCAACTGCTTATCGAGGATGAATGAAATTATCCCACCATCCTTCATGTAACTTTAAAGCACTGGATGTGATGTGCAGAAGTCAAGGGGAATGACTCAAAGGAGTTATCACCACATGGTAAATCTAGCCATAAAATTATTTCAGCTGTAATACTTTAATAACCCCCCTGGTATGAAGTGCATATAGCTCCACTAACTTCAGCACATTTGTTACACTGATGATCTGACCCTAAGGCTTTATTAATAATAGAAACAAGATTTATTTTAATTGTGCCATGGATATTTAAGTAAAACTCCCTCTAGATTGTAATCTGCTTAAAACACATGCCAGGCTACAGCCCTCAGTCTTTAACACAACTCTCATCATTTTAACTTCCCTTGAGCTCCACGGCTTTCCTTAATGCCATTAAAATAGAATCCTGACACCGGAGAACTGCTGCACTCTAAGTGCTTGGTCAAAACATGATCAGGCACACGAGATACATCACTCCAGTGCTGTCACCTTCTGACTTGAATTCTGTTTTCAAAACACTTTACTGAACTTGGTTGCTGTTTTAGCAACAGAAGCTGAAAAGCAACACCTTCTATTGAAAAGGCAAGCATATTTTAAGCAGATATAGTTGTTCAATTGTGTTGTAGTTATTTACTCTAATTAGGGAAAGATATAGAGTACCATTCTTTACATATAAAAGGAACTCTGACATTTTACTGATTAGAAACACCATTCCACGTCTATGACTGTGACTTGTAAGTATACAAAAGTATGTTTTTAAACAAACTTATTATAAAGCTATAATTCAATTAAAGTAAATAATGATGATTGGATGATTGAAAGATCAGCTGTCTGATAGAAAGAAGTGTTATATAGTTCACGAGACCCAATAAAGAAGGACAAAACCTCTGTCAACATCTGTTATAAATCTTCAAAGCCCTTGTCTAAGTCTGTTACAGTGGGGATACTGTAACATGGAGGAGACCCCAACATAAGTCAATTATGTTATTCCAATTTATGTAGCTGAAAACATGTCTTGGAGTGTTCCAAGATCCTTCCTCAGAAGAGACAGAAGGACCTGAGAAATAGCTGGGACAGTAATTTGAGATGATCATACAACAGTGTGCTCGTGGCATGGAAATCTCGTAAATGCAGTTTAACATAACATTTCACTGGGAACTAATAAAGTTCCACTTGGAGCAGTGTTCCTGTGCTGTGAGGTCCCATAAGCTTTGACAGCACTGCTAATGCAAACCTTCAGTGTCTCTGCTGCTCAAAACTTACATTTACACATTGTAATCCCAGAACTCCTTCCTTGTATAATTGGGTCCAGACAAGAATTTTAAGACCAGGGCAATCAAAGGTTTTTCTTTCAGTCTTCTGTGAGAAGAAGAGTTGGTTATTGTAGGATGCTCTGTTCCTGTGCTGGCAATAATTGCTCGTGCTGAGCTGAATGCCCAGGCTGGCATATTTTGGAGAGAAAAACCATGTGCTTTATGTGGGTCAATGTCACATGAACACTCTAAGAAAGTTATGTAAGTACCAAGGCAGAATGTATTTGTGGTGTATTACTCGGCAGCCTTCCATGGATATTTAACCATTTCTCTTCTGTTACAAGGCATAGGTACCTCTCAAATGCCACATTTATAGCTGGCCTTAGTGGAAGATGCTAAACCAGTGCTCAGGCAGATTTGATCCAGTACTTGCTTCAGTCACAGGCCCTCTCAAACCACTGGCAATTCTTTTCTTTGCAAATAGGGGTGGCAGACATTGTCCCAGCCCCTCATTTGTCTCTTCCATCCCTGTCAATCACAGTGCAGCGAGAGGAACAATGTGAGCAGGCACAGATCTTCAACTGGAGTCTGCTAGGCTTAACAGATCATGAAGAAAACACAACCTTGTCTTTGTTTGCAAGAGATGGTGGAATATCCACATCACTGCTTGTGCCAGGGTTGAGGGGCTGGCAGCTGCCAGGTGCTGGCAAATGGCAACAAGACTCTGGGCTAAAGTTTTCAGAGAGCATCACTGGGCAAGCAAGAAGAGACAACTGAGAGAGGGAGCCTTACTGCTGGGAGGGGCTGAATCATGAGCACAAACCCCACATTTTCTCCCAACCAAAACCTGCTGCCTGCTCTCCAAATTCCAGATGTGCAGTTTTTCCTGTTTTCCCCTCACATTTGACAATACACCAGCCTTCTTGATCTCAGCTGTTCCATAGTAAGAAGCTGTCACAGCTGCATTTCAGTGCTCACAGATGCATTTTAGGCAGTATACAAAGTATCTTGGTTTCCCTCATGCTTTTTCTAAGTTTCTAAATCTATTTTTCCTACTTTTTTTTGGAAAGAAAGAAACTTTTAAAAGTATGTGCTTGTACTTAAAGAGGCCATAGTCTTGCCTGAAATTTGTTTTGATTTAAACAGAAATATCTGAAAGGGTTTTCCCACCTATAAAAATCTCCAAAATAGCTGATTCTACTGTACATGGTCTCTGGTGCAAAATAAGTCAATAACTTCAATTTTCTGTCATTTTTCTGTTTGTAAACATGGGAAATTTTAAGATACTTACTCTCTTTACCCAGAGCTATGAGTGACATCGGAGATTACATAGGTTCCAACATCGAAATCTCCTGGTTGCCCAACCTGGATGATTTGATGAAAGGGTATGCACGAAACTTCAGGCCTGGGATTGGAGGTGAGATTTGGAGAATAAATAATGTCTCTTTGGTTCTTGCAATCCTTCTGATGTTTATGTGAACTTCATACTTTAAATGATTAAAAAGTTATGATTATCTTTTACTTGGATGATGGAAAAAGATAATAAGCAACAATATGCTTGATTTTGACAAGAGACAGACTGTGCAACAGCAACACAGGCTTCTGATGCAGTTCTTAAATTGTTGACATCTAAGTTGAAGGAATTTTATATTTCGTTACATGGTGATAATTTCTGCATCTGCTTGAAGTCATGCTGTCTTAAACTAGATAATGTAATTTCCAGAAAGGATTCTATAATTTTCAGTAGTCGTGATTTTATCTTGTATTCCTTATCACTGAAGTGAAGTGTGCTGTTGGAAATTGAGGGCACAATCGGTAAAAGATTGAAAACTCTTGCTTTAAGAGTGTACTTTCTAATGGAAAACACTTTAGTGAACTCACTCCATCTGAAAGAATTAACAGTCTGTGATCATTGATATTTTTATGGGTACTATGATGATGTAAATCACCCCATTCAAACATTTTTTCCCAGGTCCTCCTGTTAACGTTGCTCTGGCAATCGAAGTAGCCAGCATTGACCACATCTCAGAAGTGAACATGGTACGGTATCAGATTTTTTAGTTTTGCTTTAGAAAAAGCAAAGGTTCAAAACCAAAAGTTGTATTTATTGAGATTTATAAACTGATTTCCTTCATTAAGACCTATGCAACTCTTGCGATGTGTTCTATATAATATTGATATTGAATCACTTTTTATATCTTGTGCTTATCCATGGTAAGAGTGTACGACCGAAATTCAAATGCTTGGGGCAGCTCCCTGGTTGACTAAGTATAAAAATATGTATTTGCACTGAAAGCAAGTAATATATTTCTAGGCTGAGACAATGATTTTTGGCCAAGTTCCAAAACATTATCATTGTCAGCATCACTTCTTAACTGGGAATTCTCTTGTCATAGGAATACACCATGACAGTATTTTTGCACCAGAGCTGGCGAGACGACCGTCTGTCTTACAACCACACTAACGAAACTCTGGGCTTGGACAGCAGGTTTGTGGACAAGCTCTGGTTGCCAGATACTTTCATAGTCAATGCCAAGTCTGCCTGGTTCCATGATGTGACTGTGGAAAACAAACTTATCAGGCTCCAGCCAGATGGAGTCATTTTGTACAGCATCAGGTGAGTGACAAACAGTACAAGTATACTCTGTTGTGTGTTAACTTTTTGAACATTCTATAATCACTCAGCTTTCCTGAGGTGATTTCCTAAAATAATTATTAATTAAAAATGGAAGAAAAGCTCCCATCTCCTATCCTTTTCTTTATAAGGAGAAGTCAGGAAGGTCTCTTTGGCAACACTGATCATGTCCAGAATGCCCTCAATGGGAGAGAAGCCTCTCATGGCTTTGGTCACCAGGCAAGGAGGTGCTGAATACAGAGCAAAGATTCTGTTCTCCACTCTCTCGCTATTTTCCAAGGGAATTGTGAGCCTGACTTAGGCTCAGCTTCCCTGTCTTTCACACAGACAAAGTAGCATTTCTCACTTTGAAAGAGGGCTGTGGCTGGAAATCAGTAACTATATTGAAAGTTAATTGTGTAATGTTCTAAAAAATAATGAATGTGTACCTTTGAAACTGTGAGCCCAACGTCCCCCTTAAGGTATTGGTAGTGATCTTGGGGACAGTAAAAGGGAGGAGATTGAATCAGAAAATTCCTTTTTATCATCATCAGTAGCTGCAGAATCCTCTGACGTTAGACAAGTCATTTGACCTTTCTTCAATTCCCTCTGCCTTTGGGTTTCCCACAGACTCAGGCAACAGCCATAAGGACTTTGAAAACAGTTCCCTTTGTTAGTATTAAGGTTTCAAAGTTTTCCACTTAGTCTTTTGAGTTCTGAGGAAAAGGCTCTGTCTGAATGTAACTAACTGATGTTCATGTTGCTCTGAACAGGATTACCTCAACAGTGGCCTGTGACATGGACCTTTCCAAGTACCCAATGGATGAGCAGGAATGCATGTTGGATTTGGAGAGCTGTAAGGGCTGAGTACATCTGTGTTTTGTGTAAAGCCTGCCTTTATGGTACTGAGATAGATGCAGCTGCTTCTTTAGTCAATGGAATGTAAGGGGTGCCTTGGGGTTTAGAGTGAACAGAAATTCTACATTGCCTGTGTTGGGCATTAGACTATGGACTTTTCAATACCAGTTCAACCCCAGTCCAATCCAAAACTCTAGGATTTCATTTAGGGATGATGAACAATGTACAGTCCTGCTGACAAATGTCTGGAACTTTGTGCTTCATGTGAAACCTTGTGCAGTTGTGACAGTCGCTGGCATTACTGAGATTTGTATCGAATCCAGTGAGAACAAGTAGAAAAGCCCACAGGCAAAATGTGATGTGCTATTTTTAATTTATGAAAAAATAGGAAAAAGAAAGGATTCCCTGCTTTTAGTGAATGCCATTGTGACTAACCTTCACATAGCTCTTTAACTTGCCTTGGCATTCCTGTATCTGTTACACAGAAATCCATCAGAATACTGCATGGATGGGCTTCATTCATTTGTAATCACAGAGGAGGGTTATAAAATTTGTATTTTATCCAACTTGTATTTAATCTATGATCAGCATGTAATTCCCATGAGCATTAATACTTCTGAATGAAAATCACCACTGACACAAGCAGGGACCACCCAGTCAGGGAAAATTAATCTGGTTTTTAGATCAAGGAGCCTACAGGTCCTGAGGTTTCCAGAGATCTGGGAATAGCAGATCCTGAGCAGATCCCTTGGCCTGTTGATGCAAGTTTCTAATTTTCTTTTTTGTCACTGACTTTGTTTTCTAGGCAGTTAACCACAATACCATTTTATCCTGTCAAAAATAGCAATCTACAGTTTTACTTATGTAATCACCAAATGCAGAGGCAGCAGACATTGCCCCAGCAATTCATTCTCTCTCCCAGCAAGTTCTGCAGGGAGTTTTGGTGGGGGTTGAATATTTTAATTGAATTTGAGGGTTTTAATTTCAGTGAAACAAGCAGAAATAAAGTCTCTTTAAACAAATGGATGCTTTAGTAGCAAGTTGTCAATGAACAGCAAAACTAGGAAAGATTGATTTCCTGTGGATTTGCATATTACGTAAATCCCCTCATTCATATCTCCCCTTTCTGTTGTGTTCCTAGTGCCCTGCAGCTCTCCAAAGCAGAGAGTTATCCAGACTGAATCTCAGCACGTTTGCATCGTGTCTGGTGGAAATCAGCATAGGAGAGGAATTAGAGAACTTCCACTATGAGTTCTCTAAGCTCTTAATTTCTCCCTTGAACTCTGTGTTTACTCAGCTTTCTTTTGGCAGATGGCTACTCTTCAGAGGACATTGTCTACCACTGGTCAGAAAACCAGGAGGAGATCCATGGGCTGGATAAGCTGCAGCTTGCTCAATTCACAATTACCAACTACCAGTTCACAACAGAAATTATGAACTTCAAATCTGGTAACAGAACCTTTCTTCAATTCAGGGGCAGTATCTGACTTTTTCCTGCAGAGAGAAAATATCTATTTTCTATCTATAATAGAAAATCCTTCTTCTTAAGTAACTAATTTAAGAACCTGTCATGTTTCTGATAAGAGTTTTCTTCATCTTCTACTTGTAAGTAATGCCATTCTTTGCTGAGCCTCCAGGTAGCCGCTGTAGCATGCTCTGTCCTTTAGCTCTCTCTGCTTGACAAAATACTGCGTGGAGTAGCCAGACAGCACTTGATAAAAAGCACTTGAGGTATAGTTCACATTTTGTTGACCTAATTTGCAACTTCAGATCGAGAAAAATTTCCATTAGCCCATGATGTTATGAAGCTTATGACGTACAGTCAGATCAGTCTAATTCTACCCCGTAGAAGTCAGTGGTGTGTATGTCTATCACTGGGCTTATTGCAATGTTTGTACAAGATTGGAGTCATTTCTTTCCTGCTGATTTTTCATCCTCTTTCATGTATTCAGATTCTCATTTATGCTGCACATCTCCTCTAAGCTCTTTTTTGAGTTTGAAATTAACTTGGCCTTTTAAAAAATCTAAATTTAGTATCTGGAGGACTTTCTACAGCAGATGATAAGACAGTACACATTTTGAAGCAATACTGTTATTTGAGAAGACTCATGATTTTATTTTCAGATCTGGCATTGATATGACCTGAGACAAATCATTTGACCTATTCTTAGCTGATGAAAGCTGCAGTACCTCGTGCAGGGTTTATGAAGCATCAATCGAACAGCATTCAAAAAGCTTTTTGTGATCCTTGTCCAGAAGATGTTAAAGAATGTAGCTCTGTGTCATTATAGGAAAAGTCATTTTTAATATCAATTTAAATGTAATTCACGCAGCCAGTATCTTTTCTGCTTGCTCTCTTTTCCAGCAGGTCAGTTTCCCAGGCTCAGTCTCCACTTCCACCTTCGGAGAAATCGAGGAGTTTACATCATCCAGTCTTATGTCCCTTCCATCCTACTGGTGGCCATGTCGTGGGTGTCCTTCTGGATCAGCCAGTCAGCTGTGCCTGCCAGGGTGTCACTAGGTAAAACAGATCTCCTGGGGGACTCACGGGGAAGGGAGTGCTCAGGTGGTAATTATGCTCTCTGATAATCCTCGTTAAGGTGTTTTTATGACCATCATGTTTACATTTGCAGAAGGGATGGTCCTTTGAAAGATTTCTCTCCTGTTTTAATTTCTGTCGTTGTCAGGGCAGCTGTCTCAGTAAGGAACAGCAGATAACCACCTAGGGAGGGTTAAAAGCAGTAATGACTGTGAGAGAAATGAAAGAATTGATTTGAAGGAACTGGGACAGTGAGAAAAAATGTGTTCCGGGAGCCTGTGGGTTTGTATGTCTGAATAAGTGTTGCCAGTGCAGATGTAAAAGTGTTTGAGGGTTAACTCTTTGGGTTTTGTTTCTCCTATCTAGGAAAAAAACAAGGATAACTTGTTCAAAACTGCCTTAGTCACACAAATGCATTTTTTTACAAATTCCCCTGTTTTGAAAATCAGAAGCCATGGCATTAAGGGGCTTTTGCTGTGAAAATAATCCTCAGCCTCATATTAATAAATATATTTATGTATGTTAGTGCATATATTTCTCTCTCATGCTACTCTGCAGGTATAACCACTGTTCTTACAATGACCACACTGATGGTCAGTGCCCGATCCTCGCTTCCACGAGCCTCTGCCATCAAGGCACTGGACGTTTACTTCTGGATCTGCTACGTGTTTGTCTTTGCTGCACTGGTGGAATATGCCTTTGCACATTTCAATGCTGACTACATGAAAAAGCAGAAGAACAAGATAAAGGCGAGAAGGCAGAGTGCAGAGGTCAGTAGGTGTGATACTGGGAATAACTTTGCCAAAGCAGTCACCCTGCATCATGACCTTTTTCTACAAGTTCTTCCTAAGAAGAAGGCTTTGAGAATGTTCTCGATGGTGCCTCAGTAATTCAGAGCATGTAAAGCCATAACCAGAGTTATAAGTGGTAGCACAGAGTCTTTCATCAGTTCTGCCAAAGCAAGGGCTAAATCCCATGCAGTGCTTAGGGACCCCGTAGGTGTTTCACCACATTTGTGCCGTGGATATCTTGGATGAATGACACTGCCTTTGCCCTATAAACTGCCGTTGTTCTCCTCTTTCCTTTGCAGATCAACGTGAAGAATGCCATTGTTCTGTTTTCCCTCTCCATAGCTGGTGTGAACCAGGAACTGGCCATTTCAAACAGGCAGCACCGAATTCCCAGAAGCCTGCCTGGATCATATGGCACAATAGAAATAGAAACTGGAGAGACAAAACAGCAGCAGGGAATGAAACTGGACAAAAAGACTGGCCTGAAGTCCCTCTTTAAGCCCATTGATGCTGACACCATTGACATTTACGCCAGAGCCGTGTTCCCAGCAGCCTTTGCAGCAGTCAATGTTATATACTGGGTTGCATACACAATGTAAAGACAACAAAAAAAGGAAAGTTCATCCGAAGACCTACAAACTGAACAATACCCACAGGCTAAAAAGCCCTCGCTGAAACTGAATTGAGGCATCTCTTCTCAAAATATTTTCCAACAAGCTCAAGACACTTCCAAAGTCAAGAAAGTCCTGCTATGAATTCCTACTAAAAGCAGTGATTTACTGCTGACCTGATTTGATACAGTAAGACTGCACTCTGCCAAACAATTCCAGCTCTTTCTTTCCTGTAATACCATGAGACAACTTTTCATATGTACATATTTGTAGCAAAAGTTTAAATCTTAAATTACCATGGTTTTCCTCCACTTCAAGGGTTGATCAGTAATGAAGATTTGGCTTTTCACACTCAGATAATTTCCTTTTTTTGTAATGAAAGAGCTAATTCCTCACTTCTGCACGAGTGGTTTTCTGCATCTGTGGGCTGGCCTAGGTTTAACAGTAGTGCTAAAGTTGGAGTTTTTAACCAGAAAAATCTCATGAACAAAGTAAAAGGAAATAGAGGGGAGTGGGGGTTTTTCTTAAAATATTATTTGTCTTGGATAAAATACTGAAAAATTTCAATGCTCTTAGTCACAGCATGAAATAAAATATACTACATAAAATTCTACTGAATTGTTAATAATGACTGCTTTACATTTCAGATCTAAGCTAATGAAATTTTAAACACTTGAACACAAAAATGTTTATTAGTTTAATAGGCCCCAAAATAGATAAAAGTGATTTAGAACCACAGGGGAAGCTCAGGCTTCCTATGTTGGATTGGGAAAAATTTGAAAGGTGCTTGATAATGAAGGAAGTCAGACTCCATTTGCAGGAAGGACTTTAGAATTTGTTCTGTTAATTTTCAGTGAGAATCTACCATGTGTGCCTCTGAAAATATCCTTTCTGAATCTGTCCCTAAATAGCTGAGGGAAGTAAAACAAAAATTCATAACTGTCTTTAGTTATTCTGTTGCTTTGGATATTTCTGCTGTTTTTATTCAGAGGCTGACCTAATCTCTTAGGCCCTCTTCACTTCCATTATTCAACAGTGAAATTTATGGGTCCTCATACACACTGCTTAATTCAGGACTAGATCTCTCACCCAACTCGTGCAAAATAACACTTTGTTCTGTAAATAATCTCAGTAAACTCAGCAAGTGAACACAGTACTCACAACAAACTGGTTTCACAATTATTCTCTAAAATCTCCACAGTAAATATATTGGAATATGTATTAAAGCAACTGAAATAAAGTTAGTGTAGGAAGCCAATGTAAGACACTACAAAAGGGAAATTTATTCTGAGGATATTGTTGCCTTGAAAGTGAGAGGGTGTTTTAAAAATAGAAACTGACACAAAAGAAGAGGTGAAATGACAGAGAGGGAAAGAGGAGGCAAAGCAAGAGGCTGAAAGCTACAATGGAAAGGAGCATGGAGAGGGACTAAGCTAGAAGCTGTAGATGAGAGAAGAGCTTTGCTGGCATTTCAGATGGGACTCTTGAACGTGTGGCTGACAATTAGTAGTTGCAATAAGGGTGAAAGGAGGATTTGATCCTGGTGGAGCATGTGCGCATTCCTCCTGCCTTAACTCAGCTGTGATTTATGGTTTGATTTCACATGACCAGCACTGAAAGATAAAACATTTCAGCACTGATTTATAATTTAAAATAAGATTTGTTCAATATCAGTGAAGTAAGAGAATGCTTTGAAGAAAAAATAATGACCTTGAACTGGGCTGTAAAAGAAAATATACTCCACTGTAAGTCAGGCTTAGGTTCACCTCAATCTTTAATTTCTGTTATCATGGAAAAACTATCAGCCAACAGTGTGCTGGAAAACCCCAACTGGCACCAAGCTGTAATTGTTCCACAAAGACCTCACCAATGCAACCCTGGACTGAGACACCTGGGTTCTGCTCCAACATCTCACCACTGAACTGCTGGGGAATCTTAGTCAAGACCTTTCACTGCATTATCTGAAACATTGCTATAATGATTTCTTTCCTATATCTTTGGGTTTTACAGAAGAAAAGCGCTTCAGGAGAGGCAGAAACTCTTATCCTCCAACTAGGTAAGTGCATCCAACCTGTACTTACGTGGTGCGATTTCCCATAGTTTCTGAGGCTCACATACTGAATTAAAGCAAAGTATCACTCAGATTTCACCTTATCCAGAAAGCTAATGAAAATCTGCATCTTCTTCAATATATCCAGGTAATCAGGCTTCTTTTCTTTTCCTCCTGCTTCTCCTCTTTCTAATTTATTTTTCTTACTGTTTGTTCCTGATGCTGATGAAATGCTACATTTCAGAAATACACTATATATTTTTTTTTCTAAGTGTGTTTTTTTGGTCATAATCACTCTCTCTCCAAAGAAACTCAACCTCTCTTTCCTTCTTCTGAATCATTCCTACTGTTCTATATAATGATTTCATGCAGAGTGGAATAAAAGCAGCAGAAGCATGACTTTACAATGCCTTCTCCTTACTAAGTTGTTGCTTTTTTCATGATCCTTCACCACAAAAATACAACATCCTTTAGAAAGAACACAGTGCCGCCGCCTTCTTTGTTACACTTGCAAAAATCAGAAATAATCCTTAGTTTAAAATCAGTAGATTAGTTTATTACATAGCCTGTCAATGTAGTATCTTCTTCTAAGAGTGAAATTATTGACTAAATCCAGCTGAAGGAATATTCACAGCAAGTTTCTGAGGAGTGCAAGTCATGATTTTGGAATTAAAGTTATTAAAGAGCAGAGAAGGAAGCACTGCCTAGTCCCTCTAGTGTACAGTTAGTGTACAGTGGCTGGTTATTGGAATAACTAGCAAGAAGGTGGCTGCAGATATTATAAAGGCAATGTCTAATCTAATTACTTCAGCAGTAATAGTTTGCAATTGTGCACCTGACATAACTCCTTACACTGCAGCCAACTGACTGATCACATGGGGTTATTGGACAAAATTAGTTGCTTCTCCATCTGGGAGACAGTCACAGACTGCATGTCCTGCTGACTGCTCCAGAAGATTTATTCAGTGAATTTTTTTCTGTAGTTTGACTGCAGATCTTCAAGGTGCACAGCTCAGCGTGGCTGATCAAAGTAAAATGTGGCAGCAATCTTCTCAAAAAACCCAAAGCCAGAATGCCAGACTACCTACAGTGATGTAGACAGAAGCATAAATAAAAGGAAAAAAATATCTCAGAATGTTGCAGGGAGTCAGAAAAATGCCCTGTGAGCACACATATGGCAACGGGTTCATCCCAGGAGCAAGGGGAGCAGAGGGGAGAACAGGAATTTCAGCTGTTGTTGCTGCACTTGCATGAGCAGCACAAGACAAAACACCTCCATCAACAAGAGGGAGATTTTCTTAAATTGGTTTCCAGAGCCAGAAACAGAAAATTCAGATGCCATTCAAACTTTCAAGGAGACATTTCAGTACAGGAGTATGGTGAATTGATTGGAGTTTTGCATAAATTGGAATCTTTTATACTTTTGTGTGTGCTTCACTTTTTTTTTTTTCATTTGAAATCATCGTATTTGAAAATCCCCAGACATTACTACTTTAGACCTATTAACACCTAAAGACAATTCTCTATTCAACTCTAATTTCATTATGCCCTTAATAAAGTGAAATAAGCCCGATTTGAAGTCAGTTGAATGCTGACTTTGGATGGGTTGTACTAGTGCCATAAAAAAACCTATGTGACAGATGAGAAGGCACTTTTTCTGTGCTGCACCTGAAAGCATTTGTGTTCCTTTCAGCAATTTATAGTACTGCTCTATGGACTGGCATGTCTGTGAGAAAAAGAGTGGGATATGTGTTAATGTAATCATTCTAAATGTGAAGTGTTAATAAAATGTAGATATACAGAAATCGGAGCTTCTATAAACGGACAAAATAGGCATTCCAACTATTGAACTGGAAGATAAAATGCGTTAGAAGGAAAATCAGAATGACCCTAGAGATTTCATCCCATAATGACATCCTGCCTTTTCAGTGCCCAAGGGTTTCCTAAGTCTCCTTTGGCCTTGACAGCAGAAGAGGAAGTGCCATTGTGTGTTCATGAGAGCTTTCTGGGGGGCACTTATGCACACTGCTGTACTGATGTGAAAAAATAGCTATTGCTGCCTCACGAGGTTGAAAAGAATCAGAAAGCACAAGATGAAAGATGAAGAAGAGCAAGATACTGCATTTGTTTGAAAGTAATGCTGGCATTAATAGTGACAGCACTATGAAGAGGTTAAAAACCAGAAATGTCTGTCCTGTTTCTGGGTAAAAATGAAAGCATTTATCCCAGTTAGAGTAAAAACTCTCACATCAGTTCCTAACTGGTTTGCTAATCCAATAGATAATGTAGCGAAACCAATTTAGCTCAATGAGGCTTCTGGTGTTGGGACAACAAAACACTTAATACGATTGCTCTGATTTTAAATACTCCCAGTCATTACCCTGGAAAAGCACTTCTCTTCAGGAGGAAAACAGCACCCTGTACATTTGTCTCTGAAGCAGAAAAGATAACAAAAAGTTTCTGAGAATATTTTTGTTAAAAAAAAATCTGAAGCAACTCCCTCCTGCCCTGTTTATTACAGCAGCTTAAACCACTTGCCATGGTTGAAAGCCTGTTTGATATTAAAATAATACTGCGTGCAATATATGTTACAAACATAGCTGATTCTTCCTAATGAAAACGGAATAAAAACTTGGCAATGAATATGTATTTTTGGATGGATTTGGCAGATAGATGAGAAAGGCACTGTGTCTTAAATGGAATTAATTTGAGGATCTAAGCCCCTCATTACATAATGAATCAGGGATCTGCTCTCTCCTTATACCAGCTCTGTGCCACAGCTATTTCTTTTACTAAATCCTGCACAGTAAAAACAAATCTGAGAAGACAGTCAAGCCCAGACTGTCAGAAAATATAGCACCAACAGAACTAATCAGATGTTATTGGGAATTCACTGTTCCATGAAAAAATTGGTCAAAAAAAAAAAATCCAAATATCCCACATTTCTGAGACACTGGAAACCTCTGGAAACATATCCCTTTCTTTAACTCTTGCAATACCTCTATTTCACTTGATCCTCAGTTCTCTTTCCCTTTTTTTTTCTACTTGGAAAGGGGAAAAGAAGAGGAAATTTTCTTTCTCTTTGGCACAAGAACATATTAGGCAAAACTAATATAATCTCATCACCCAGGTATGAAAAACAGGGAGGCTGAAAGTCTCAATTTGCAAACCTTTGTACCTTCCAATGTTTATTACATAAAAGGCAAGAAACTCAACCCTGTGATAATTAACCAGCACACTCCCACACAAACACACTCCCACACAAACACACTCTTTCTCCCTGTTTCACTCTCTTACACTGCACACTGCTAACCCCATATATGCAATAGAGAGAAAAAGATAGTTTAAGTCATGCCTCAAATTCTCCACACTCTTAAAAAGGCTCTTCTTCCTAATTTTGGTCCAAACATCTTTAACACAGTTACTGGGTAACATAAGTTACTAACAAATACAGGCTGCATTAGTTGTTTATTGGGTAAGTAATCTCAAGGAGAGCAGCACAAATATCACAAAACTCAATTTTCATTCATGGAGTTACCAAGTGGGGTGGGGAGAACATTTTTCTTTCCACAGTAATAAATAATTGGCCAGCTTTGGCCAATTGGAACAGGAAGAGCTGGAAGTAGCAAAACAATATATAGGCCATTGAGCTATTCCTGTATTACAATTACTAGAGCCTTAAGATCAAATAAAGACTGAATGATGAAATACAGAGTAATCTGTGAAACATCTGGTATAATGTTCCATCCAGGCTGTTCTTCCTTTATTGCTACATTTCTTCCAGCTTTAGACAAATACAAAAGAACTATTTCTGTACATCTTAACCAGCTACGTTTTTTACAGACATATTTAAGATTATCCTACCTTCATCTTTGTGGGTGAAACTTTTACATATACAAGCTTGTTTGTGCATATATATAAAGGACAGGAGGTCCTATATTTTCTTCAGAAGTGACAGTGCACACAGTACTGTAAAATTAAACAGGTTGTTTAAATATCCTGAAAAAGTAAATACAGAATCACGAAGGTTTGGGTTTGGGTTTGGTTGCTTTTAAAGATATGTAGTTTGGGCTACCCATAGAATTCTTTCTCCTCCTGGCTAATGAGGTGTCAACAAGGGAGTCAGCTTCTGGTTGCTTCTATCTTATATAAGACAGACAAGTAAGGGAGGTGTTGGCTTAAAATAGTCTTGAAACATTATTCATTTTGTCTATTTTAACACAGGCTAGAAAAACACTAATATTCAAGCCAGCAAGAAAATCTACAAAGAATTGCCATGGTGATTTCTGATATTATGTAGAATATCTGCTTTACTCCAGTTTATGTTCAAATATATTAATGCTTTGCCTTATTATTTTTATCCAAACTTTGTGGCATCTGGCCCAAATTCATTCCCACTGCACCCAACGATTTCACTGCCAGTTACTTCAATAGAAACAATATCTAGTCTCTTCCTTGGCAAAAGAAGAGAGTAAGTAGGCTGGAGAGCAGCCTGCACATGCTGCTGGTTTGATCTGCTAAAGACACATTCTATGGGGAGGCATTTTTATTCTAAAGTGATACAGAACTGGTTACTCACATTTCACATTCATTTGTAGATATGAGCTGTCTCTCTCAACTTCTTCGTTGTTTAGTTCACAGTCTGAAATCATCGTTCTAATCCGTACTAAATCTTTAAAACCTCGGAAACTTGAAAGGTGCTAATATAGCTGAAGATTTTGAATCATGAATTCAAGTACTAATAGGATACCTGTCTTCTACCGAGGTGAAATTAGTACTGATTGCCCCTTTTTTGCAGCAATTGTCTTGAAGAAGTAGCTGCCATAGTGATATTTTCATTGGAGCGTTTAGAAGGGAGGAGTTTTTGGTCAGCCTTGTCAGAAACAGACAAGTGCTTTGTGTCTGATGGCTCAAGCTGTACTTCAGATTAATGCAATCATTAACCCAAACATTTTTTTCCTTTTAAACTGATGTTTAAAGGACCGTTCTCAACACCCTGAAGCGCTAAATAAAGACGTAGGACTCGTAAGCATCATCTACACAACGTATTTCCCAGAGAGTTGCCTGGGAATCTCTTGCCATCTGCTGGAAACGCGCGGATGTACATCCTTAAAGGAATTGTGAGACAAGAGTGCCAGGAAACAGTGGGGAATGTTCAGAAAGCAGCACTCTGAATGCTCACAACTTTAAGTTAAAAAGACAATTCAAGAAGGAGGTAACATCAGACTCCCAGGCTACAGCAGTTGGACTACCAACATTAGATTCTTTAGTAAATCACGTCTTCACTGCTACAATTAATCTGTGGCATGATTGGATGCTGAGGTTGAATGTAGAATTTCAGAACTGAAATATTTGTAAAAAAACCCCTTTTTGTCTTTCTCAGACAGATAATTTCAGATCGCTGCTCTTTAGAGTAAAATATCTGATATGAAAAGATTCTAATAGTGATTTTTAAAAGAGCTAAAATTTTAGCTATCTCATTTACACTTGCAATTAAATGAAATTAAATTAAATTACCTGTAGGAGCCTGTCAGCTCGTCAAATCTAGATGTAGTAGACAGAAATATTGCAATTTTTAAGGTGAGGATGGCTTGGTAGAAGACAAAAGTGCAATGCCTGCCATCTGGAAAAATAAAAGGGAAAAAAAAAAGGTCAAGAATCCACTCTAAATTTACAACTTGTTGTGTTTCAAACCAGTTACAACCTTGTCAGCTAATGCACAGAGCAAAGCCCAGGTCCTCTCCAAAAAATGCCATCTGCCCAGAAGTGGGAAGCATGTATTGAGAAATGCAACTGTTTAAACAGTCTTGTATTATATGAAAATAAAACCCAACCCAAAACAAGACATCTAAAACAACAGCATGGATACTAAGTGAGCAACTACAAAATATCTCTGTGAGATGTAAAAATATTGTGGTTGAGATTTTTTTCATCAAGCACTGAAAATATACCTGAGCTTTTCTCCTTGGTAAAGTTGTGCTGGAAGAAAATAACAGCAATAAACCACATAAAACTTCAGATCGCAGTTCTGAAGAACCTTTCATCTCCCAACCCAACAGCTCAAGGAGCTGAATCATTTAATTGACATGACATGGAGATCAAAGTCTACCTTGACCTGAAAGAATTATGTTTGTAGACCTATCTTACATAATGCTCTCCATTTTAAGCAGAGAAATTTGGAACATGTAAAGCTTTAAGGGCCCACTCTGAAACCAGATTGACAATTCCCACTAAAATAAAATTAGCAGTGGACACACAAATAATTCAGATTAAAGACTGATAAATGAAGCCATTTGGTGCATTTCATTGGTGTCAGAGAAAACATCTCGACTGATGGGAATAAATTTTTCAATTTTACTGCTAATTAAACTAGTGTCAATTATTATTTATTTGTATTTTGGGAGATTGTAGAAACACCAAAAGAAGCCTCAGAGCTACACTGCTGCAAACTCTCCAACACACAAACCCCAAAAGCCCCACAAAAGTGCTGAGAAAGTGCTAAATGTGCCTGAAGAAACTTGATGTAGGTGTACGCATGGAACAGCAGGAGGCTCAGTATTCCATTTCAAAATACAAATCATGACCACTGAACTCCAGGTGGCCAAAAAAAACCCCAAAACAAACAAGCAACCAACCAACCAAACAAACAACCTAACAGTTGTGTCTCCTCGTTTTGGTTCATTTTTCAAACTGGTTGAGTTATGTTGCCCAATGGTGGATATAAATACATCAAGAAAAGCCCCAAAGCAATCCTTTTGCTTGGAGAGCTTATTTGCTTGGAAAAGTTTTAAAATGCACAAGGAAACCAGGTGTTTGGGCAGGATGAGCAGCATTCCACTAGAGGACTCTCTGAGTTCACCATCCCAGCTTTTTCCAAGGAAAACACAGGAGATCCTGATTCAATCACAGAGGATTAAAAGTTTGGAAGCAAAATATCAAAGTATCATTAGGGAAAACCATCCAAACCCAACTTTACAAAGCAAAAGTCATTAACCATGTCACAGACTGGCTCTTGTGGAACTCTGGTTGCTCCACCACTAACATACTATTTTTCTCTCTGGTCTGGCCAGTCTGATATTATTCCCTCTTTACTATCTCAGCTGTGATTTTCCTGCTTTAGCCACTTTGAGTGGTCCCTCCCCAGGCTGGAGGCTGGATTGACACTCACGGGACATCACTGCTGGGGTTTTCTGCTGAGATTTCCCAGGAAGCAGCTCTGGGGGAGGCAGACAGGGCCTGTCCCCTCACACCCGTCCCTTCAGAACCTGTCCTCTGTCCCCTCAGCACCTCTCCCCTCAGAACATACCCGCTGTCCCGTCAGCATTGTCTCCCCTAACTCTGTCCCCTCACACTATCCCCTGTCCACCTGTCCCCTGTGCTCTCAGCACTTTCCCCCGTCCCCTCACCTGTCCCATCTGCTCAGCACTGTCCCCTGTT
>NW_024581114.1:1496208-1496855 GCF_017639235.1 Corvus kubaryi | reverse complement strand
TCCCCCGTCCCCTCACCTGTCCCATCTGCTCAGCACTGTCCCCTGTTCCTTCACACCAGTCCCCTCTCATATCTGTCTTCTCACACTCGTCCCTCCAGCACCTGTCCCCTGTCCCCTCCCAACGATGGGGATCGTTACATCAGTCTCCTGTCACACCTGTCCCCTATCTCCTCACACC
The DNA here is from genome assembly GCF_017639235.1 of Corvus kubaryi. Classification (NCBI taxonomy): domain Eukaryota; kingdom Metazoa; phylum Chordata; class Aves; order Passeriformes; family Corvidae; genus Corvus; species Corvus kubaryi. The sequence continues at coordinate 1,496,677 of NW_024581114.1, read as the reverse complement.
AGTCTTCTCTCACGGCAGTCCATTCACACCTGTCCTCCCTTACACGTCCCCTGTCCCCTCACACCTGTCCTCCCTTACACGTCCCCTATCCCCTCACACATGTCCCCTCAGCACGGTCCCCTCACACCTGTCCTCCCTTACACGTCCCCTATCTCCTCACAACTATTCCCTCAGCACGGTCCCCTCAGCACTGTCCTCCCTTACACGTCCCCTATCCCCTCACACCTGTCCCCTCACACCTGTCCTCCCTTACACGTTCCCTATCCCCACACCTGTCCCCTCAGCACGGTCCCCTCAGCACGGTCCCCTCACACCTGTCCTCCCTTACACGTCCCCTATCCCCTCACACCTGTCCCCTCACACCTGTCGCCTCATCACTGTCCCCTCACACCTGTCCCCTCAGCACTGTCCCCTCAGCACTCTCCCCTCAGCACTCTCCCCTCACACCTGTCCCCTCAGCACTCTCCCC
>NW_024581114.1:1422905-1496108 GCF_017639235.1 Corvus kubaryi | reverse complement strand
TCCCCTCAGCACTCTCCCCTCACACCTGTCCCCTCAGCACTCTCCCCTCAGCACTCTCCCCTCACACCTGTCGCCTCAGCACTGTCCCCTCACACCTGTCGCCTCAGCACTGTCCCCTCAGCACTGTCCCCTCAGCACTCTCCCCTCACACCTGTCGCCTCAGCACTGTCCCCTCAGCACTGTCCCCTCAGCACTCTCCCCTCAGCACTCTCCCCTCACACCTGTCGCCTCAGCACTGTCCCCTCAGCACTGTCCCCTCAGCACTGTCCCCTCACACCTGTCCCCTCAGCACTGTCCCCTCACACCTGTCGCCTCAGCACTGTCCCCTCAGCACTGTCCCGTCACACCTGCGCCCCTCCCCGCTGCCTCAGCCGCCCCTCCCCGCCGCGCCGCGCTCCCATTGGCTGCAGGTGTTCCCCGCCGCCCCCCCGCTCGCTCTGGTTGGCCGGGACGCTCCGGCTCCCCAGGTAACGGTTTCCGCGCTGCGATTGGCGGCGGGTGGGCGGGATCCGGGTGCGGATTGGCTCCCCATTGGCTGCGGCTCCCGCCCTCAGGCCGCCATGTTGCCGCGGGCGCGGGGCGCTGAGCCGGGACAGCGGCTGAGGGGCGCCAGGGGCACCTGAGGCGGGACTTGAGGGGGTACCTGAGGGACACCGCGGCTCTTCCGCCGCCTGCTGTCGCTGCTCCTCGCCAGGGCACCGCCGGCAGCGAGGCAAAGTCCGCTGCGAAACTTCCTTGCGGGACTTTGAGCAACTTGAGGCCGCGGAGGTGTAGCCGAGCACGGCGCAGAGAGCGGCCCCTGGTCGCCGCGGGGCCCCGCTCTGTGGAGTGGGGCCGCGGTCGGAGCAGGTAGGAGTCCGGACGGTCCCGGTGGGGAGGCTGGGCAGAGCCCGCTCCGTCCGGGGAAGTGCCGTCGCCACCTCGTCCCGAGTGACGGTGTCGCGTCCCGGCCGCTCCCCGCAGGCCGGGACTGAGGGGGGACCCCGGGTGAGCCGGAGGGGCCGCGTGTTTCCCTGAGCCCCCCGGAAGGGTCGGGTCGAGAGTTCTGGGGTCTCCGCTGCCTCGGTACTTGTGGTCCGGCTTGCCCGGACAGCGGGGTTAGGGAGGTGTCTGGATACACGCGTTCATATGTGAGGTGGTAATTTGGAATAAACAGGATGTTTGTCAGCCTCCAATCATAAAGGTATGCTAAATTGCCTCGTGGAGTTCCTCTTCTGCTTCTCTTGGGTAAATGTGTAACCGATAGTAATTGACTGTAGTGTTTTATATACATAAAAACTATTTTTAGTTACTCGATCCTTTAGGAGAAAGGAGTAAGATGCTGTGTTGATGAATAAGTAAAAACTTCAGTGGAGTATTTTCAGCCAAGAGGGAGCTGTTGGATGATTTTTTAAGAAAACATTCTCAAATGCTTGGGATATTTCTGTAAAGCTAAATTGGACAGGGTATTTTTAACCAATCTTATTTAGTTTCTGTGCAGGTCAATGGTCTTACACATTTTCCTATTGATTTTTTGCTGTTCCATGTAAAGCTATTTGTCTTTCTAAAATTTGACACAACTCATTTGTTTAGCAGTGTGTGTATATGCATCAATATTCTGTTTTTTTTATTGAGGCAGCTGGATTGAGAATCATCTGGAGCAGAAACACTTTTCACATGTGCAACTCTTCACTTCAGAATCTGTTATCTGTCTTGAATCAACTTATTTCTGCATACTTCTAATTTTATTTAGCTGCTAAATACAGACCATGCCTAGCAGAATGGGCTCAAAAATTGATCTGAACAAAGACTTCATCAGAGTAAAAACACACTACAGTGGGTAAGTCAGTGTGTCCTTTCCTCTGTGTTGTGACCTGTCTATTTTTGAAGCATATTGAGCCGGAGTTTATGGTCTGACCTAGTGATAGAGTAACCAGGGCTTTGGTGGATTTGTAATTAATGTCAGATCAGGCAGGTAAACTTCTGAGCTATTAAAATACCAGTCAGACTCCTGCAGCATGCTGATCAAGAAGAAGAGTTAATTTATACTTTTCTCAAAAGGGGAGAAAATGCGCGTAACTGACAGCCCACAGTTACTATGGGTTGATGGATTATTGATTCCCATGGTCACAGCCAGATCTAGGTCCATCTCCTGCATCCAGATGCAGTTATTACATTTTATCCTGTCTATAATCAAAATGTCATGGACCTTTATGACTTCACTCAGTTGTCAGTAGAAACAGGAAGGTTTTATTGCGGCAACATGAAATCTGAATTTTCAGGTATGTTGAATCTAATTGGTTTGCCATTCTGAGCACCTTGTAAAATAATGTTGCTTTGGTTTCTCCTGTCTTCCTTCAAGGCCTGAGTTTAAGGCATTTGAGGAGTTAAATATTTGGCCCAAGTAGATCCTTAAACTCGATTGGAAGTATTTAGACTGAAGTTGTTGGCATTTAAAAAGTGACTTGAGTGATCTTTTCTGAAGTTTTACTGCTAAATAAGTAAATGTAGCTACTACTGTGATTGTTCTTACATTATGGTGTAGAAAAATGCTGTTTTGAATGTAGTTATGAAAGTCACTTCACAAATTTTATTGAAAACAAAATGCTTGCTTTTTAAACTCATCTGCTTATCAATGCCGTGTACTTTGAGGTCCTGAGTTTAGAATTCTAGAGCAATTGAATTAATGTGGTAATGCAGTAGGAGAGCTGCCTCAGCTGTTTAAGGGAAGGCACTATAAACACCAGTAGAACTGGGTGTAAATAATTTGGGGTGCCTTGCTGGCAGGTAATGCTGATATAAAGTGAAAGGAGTGTGTCTGTGGAACTTGTCTGTGCAGAATTGGGGGAGGTGATAATAATTGTGTCAATGTTAGAAGTCAAGTAATTATTACCATGTTTTACAATAAACTACTGTAGTTTTTCCTGCAACACTACATTCAGTCTTTTGCATTAGCTGTGAAGTCTGTAGAAGTCAATTTACAAACAAGAGTTCCAAGCTCTATGAATTTTGTTTTTGTTCTGCTGATCAAACTGTGTGAGTTAAAACTGACTCTTTTTAGCGTTAGAGCCTCTATAACTGATCATCTCAGTATCTCCATTGCAGTACTACGCTCAGCTTTTGAACAAGTTTGACAGACTTCAGGAAATCATTGATGCTGGGCAACTTCAGAATTTGGGACAAACCTGTTCAAGTAGCTGCTAAAATTAAAATAATAGTACAGATGCCATATTGTAATCTCAGTTAGAAATCTGAGCATGAGGAAGTTTGAAACATGTGAATGTTGAGTGTATCTCTGGAGGCGCAGTATCTCAGGTATTTCTGTTTCTGGGTGTGACGGAGTTCCTAACATAGCACAGTGGAAAGAACTGCCAGTAGATTACAAAAGAAAACTAAGTAACTGCAATAGTGAAACAAGAATTACACAAGTTGCCTCTCTAGTTTATACCTGGTTACTTGAAATCACTGAAACAGAGCAGTGGTGCAGCCTGGTTTGCTGTGTGTTATCTTGGTTCTAAGTGGTGACATGTTTGATCTGTCAATGGGAATGACTTTTCTTGCTGTAGCTGCTCATACAGAACTTACTGGTCATTAGCTCTTCATAGTACTCTGTAGTGTCCAGTTTCAAGTATTTTTTTTTTAAAAAGCATGCCGTGGGATTATTTAGTGTTAAACAAGGAATGGCTTTCACTTCCCTGTGCCCTGATTGCCTGATGTGGCTGCAGAGAGGTTAAGATTAAATACAGTAAATCTCAAAGGAACGTGGGCATCATGGCTATGAGGTTCGTTAATTTACCTGTAGAATGACGTCTGTTATAATAATTTTAACAATTCAAGGTTGATTAGTAGTTTCTGGCTGTATTTGGAGTTTGTAGTGTGCATAGTTAGAATGTTGTCTTACAGTGTATTTTCAGTCCTTGAATATTATGTAGATACTTGTGAAAGCGTGATTGTCCGTGACTTCAGATCTACAGCTGCTTGATTTCATGAGTGGCTCATGGTGGCATGCATTAAATAACGAGCTGTGTTTGTTGGTGACCTTGTCTTGGGGCAAGGCATTGCACCAGCCCTCAAACATTGCTGTGAGAACTAGTTTGGTCTCTAACGTTTATAAATGCATAAAACATGACTTCTTTGACAGGGAAATGTTCTTAAACTCAACCTCACCTGGCAGCTCTCAGTGTTGTGGATGATATGGATTTACAGGTTAGCAGGTAGCATACATACTTCTTTTGCTATTGCTGTTATGAAGAATTATTAAGCTGCTGTTCTTTGAGAGCTTTACGAAGTGTAAATTAAAGATACACTTGAACAGGTAGCAGTGCTTTTAATCTGAATTTGAAACAGTGCAGTTCTTTAAGATGACTGTTTTAGAGCTTTGCTTATAGTAATTTTTCTCAGCAAAGGCAAAATGGCAATGCATTAATGCATATAATTTAAAATGTAAGTTGTAGAATTCAAGTTTCTTATTTTAGTGTAGTAGGATTCAACTGCTGGCTGAAAAACACAAGTAGGCAGAATATGTTGTATAACATTTTTTCTAAAATGACTTGCCCCACAGTATGGAAATAGGAAAATTATCTCAGTCATATTGGACAACTCCTGATATGTTTGCTAGGCTAAACTAAGAGGGGAAAGAATTATACATGCCAGTAGCCATTAACTACAAAACTGCTTTCTAATTATCCTCTGGAAGGTTTTGAAGGCAGTGAAATGACTTAAGTTCATCTCCTGTTTCTTTTTGCACTTGTTTATTAGTTGATTTCCCAGAGTCAGTTATTTGAAAAATATTTTTAAATAGTAGAAATTCTTGTTTGTATTATCAGATTTTGTTTTGTGTAATCTTTTTTCCTTTCTTCAATATTTGACCTGCTTTGACAGGACTTGTGGACTCTCATTATATCAAAAGTTATTGTCACAAATTTCTGAGATAATGTATAGTTTACATAGAGAGTTCAGTTTTGGGGTCATGTTCTCTAAACACTACAAAGGTAGAGTGCAAGATGCAGAATTTGAGTAAGATTTTTATCTGAATTTTCCTGTAATTACATCTTTTAAGAATTCACCCAATCAAAGCTTCATCTCTAACAATAGAGAGGATGTGAGGAAAAGCCTACAGTTTAAAAGGATTTTCCAATAATTGAGACTTTATTTATCTTCTGATGGAAGAAGTACCTGGATAAAAAACATTTAATTATTATGAAAGCTTCTGGTTTGTTTTTTAACCACGCTTCAGACACTGATAATTATAATAAGGGAGCTTGGCTCACCCAAGTAAACACGCATTAAAGATGGGTAATTAACACATTTATTTCCTCCATACTGAAGTATTTAACTTAAGCACTGTGGCATGTAATCCTGCTGGTACAGTGGGAGCATTTTCTATGAGGAGTGCTCATTCTGTATGATTCCGCAGCTTTGTGTCCATAGATGGAACCAAGTATATGCATGGAATGTGCAGGTGTTTTCTGATAAAACCTGATGTTTTCATCTTCTGCAGGGACATCCTGATAACAAATTTGGATGCATCAATGAGCTATGCTGAACTTTGTGATGAAGTGCATGAGATGTGTAACTTGCAACAGGAACAGCCAATTACCCTCAAGTGGATTGATGATGAAGGTATTGGACTAAAATACTTCTTAGGATTTGTTGTTCACTGTGGTACAGAGAAGGGGCATTGAGGAACTTGTATAAACAAATGTCACACTGTGGAGTTTTTTTGTTTCTAAGTACCTAGCTACAGAACTGTCATAGAGCAGGAAGCTTGGAGAAATGAGACTCAAGACATCAGGGTTGGTTGCAGTAGCACTTGAATTCACTTCTGTAGAAATGAGGCTTTGTACAACCCCTCTGCAGCATGTCAAAGCCATGGCTGCAGAACTAGAACTGAGCGCAGAAAGGTGGGCAAATACTAAACTGGTTTGGCCAATATTTGTAATGGTGTGTTTTGGTTTTTCTAATAGCTCTCTTAGCTGATAGTGTTGTTTGAGTGAATGGAATTTCAAAGTAATGACCTTGGAAGGAGGTAGCTGGTAGTCAAAGAAGACTCAGCCCTTTTTAAGACACCAAGGAGTAGTATTAAGATTTTTAAATTTTACTCTTTATCTTTTGAATACCAAGAAGGACAGAGGCAACTGTACCAACCTCAGTTTAATGGTGGTGTAATAAAAAGTAACCTGATCAGAAGGACATGGAAGATAATTACATTGCTGGTGCTTAGCAGGTTGAACTGCATGCCTGCTAATAAAGGAAGATTATTGCAGGGAAGAAGAAAACCCCATGAGTTTCGAGTTGGAGGATTCTAAGACATGAGTCCTGTTAAGTGTTTCTTGGTTGGGCTCTCTTTTGCATTGGCTTTTTGAAGCTTACTTAAACTAAAACAACAAATTTATTTATTCTGCATTCTACTGTTTTCCTCTTGGAAATGCATTGGTTAAATGCATACCTGTACAACCTTTTTCTGATTCCTGGGTCTGAGCTGTTAAGTTTCAGCCAATCTGCTGTGTTGGCTGTCCTCAATCCTCCCGGGTTTTGTGAGTTATCCTATTTCTGCATTTGAGTGTTTCCACTTACTGCCACATGGAATTTAAGTTCATTGGACTGATTGCACAAACAGATGTTCTCTTTGAACTAACTAAAAGCAAACAATTGCCGATGGCTTAATGAATAAACAAAACGTACCAACAGATGAAGAAAATAGATTTTCTGTTGGGCTTTTATAGTGTATCTTTGTTTTTGACAAGATCCAAAAGGTTTGAACTATGAATAGCTCACTCATGATAAAATCCCATAAACTTATTAGGAATATGGATTGTTGATTTGCAGTACAAATAATTATTTTGTCTTTCATGTTGTATTATTGCTGCATTTATAAGTCATCAACAGCAGTGGCCTTCAAACAGGGATAGCTGGGCCCTGGATTCATCTTTTTACAAAAGGAGAACGTTTTTTGAAAATAAGAAATTAAAGTTTAATATGTGGCTTGACACTGGTGTCATCACTTGGCCTGGATATCATAAGGTCACGTGTCACCCAAGGTGTGCTGCAGGAAGGTGGCTGTTCCACAAGGGGACAGGGGTTCAGAGTGACACCCTTGCTTCTTTGCGTGCTCTCAGTGCATGGTGACGTACTGTACTTTACGTGTGTCTGGTTAAGTGGATTTATGGATTAATTATCCAGTTTTAACAAAAATAACCCTTCCAAGGTAATGCTGATAATGTGACTGCAAGCAGACAACAAGAAAATGGGGGGGATCTTTAAGCATATCTATTCACTTATTTTTTTGTTATCCTATAGGATAGTTCTGTCTACTCAATTTTGGTAAAATTGGAAGGAATAATTGTGTTGCTCCATTTTGGCTTTGATCAAAATGCCCACTTAATATCAAGTGGTTGAAAGAAAGGCAATACTTGAAGCTGGTACATTTTTTACTGGTTGAAATTCTCCACTGAATTCTTCAGTGGTAAATTTGCCTGTGTGTTGCTTTTTTTTGTTAGGTGACCCCTGTACCATCTCATCTCAGATGGAGCTGGAGGAAGCCTTCCGTTTGTATTGTCAGAACAGAGGCGAAGGGCTGATTATTCATGGCAAGTATTGCACAGTTCAGGAACCGCTGTGTGTCTGATAATCCCAACAGCTGCTTAAGTGTGAGGTTGGAGTGACTCCCTTGCCTGTCAAGTATCCTTCTTTGTGTAGCTGCTGCCCTGTAGTTTGATGCTGAAGAAGGAACTGGAGCCCAGAGCTGAAACTGTGCAGGAGGCTTTGAGTTCTGCACTGCACAGATTTGTTAATGCTTTGCTCTAGTATAAGCTCCTGCCAGTCTGGAACCAAATTATGATTGCATCATTTCTCATGTAGAATTATTTAAAGGCTTCCAAAAACTGTCTGTGTGTAAATATATTCAAGAATTAAGGAAAAAGTACTACTGAGAATCTTTTATCTTAAAAATCTAATGTTTTTGTTTTAGTTTTCCCAAGTACTCCAGAGAAACCCGGCATGCCTTGTCCAGGAGAAGATCGTGAGTACTAAAATGTTATCAAATTCTAGCTAAATTTCTTTTTGGTTACATGGAAAAGAAATAAATTAAAAGATTTTCATAATCTGGTGCTACATGCGTGTATATCTGGGGTTTTTTCTTAAAATAATGCAAAATATTTTACATTTTGTCAACAGAGACATTGCATAAATCAATGTTGGAGCAGTGTTTTCATGTTTCTGAGGATTAATGCTGGTTTTTGTAGTTGATATATTGGGAGGAAGAGACAACAGGATTTTAGATGCATATAACGTAGGCCTTTGCTTTTTTTGTGGTTCTTTTGGCTTTGTAACTTTGAGGGAAAAGAAATGATGTACTGAAGAGGGAGATACAGCCATTTTAATAAAAAGGTTATTAATCTCTATAAAAATAATCCTGTGAGAGGTAGATAAACCCCCAGAGGAAGGACACATAATTGATATGGTTTACGTGTATTTCAATGGCCTGAACTGCACAGGGATAAAAGGATTAAATAGCTGTATAGTCAGTTTTCATTACAGAGGGATGGCATCAGGACATTAGTTCATATCTTGGTAAATGTTAAGGAAAAGAATGGGAATAATTGGGTGCCAAAGGTACCAGATGATGCTTGGCTGCTCACAGGAGTATAAAGAAAACCTGACTGAAGAATTTCGAGGACCTTTGCTCTTCTCTTTGAGAAATATTAGAGGAGATAAAATTAATTGCTGATAAAAGCAAGTAATGAATACTAGGAGAAAAGTTGATCAGGATTTACACTGACACAGACTGGCTAAAGATGAGTAGTGCAGTGATAATAGTTGTGAATAATATTTTTAATCAGAGAAATAATACTAATATACTAGTAATTGCTCTATTGAGAACTTCTATGAAGATGGAGAGAGGTGAAACAAATACCAAAAAATTAAAGTTCAAATATGATTTTCTACATTTAAACTACAGTAGATGAAAGGTTAAATGTGAAACTCAGGTAAGCTGTTGTGTTGACTAGGTTATTAAAATTGTCTTTTAGAAAGGGAAAAAAAAAGTAAATGTGCAACATTATTTTCTGTAATTTGCTGAACAAGGACAACAGATAAAGACTGTCTTCTACTCTGATTAGAAGAGTTAAAAAAATTATCCCTGAGACATTTAATTTAATGAACTCATTAAAAGGGTAGATATTCTAGTAGGAAAGTTTTTTGTGTTAATTTGTTAGAAGTTTTAGTTCTCTCAAGCCACGAGACGAACTACAGAAAGCACAGCTGAGTGTGGCTCAGATGACCTGGTTATTGTGTCTGTAGGGTATTTCTCCCTATATGGTTTTACAGGTCACGTTGAATCACACTCAGATTGTTTAAAAAGCCTGTTTAGTTGGGTGTGCTTGATAAGGGATCTCTGGTCAGGTTTCTCATGGGTTCATGAATTAATTTGATGCACATTACCTCTCTGCATCTGTGAGGTCTGCATGGAAATTGGGTCTTGTGGCCTAGGTATAACTTTTTTTTGCAGTAGAGCTGTTAAATTGTATTTAAATGGTAACTTAGCATAGACTAATACATTCAGTACTGTTGCTTGTTAGCCAAAGGCCCACGACAAACATCTGCACTGCGCTTGGACTGTATGGAAGTGTTACTGGTATTGGTGAGACAGTTGATTTAAGGGACTGTTTATTTTGTCAGGATTGAAATATTGTCCTTGCTTCAGAATTTATTAATCATATTTCAAATTCTTATTTTGTGTCTTTACGCTGTAGTTATGTTCATAGAAAATCCTTTTAAAAGTGAGAATGTTATGTAATTTATGTATATGTTTTCTGGAGCATCATGTTTGCACTGTAAAGGAGCTTATGAGTTTGCCTCAGGTTTTTTCCAGAGACAAATAAACAGTGAACTAGTTGGTCTATCCAAAATGAGCTTCTACTTAAATTAGCAGTTCTAAGTGTGGATTGCTGGTTTGTTGCAGAACTACAGACAGTTTGAAATGGAGCTTTTAAATAAAACTATTCAATTGTGAAATAATTGCATTTCCAATCTATTGCTCAGATGTGTCCATGTTAGGTCATGGAGTGGCTCTTTCCAATAGTTTGTGATCTTCTGAAGTGCAAATCTGTATTTCTGTAGGATTGTGGGGTTTTTCTTTCCAGCTCCTTCAGAACAATAATACTTTGGAAGAAGAGTGGAGGAATACAGACTGAAGGGTTTGCATTTATGTTGAAATTTAATGGTAGAGTTGCTATCTATCCTCACCTTTGTTAAATTGATATGGTCTTGAGATTGTACCAGCCAGCAAAGCTTGAAATAAGAGCCTGTAATCCAGTAATGAAATAAACCACATAACTAATATTTCAATTCTTTTTGCATGACTTAAGGAAAGTTATTTCTGTGCTTGAAGAACCTTTGTTCTTATATTGATGTGGTGCTGTCTGAGACAAAATATGCAGTCTCCAGCATCTGCACTTGTATTGTCTCTGTATTCCTTTGCTCCAGAATTTCTGTGCTTTTTGTTGGAGCCAGCCCCAGCTCCCAGCGTAGGTGCACAGCTGTGGTGTACAAACAGCCCCTTTTCCCTGAGCTAACCTGTGCTGGCAGTGCTGCTGTATGGCTGAGCTGACAGCATGGCTGAAACATCTCCCATCCCTTCCCAGACACTGAATGTGACCTCTCGGAGGCGTTCCCAGCATCTGCTGGACTGGAGCCTTGGGTGCTTGATCGGTGTTTCCTGATAAAGATGGCAGACTTCTAGACCAGTCTTGCATTTAACTTTTATTTTTTCAGTAGATGAGCTGTTCTTTCAGAATTGAATGAAACAAGGTTGTTTCAGAGGTGTTTGGTGTGTTCTCTCCTGTGCCCCGAAGTGCCAGCGCTCCTGATAGTGTGTGTGGATCCCAGCAGCTGATTGGCAGTTTTATAACTTAGTTATTGAAGTCTCAGCTTATTTATGCTGACAGATCTTGATCTGATTTATCACTCTTGGTGCTGCAGTGCATTGTGTAACACAGCACGTCCAGCTGAACAATTTCCATCGATTTGCAGGACTTCCCTGACGGAATTGCCGGGTTTATCAGAGAAATACTTGTTTTGGTGACATCAGCTCCTTGACATCCATGCCATGTTTTAGTTGTGCCTCAGCTGCTAGCTACAGCCTCTCAAGGGAGCCAGTACCACCCGTGCCTGGATACATGAGGCAGAGATGTGAAAGGGAGAGACGGGAGTAACCAGTCTTCCATTAAATATTTGCTCTTAATGTTCGAGCTGATCCTGCCTATTGTCCTTGGTGTCTAATGGTATTCACACAGCGGCATCTGTGGAATAAAGAGAAAATGTTTCATTTCATACCTACTACATTGTAAAGAATTACATGCTGAAGAGGCTAAAGAATAAAACCCAGTGAGTAATGCATGCTTTTTCTGTAGATTTTGTGTCATCATTGTGGTTGCTGTTGTGAGCGGCGGGCACTGACGCGGGCTGTGTGTACGTGTGCTGCAGGAGAGAAGAGAACTCAGCATTTTGGTTATGGTACAGTCGCTGTGCCTGCCACCCTCCTTTGCAGCCATGGATTGTTACAAATGCAGAGATTGCCGCTGCCTCTGTGCGTAGGGATGTGGCTGAGAGACCTCCTGGAAATGCTGATAAAATTGCATTGAAAGGACTCCTGGGGAATGTATTTTAGGAGGAAAGGAACGGAAGAGTGAGTGATGCTGCTGCCGCTAATATTGGAGATTAATGAAAGAAATGTATCCCAAAAACCCTGACGGTATGTGCTCAGGGCCTGTTTATTGTAGGATTGCTGATCTAAAGACTAACCATTTAGGAGCATCCTTTTCTGAGGCCTATTTGTTGAATTCTGCTTAGTGGATTGTTATAGATGGCTGTTTTTAAATTGTGAAATACTTGTTTTGAATTAAGGGGTACTTAGTTTCTAATATTGTCAGAACAAACTGTGCTAGTTCACTTCTGCTTAACAAATAGATCTGTGTATTTAATATTAAAATTCATGTTGGATTTGGGTAGCTAGTGCCAGCAAATTTTAGGGTTGTTTTGCTGTTGGCTTCATTAAATAGAAGAATGCAGACTAGGAAACCTTTAAATTAATTAACAAAAAGGAATTAATATGTTTTTAATGTTTTAGTAATTATGACATTAGTGTGATAGTTTTCATTCTCTAATATTTTTGGCTGATTTTGCTGCCTTGTTTTTTGGTAATGATTACACTGTGTTGTGCATGTCTCCTATGCTCTTTGTTTATCTGCTCAGTATTTTAGCATTAGGTGTTTGGGCTTCATTTTCCCCCCAAGCCATCTTTCTTGAAAATTTCATCATAGGCTCGAGTAAAGGTATCTTAGTAACCTAATTGTTGTCGTGAGCTTTTTATTTTAGGTATAGATATTTGATTTTGCTTTGTGTTCTGCCTGATACTATGAAATAGCTCTAAAAGGCTTCTTGCTGGAGTAGTGTGGCCTGTAAATATTTTTCTAGCTCATAAGGCAGGTTTTTCCCTTCATTTGTTACTGTATTGGCAGCAGTGATTAGGTTATTCAGAGCACGTGAACCAATTTAATCCCCCAATGAAGAAAGGAACTATTGCCACCACAGAGACTGTTCTGAAGACGTAGATTGGATTGCACTGGATAATTAGGCAATTTTGAAACTGCTAGTAACCCTCTCCTGGTTTTTAGTAATTGAACTGAGGGGGAGGGGGGGACTGTACTATTTTAATGTAAGATATTCTTGTTTAGGATTTGAAAATAGCTGTGTCATAGTTTCTCAAGAATACCTGAAATCTCTTCCTCTGTCTTAACTGCACCACATTTGTGTCATACGTGACTTCTTTGAAAAAGAGACAGATTGTGAGGCAGCATAAGTTACTGAGAACAGAATTGTAGTTAAAGGTCTGGTTTGCTTATAATCATTTCATGATTTTTAATTCTAAAATAATTTCAACAGTTTTCTTAGCTATGTAATGTCCAGTGAAGAATAAAGGGCTGGACCTCCCTTTTTATAATTGAGGCGTAAAATTATAAAGCACAAGTCTGATTGTGGGATTTGAAATCTGCCCTTATTTAAAGGTACTGGGTGTCTTAGCAGATGTTTGTATTCCAATTTATAAACTATAGCCTAAGAATACAATGGACTAAGGAATGCTTGGGCTTGTTTTTAAGGTGTCATAGCAAATAATCTGTGTTCTTTTTTTATTTATTCCGCTTCCCCGTTCTCCTAACTGTTACTCAGAATGTAGTATATTAAATGCAGAAAGGATGTCAGCTAGTTTCAGAAAGCTTCTCTTTGATGTAATGTCTAGTTCCTCTCCCTGTGTTATGTCTTGTATCTTCTTATAAGGTGGTAAATCCACTCTTGATATTCTGGCACTTGGGTAACCAAATGGGCAAGGAGGTGATGAAGCTTTTTGGTTTTGCTGGAATTAGTGAACACCTGTGGGCCTGTTAAACCTCAGTTAGGCCTGTGTGTTTCAGTAGCTTGGAAGGGCTGTTTAATATGTAACCTCCTCATTTATATGGTCATAGTTAATTATGTATTATTATACTTGGGTTCTGTGTAATACTTTTGGAAATTAGTTGCTCTATGCAAGTTATGGTTTTTTATGTTGAACTGAGCCACAGAATTAACAGCAGAGGCCTGCAGGGCAGGTAAATGGGCTCTTCAGCATTCATCTCCTGGATTTTGGAGTTGCTCTGTGAGAAACCAGAGTGTGTGTGAGATTCCAGGTGCTGCTCATTTGGAATGGAGAGCACCAGGAGCAAACCTTGGGAGACTGTGATAGCAGTTGTTGTAGCCACTGAGGGCTTGCAGTAGTACAAACCTGGGTGGTAAATAAAGCAAAAAGCAGCTGACTTGAGGCTTGCTGACAGGGTGGCTCCCAGGAGAGGCACAGGAGAGCCCTGATAAGTCAGGGAGAGAAGGGGTGAGCAGACTGTGCAGTTCATCCTGAAACCACATGGGGAAGGTGCTGCCTTGGGGAGTGGAAAAAGGACAAACTGATCTTCTCAATATTGACCAGAAAGTGCCTCATTTGTAACTCGAGTTCCATTGCTATTTCTTCTGCATCTGTTAGGGCTTGTCCTTGAATTGCCAGCTGGGGACATGTTTAAAAGGAAACCAGAAACTATTTGAAGGCAATACTGTAGGATTTTAGTATGGCCTTTACTTTTACAGTAAGTTACTACTACTAATAATGCTGTTCTATGCTTCTTCCAATAATTTAGGTTCTCATCTAGGGCTCTTCAGCAAAGCAGTACAGAAGCCCTGTGACTGGCACAAGACTCCCTGTTCTTTACTTTGTCAACTCTGATAAAAAGTTACCAAACCTTCATTTCAGTTTCATTCCAAGCACGTGTTCTGGAAACTTTTGGTAGTTCTGTGATGATCAGCTTCATGTGCAATAGCACTTTGCAATACAAGTAGAATTGCCCAGGTAACTGTGAAATGAGGGGGAAATTGGGTGTACGGGACAGGCCACAGCCAGTGGAATGTTTCAATGCAAGGAGAGAAGACCAGGACTTCAACTTAGACAAAGACATTGATGCAATATGCTAAAATTAATTTAAAAATCATGTTTGGCATAGGATAAGAGAAATTAGTTTACCATTTTCTAAAGGACAAGAAGCCCTGGGAAAATGGGACTCTTACAACAAAGTCTTCTAAAATGTTTTCTCAGTGATTTGTCAGTAGTTAGCTTTTTGTTTTTCCTTTGACCTTTTCAATAGACATTTCATAATTTGCTTTATAAGATAAAAAAATAGGACTAGGTGAAAACTAGATCTGACCAAGTTTTAACTGATGATACTTGAACAATCTGGATTTGGTTCCTTCTGATTGCTCTCAGTCACGAGAACTGGACTTCTCCCCGCTTTCAATTATATGAATTACATGTTATCAAAGGATGAAAATTTTCTAGAAAACGTGTGCTGTCAGGTCCCAGCAAGTCTTAAATCATGCAGGCTGCTGATGAGATACAGCAGAACCAAATTCCTGCAGCAAATGTCATTGGGTTGATCCTGACTTTTTTGGTAGCTTTCTTCAGTGACTCCAGGGTGTATACAAGACAGAGACTTTCTGTTATCAGGCTTTTATTTATAATAGAAAGTATTGTTCCATGCATGTACTAAGAGTAGAGGTTTGTTTAAGAACAAAACAGTGGTCTGAAAGTGGATGCAGATGCTACAGATTGCATATTATGTTCAGAACTTCATTTTGGTCTACTTCAGTCCTAAGTTACCTAAATTAAAGAATTAAATCATTTAAATAAGTACTGGCTCAGTACTCTTTCAGCTTGATCAAACATTTTAATGCAGCTTTTAAATGATGCTAATAGAACATTAAATTCACTTTTCATTGTAGTAAATATTTTAATGGAAGTGATTTTTATTTTGGGAGAATAAATGATGCAATCATCAAAAGAAGCCTTTGGACTTACTATTAACCATGCAATGCAAGTTTGGTTTTGGGGTTCATGTGACCACTGTCTTTGTAACCAGAGGAGCCAACTGCACATCAGGAAGGGGTGTGTGTGAATTGAAAATTGCTTAGAGGGCCCAGTTAGAAAAGGGAAAATATGAACCTTTTTTCTTTCCTAAACAAAAATGTTAATCACCTTCAGAAGCAAGGATCCACCACCAGCTCTCTTGTGGCCCTTTCATAACATTCTTTCAAATTAGAGCAGCATTTTATCCTGTGTCTGGGACAGCCTTGCAAACAGCAGATGTGTCAGCACAAGAGTCTGAGGAGGGAAGGACATCAGCAAGTTGTGGTCACTGATGTGCCCGGAAATGCTCAGAACCAGGATATGGTCGCTGCAGCCACTGACTGGACTTAGTGATGATTTCTTGAGTAACACTTGGTATACTTTGTTATTTTCAAGTACATCTGATAAATTGCACATTAAATCACAGACTTACGAGTCAGAGACTCGCTCTAAATGAGCTGTTAGTGCTGTTTTATTTGTGGCATTGTCTTTGGAGATGTGACTTTGTCACCTTGCAGTGCCACGGAGCCATTTTGGCAGCAGGATTTGAAGGTGAGCATCCAAGAGCTCAGGCATGAGGGAGCACTGGGTGTGTGTGTGTGCAGTGCAGGTGTGGGACTCAGCTGCCCCTTCTAAGGCAGTGGGGAGGGATATTCACCCAGCTGTGCTGCAATAAATGCTGGGTAGATAGTGCTGGTCTGTGGGACATTTGTTTCCTTGTTGGTTCTCCACTGATCCTGCATTTCCTCAGTCATTGTTGCTGTCTTAACTGTGCCTTTTCTTCACAGAGGTTGCTCTGACTTTGTAGTTAATTTTAGTGTCTGTTGGAAAAGAAAAGGATGGGTAGATGGTTTCCCAAGTGCTAATCAGCCTTAAATTAAATTTTAAAAAGCTATCTTCTGGCCATTTAATATTTTGCAATAACTGCAAGAGGTCAAAGCACTTAATACCTCCATCTTGTTAAGGATACTCTTTTCATTTTCCAACTTCAATTGTACATAGCAGCTTATTCATAATAAAAAGAAGGGCCAGATAACATCCAATGTATGTCTTAAAATTGCTTTCTGAAGCATGTAAATTGTTTCAATGTAACTATTTGTAGGAAATTAAATAACAGATGTCAGGCAATGTACTATCAAAGCGTACTTTGGAATTTAGTGTCCTCAAAAATGTGTTCTACCTTGATACGCAATTTCTTGATCAAGTCCAGTCTATCTGAAATGCCAGTATCAATTTCCCCCTTGTAATTCATGAGTTGGTTTTGAAAGAATGCTCACTTGTGTGCTCAGCACAACATTAAAAGAACAAAACAAAAACTGGGCATTCTGGTAGTGTCCAGCTGGCAGGCCGGGTAATTGGCCTGTAAACAAGTTGTATTAATCTCTGAGAAGTGATTTGCAGCAATAGCAAATTACCTCTGTGCTCAGGATAGGAACAGATTTCATTAGAATTGGATCGCGTAAAAGCCGACTTTGGAATTGCATTTGGAAATCCAGATGAAGAGGGAATAATTTTTGTGGCCATCTTACTGCCACTCATTGGTGTAAACCAACTGTGTTGTCATTTGGAAAATAATTGTGCTTCTTCTATCTGTCCCTTCTTTTCCAAGTTGCATTTTTCGAGGCAAGGTTCCCATCCTTTCTGTGAAGTTCTGCAGACGTCATTATGGAATTGGGGAGTATCTTCTGTAGATAAGTTCATTTGGAATTAACACTGAACAGTGGACGTTGCTTGTCCATTTATATCCACAGTTAAATTTTATTTGTGTGTTCATGTTGTTCCTTAGAACTTTTTTCTTCAATATTTTTTAAAAGATGAGGAAAATAACCCCAACCCAGCCCTAGAAAATGTCATTGGAAAGGCAATATTAAATCTATTTCCAGGGTTTCCTGTGCATCACTGTTAGTGATGTAGTTGCACAGTTTGACAACAGAGGGAAGAATTGCACAGCAGCAACAGCCAGTTGTTCCCCACTGCTTTTTAGGTAGAGGCAGCTGGTTAATTTTATTTTGATTTGAGTATTTTTATTTCCCTTGAACTCTTAGTCTGAAAAAGCCTGTGGTGTTTTTGTTTTTTTTTTTTTCAGTTTTCCAATCTTGGAAGTGGATAAAGTTCTGTACCTTCATTGTATTTAAAATATGTATTTGTGTTCCCCAATTAAAAATTGTTATCCCTGCTAAGAGCTTAAAATATATTTTGATTTTTTTTCTCTAAACCTGTTCAGATACAAAATGAGGGTTCAAAAGATTTTTTTTTCATTAGGCAATGTCTTGTGCTAAATATTAATCATCAAGAAAAGATTACTTTGTTTAATTAGGGATAGATCATCTCCTTCAGCCTAAAGCAGCCAACTCAAACTCCTTAATGAGTTAACTGGTGTGTACTGTGAAATAAATGAAAAAGTAGCCCTTTTAATTAAGCTCAGTAATTAAGTAGTCAGACTTTTGTGGTGGCATTCCTCTTTCTAGGTAGCTGGTATCAATCCTGTAAAAATTTGTTTTAGTTTTTGGTTATGAGGAATCATGGAATCCATTCCTTGTTTTATTCTGAAGTGCTCTAGAAACATGTACCTGAAAATTTTGTTTGGGTTCATTTTGCCGTGTGAAGTGTAGGGATGAGATGCAAAGTCAGATTAGAGCTTTGTTCACACAACACTGACAATAAATTGTTTCTTAATTCAAGGTATGCACTTACTGCCATTTTATGAATCTGATTATTGTTCAAGGTGGTTTCTTTGATCTAGTAGAGCTCTAGTTAGGACTTGTAGCTGATAATGCTTCAAAATAACAATGATCTTGAAAACACAAACTGCTTTTTATAGCCTGTCATTTTCCTTGGGAGAGTTTCTGGGTAGGATGTCCCCTTCCATAACGTTCCTGCCTGCTCAGTTTTCCAGGGGTTGAGGTCTCTGGCAGCCCAACCGTGTGGTGTATCAGCCACTTGTCCCAGTTTTGGATCCTCAGTGAACAAGAGTGTTTTATTCTGTCATAGCAATTTAATCTTAATGTGTAATAATAATAGAACGTGTGCTATAAAGGTGTGTCTTGCAGGGATCGGTGTTTTCTCATTTTTTACCTTGGCCCCTTTTGGAGCCAGGGAATTGATTTGCCTCAGCCCCTGTGCTGAGCCACTGGCAGTCCCAGGGGTAAATTGTAGGGGTTCCTACTTTTTAAAGTTAGTCTATATTAAGCTCAGTTTTTGTTAGACTGTTGCTTCACAAGTACGTGATATAAAATCCCGCCTTTGATTTAATATTTATCATTAATTAGGGAGGTGACTTGCTCCTCTATTTACAGACTTCATCAGTGCAAGCTGCTCGTTAACTTATCATTCACTTAATATTCCTCATGTCAGTGATAAGCTAATGTTCAGATCACAGATGTATTATGTTGTCTCCATATGGTGCTTTGTCTCATGAATTAATTAACTATTTTGGAAAAAAAAATCCTTGTGGAGATTTTTTCCTCTTGGTGAAAAGTCACCCTAGAAATGGTGGAAGGGTTCTTCATTGGTGTTTGTGTTTGAGCATATTTTAGTTAAAAACTTTGCTGTCATTTTGCCAGGTTCTCATTTCAATTTTCTTTGCAAGAAAAGTTTGCTTTAAAGTTGATATTTGTCAGATTTTGAATTGGTGTTTGAGTCAAATGACCATATCCAGCCTACACCTCTGTTCTAGAAACTGTATCTTTGCCACTTTTGGTGTGCAGTCTTTTAGCTGCTTTGAGAAGCTGGTGGGTTTTCTTTTTCCAAATTGTTAACAATTAGTGTAATAGTGCGGTATCTGTTTCAAATGCTTGCACAGTAAACATTTGCACATGCAAATAGAGTAGGTATGAATGTTTGGGGATTTGGCACTGTAGATATGTGGAATCACAGAAACTTCAATGCTTCCTTTGGAAGGACAAAAGTAGAGTGTCTAAAATCAGACCCAGTATTGCAGCCAGTGTTCACACATTGCGTGTCAGTAGCCTGTGAGTTTTGGCTTGCTCAATATAAAGTTAAAATAATTTCTTGACAAAGAAACTTTTTACCACTTGCATTATCATTTGACACAGAAAATACCTGTGTGCTTTTCTATTAAAAAATCTTCCTCTTTGATAAAGTGTGGATGTTTGAAACTTGAAAGTAACATTAAAGATGAAAATGTAAGATGCTTTGCATTAATTTCTGAGGATTATAAATGTACAGTCTGCTTCATTCTGACAAAGTGTCAATTATAAATAGGTCTGTCAGAGTCTTTATACCTCCCTGTACCCCACAGTGTCCACCTGTATCAGCTGTGGGAGGCTGCTGACGCTGGTTGTGTGCAGGGCTTGGCTGTGTCACCCTTACACCTGTGAGCAACTCTAAAAGGGACCCCTGTGGCACAACATTTAGTATTAAATATAAAACTCTAATTAGCCAGTCACGCAGAAACTGCTCATCTGTATGTATACAGCGACAACAAAAGTAACTTGGAGTACATGCTGGGTTTGGCTTAAACAGATTTAAATGATTTCTTGTTATGTTTAGAATATATTAAAAATAATTGTGGACCTGCACTTGAACTGCCCAAACAGAAGAAATATTTTGGGTAATGTTTACTGTTAAGGTAAAAATGAAGTCAAATAATGTAACTCTTGAGACTTCTAACATGTTCACTGTTGCATGTGTGAGGTGTTATCAGTACCAAACACGTCTCACGCTATCGGTACCAGACATCCTTTGTGCATGTCCATGGAAGGTGACAGGGCGAGAGCAGCAGCGCCATTTCCCCGAGGGAGCTGTTCCTTTAACAGCTCTGTCCCTCTCACCTGAGCCGGAGCAGGCACGGAATTGTAACGGGATTATGATCATGTGAGGGAAAAGAGACAGGGCTGGAGGCAAGGGAGAGGCAGTGGTGAAAGCACATCCTGCCCCAGCCGTCACTCACGGCCGCCTTAAAAAAAATCCAAATCCCCAGGGATTGTGGCTGTGCATTGATATTTAGGAAAGCAAGATTGTTCTGAATCACAACTTGCTTACCCTGCTGTGTGTGGTGCTGCTGGGCTGCCATGCTGCTGCTTTACACCTTTCTGGTTTCTTCCCTAGAATCCATCTACCGCCGGGGAGCCCGAAGATGGAGGAAGCTGTACCGAGTGAATGGACATTTGTTTCAAGCCAAACGTTTTAACAGAGTGAGTACTGTTGCATGAAACGTTGGGGTTTGCTCATGTTCTGTGCTCATTGTTTGGCTCAGTCTGTGCTTTTTCTGTGCTGGAGTGTTGGAAAGAAAGGAAAAGCAGGATGCTTGTTGATGTGTCATTTCGGTCTCTGCAGTGTTATTCGAGTCATAACGATCAGGAAAAACTTGGCAGTGTTTTAATTTGAGTTAATACAGGATTGGTGGAAATTATTTATTTTTAAAGTCTCTAAAAAACTGGGTTTGTGACTATTTAAGCTGATACCTCCTTGGAGCAGCTTCTCCCTTCTCCACTCCTTCTGTGATTTTTTTGATTGCTTGTTAGCAAAATCTTTTGCCTTCAGAACAGTTTGCCATCCTTAAAAGTTACAGCTGCTGATGTGAGCTTTAAGTGTTTAGAATCTGGGGTACTACACAATCAAAGAATTTTAAGAAGATTTTTTTTATTGAGCTAAAATACAGCTGCATTTTGAGAGTCTGGTTTAATCCACATAAGCAAGTGAATGTGGCTTTAAGGCTGAGACACCTCCTTCACTTATCCCATTATGCCTAAGTATTGCAGCATATATACAAATGTACTTGGGGGAATTCCACACAAAACTGAGTGCCCTCAGAAGAGTTAACTCTTTCATTCAGCAGGGACACTTTTTCTAAAAATGGAATTTAGCATTTTTTCCTAGAATTCCTCACCCCAAAAATGCACTGAAAGAGGGAAAAGCCTCTTAAAACTCAGCATTTTATCACTAAATATATTAAAAATGTCATATTTGTGAATTACCATATGGATTTGTATAATATGCTATACCAGCTCAATTTTAGAATTTATAGTATAAAAGTGTATTTTTGTGTTTATTTGTTACGTAGTTAAAACATATTTCTTTGAAACCCTGTGAATGCATACTGCCACATTAATAGTCCATAATATTCTAAATAATGATGTTTTAATTGCAATGAGGTGAATAGTGAATATACACAGAGAGATTTTGATACCTTATTAGGATGCCCACATTAGGATGTCACAATCCTAAACAAGGCTGCTTTTATACCTGCATACAAATGACATCATACAAAGCCAGAACACAAACCACATCCAACTGAAGTTAGTAAGCAGGTTGACATAAACTGTAAAATGTGACATTAAAATGGATAAATTAATGAGAAATTATGGTCATATCTGTATTACTGAATTTGATACCGGATTTTAGTGTTGATTGAATTTTTAAGACTGGAGTACTGCCTTAAGAATTCATTCCTACTTCAAAGTAACCTTTTGCAAGTTTTTCAGATCATTCAGATAAATGAACACATGCAAAAATTTAAACTTTAATCTTGTTGAACATAACATAAAGGTCAGCTCTTTGATATGGCTTTGACTGCATGTGTTTTGGAGAGGTATGAAAGGGTTACCTGGATTTCTGATGGAATCTGGGACCTGTCCCTGCTTCCAGCGCCTGACAGATTTTATTTAGTCTTAATACTACTGCTGCAAAACCTATAACAGGGCACTGAAGGAAGCCTGATGGGCCAGGAATTTTGGAAGAGGTGGCAATAGATGTCCCAGGCTTCCTCTCATCAGGCAGTTTTTGGGTTGTTTTTCTTTCCTCTGGGCAGTGCAGTTTGGGTTCCTCCTGATCAAGGAGGACTGGCTGCACAGATGACGCAGGGATGGCATTAAGTCTTGTCTACAACTACCAGAATACAACAGGAGCAGTATAAAAATGCTTTTGTGAAGAAATGCTCCATTCTTTGGTCACTAGTTTTTAACTATTCCAGCACTCCTGGCAGGGATTTTTAGGAGCTGAACACCGTTGGCCAGGAGCGTGTGTGACTCACCAGTGTGGGCATCTGAGGGACCGCAGTGTAATGGGCAGTGCCTGGGAGGAACAGACTGGCACTGTGGCTTTGGGACAGTGGCTTTGGGAGTTCTGTCTGAGCTGGGGTGAGAGCAGCAGGGCTCCTTGCAGCCTGCAGGATGATGGGCAATACCTCAGCCTGCTACAGGAATTACTGGAGAATGTTGGCAGCCAGGGAATAATGAGTGAGTTTTATATTGCAGCCTGTACAGTGTGAGGAGGGTTCACTGGGCCTGGGTGACTTTTTGGTGTGTAAGAATCTCAGATTGTTTGGCACTTTGGGTAGAGTGGATAAAGTGACCATAGCAACATACACTGGAACATTATTTAAAAGCCTCTCCTGTTAAAGTCAGCAGCAGGATGTCTGGCTTCCTCATTTACCCTCATTTTGGTTTAACTCATTTACATGCTCTTTTGTTACATGTGTGAAAACACCATAGATTTTTGATGTTCAGTGCAACACAGGGGTTTGATATCAGATGTGATAGATGCATTTTAATTATGCAAGGTTTCTACCATTGTTAAAATGTATAGGTGCAGATACAGAACACTTTTTATACGTTGTCTGCTTAACATTTTGTGCCAGTGTTCTCCAGTAGAGTCACTTTGGGTGCTTTTTATACGTAATTGTGTAGTACAAACTTCTGGCAGTTTTGTTTGGGTGACCTCTGTCAAAACCTGAGTTTCTAAATAGACTTATTCTCTAAAAATGATTTGCTAATGTCACACTGTAATGGATCCCATATGCTTGAGGTATTTGTTTTCCTAACATTCATTAAACAGGGCTACATTTAGCGGAATTCTGGGTGTGAAGTGTAACCTTCAGCTATTATTATAATTCTGGATATTCTAAAATTATTACTGAACATCTGTTAGGTGGCTAGGATGGGCTCTTGCTGCTAGAGAACTGCTCACTTCCAGCAGGGAATGATCGTGGGACTGATTAATGTGCATTGTGGCTTGCAGAGAGCGTACTGTGGCCAGTGCAGTGAAAGGATATGGGGGCTCGCAAGGCAAGGCTACAAGTGTATCAACTGCAAGCTGTTGGTCCATAAACGCTGTCACATCCTTGTCCCACTGACCTGCAAAAGGCATATGGTAAGTGTGCATTCTGGCCAGGGCTGAGCGGTGCCACTTGGGCCTGTGCTGCTCTTGGTAGATGTGTCCTAAGTAACGAAATGTGTGCGTGGCTGTGGATTTGGAACACTTGGGAGCATCTGGGTTTCTGTTTCTGTGGAGGACAAGCCTTTGGATTGGGAGCGGAGACAAATGAGAAAAGAAAGCTTGTGATGTGACTTCAGTGTGCTCAAGCTTGAATTTGACTTCTCCATTAGACACTGACAATCTCAGAAGTTACTCCTTTTAGCCAGTGGGAATGTTTTAAGAACTAAGGCACTGATGTGATTTCTGCACTGCTCTTTTTAGAAAGGCTTATTGCTTTCCTGTTCCTGTCATCTCAGTTTCTCCAGTACTGCTCTCTTCCTCTCCATGACCCTCATCCCAGTGCCAATGCTGGTGTCCTTCCTAGGCTTTAAAAATCAAAACATTCAAACTTCTGGGTATCTGAATTTTAGTCCTTTCCAATATTCATCCCCAGTATTTCAGTGGTGGTTGTATCATGTTTGATCTGACTCAAAACTTAAACCAGTATTTTTCTTCAGTGATACTGCATGGGACTTGCCTTGACATTACCAATTCTTTGGCAATTAATTTCTGCATGTTGCTGTACTTCCTGGAATAGTCCTACATGTCTTGGGGATGAGACCAGTGTCCAAATGCAATATAAAATATCTGGTATTGTGATCTAAACTAATTTATGCACTACCCTTGCATAATGAGCAGCAATTTGTGGTTTTATTAAGCAGGAAAAGAATATGCCAGTGCTCTGAAGGGAGTGTGTAATATCATGCTGAAGTGTTTACTTTGTTGTAGTTCCATGTGGAACACTCAGAGGTCTTTAAACAGAATAAAAGTTTGAACTTTGCTGTAAAATACACCACTCTTACTTTTAGAAGACAGCCAAGCATCTGTTGTAGCTGCAGAGAATGGCTGATGTAGCATTTAGTTTTTGGTAGGCCGGTTTTATCATGCATTACAAAATGTTAATATTTGTACACACTGTCTGCAAAATCCAGTTTTCACTCTGAAAGATGTGAGGTTCTCATGGAGCTGTAGTTTAGGGCAGGGTGCTCAGAGGGGGCTGTATACCCAGTGTGGTTTGTTTGTGTGACCTGTGTGTTTGCCAGGATTCGGTCATGCCTTCCCAGGAACCTCGCTTAGATGACAAAAACGACGAGGCTGATCTCCCTTCAGAAGACACTGATGGAAGTGAGTATTGTTACTTTGGAATCTCTCTTTCCCTCGTTTTTTCCTCTTCCTGTTTATAAAAATAGAAAAATTTGGTCAACCGTCCAGTAATAGTTGAAGCAAACTGGCCATAAACCACCATAAATATCTTTCTGTTTATTGATTTTTAAAATTATTTCCAATGAAGGCCTTTATAACCACACTACTTTGATTTCTTTTCTAGTTCCCTACATTCCTTCAAACCGGAAACATGACACCATTAAAGACGACTCTGAGGTATGTTTAAAAAATATTTTTACAATTCATATTTATGTACAATAACTGATTATTTATGTAAAATAGCTGATTATTTCTTCTGGGCTTTCTACTGCCCTTTTCAAAAGTCTGTGGTTTTTTTCTGGACATTGATAATGTTTTTTTAAGCATTTTTATTGGATTTTTTTTTATATTTCTTCTGTGTTCAGCTGTTGTCATTCTGCTCATGATCCAGGATACCTTTTAACATTTTTGTTTTCTCCTTTCCATTTGTTGGAATAACAGTGATTTAGCAGAGGGTTTGACTTTTATGGTCCTTGCAACAAATGGTGGCTTTGCCACTGCCTTGTCTGCTGTCCCTAATGGATGCTCACCCTTTGTCACCCTCAGGCTACTGCTGTGGAACTTGGTTCAGTCTGGTAATCCATTCACTACCCAGCTCTCAGAGAGGGTTCATATAAATAATACCTAATCATTTATAGACAGCTCCTGTGGAAATACAAGTAGAATAACATGCACTTAAACTCTTTTTTCAGGTCTTTTGTGGAACATCTGACTCAATCTCTGCACATCAACAATGTTATTCCCTTAAAGCAGTCTGAAAAATCTGAATATGCTTCAATTCTAAAGGGCTTAAAGACATTTCTTTTAAAAATGCTTCTGGCATGTTTAAAATAAATAGGATGCACTCTGCAGAGCACTGGTAGTTGGTCTGATATTCCCCTCTGAGCAAGGCTGCACCTTTTTCCTTTGCCTCCACTACAATGCTTGTCACTACCATTCCTTTCACACTTGAGTAGCTCCTGCTTGTGGGTGACTGCCTTATTTTCAGTCATGTATCTACAGATTTTTATCTCAAATTCAGAAAGGGAAGGGTATAAATTATAAGCACATCAGAGAATTTTAATTGCTCACTTCCGCTGTGTTTAGTGCTCAGGTTTGTGTTTAAATTTGGTAGGTGCTGTTTGCTCAACTGTCCTGAATTATGCTGCTCTGATTGTCCCACCTTGCCTTTGAGCTATACTGAAATAATTTAAGGTATCCTACAGAAAGGAATTGGTGTTCTGGGAGCTTTGTCTAGAATCTTTAAGCTCAGAGCAATCTCTTCTAATAGCAGTCAATCCTAGATCAAGATTCTTTATATAAACACTTTCCACAGTTCTGCAGAATGCTGATCTGTCTGCAAGTACAGTAGTGTGAGGTCAGATAAAAATAGGCCACAGAAGTGTGTCAAAGCCTTGGATATATTGGTAAAACGTGGAAGTCCAAGTACCTGCTGCATCTGTCTAGTTCAGCTGCTCCATCTTCAGTCCCATGTTTTCACATCTAATTCTAGCTAATGGTCAAGATTATAATTTTTTTTTTTAAATAATGATTTTAAAAATAACATTCCTCATAGTGGAATATTTCCTGCAAATTCTCAGACTTGAGAAATTGAGATCTGCTTCTGTATGTTCCCAGGAACCTGTTAGAAATCTTCATTATCATTAAAACTATAGTGAGCTGAGCACAGACAGTTGTTGCCTAAACTGAAACCAAGACAGGTATATTCATTAGCAAATGTGTGTCTCCTTATTCATCTTATATTTAGATATTCTTTATTAATTTGTGCTGCAGCATCTGTCAGAATATGAAAGATGCTCCTCGCTTTGTACAAGGGATACAGTGTACATGGCTTGAAGTTCAAGAATTTGGATCAAACCTCATTTCTCAAGACACTGCCTTCTGCTTCCCTGCAGGGAGTATGAAAACGATTAGTTGGATGAACTACTGCCTTGAAAAAAACCAGTAACTTTTAGTAAGAGCAAACCCAATGGAAACCAAATATTTCTAAACAAATGTATTCCACTCAGCATCCAGCCCTGGGTGCCAGTGCCAAGCAAAGTCAGCAAATTCTGTCCAGTGCTTAAAGATCTCTCTGCTTTAATAGTTGCTTGCTATGGAAATGTCTTCAGTTTCTAGCATCTGTTTCTTTTTATACAGGATCTCAAACCAGTCATTGATGGAATGGATGGAATTAAGATTTCTCAGGGGCTTGGACTCCAGGACTTTGATTTAATCCGAGTTATCGGCCGTGGAAGTTATGCCAAAGTTCTTCTAGTTCGGTTAAAAAAGAATGATCAGATTTATGCTATGAAAGTCGTGAAAAAAGAACTGGTCCATGATGATGAGGTAAAAGTCTGTGTTAATTGCATTCTGTTACATATTATAAAAACTTAGTATGCTTTAACAAAAACCATTCAACTAAGCACAAAGCTCATGTTTCAGACAACTTCTCTGGCAGAGTTGTTTTTCTGACTTTAGAACTTATTTGTCATCAACTCTGCATGAAGCACCAGGGTGAAATCTGAGAGAAATGTCTCTTATTTTAATAACAATTACTAATAGTCTTGGTAGAAATCATGTATTAAACATTCCAACCTGGATGTGCTAATCTGTAAGTGATGAGATAAATGGGGTGGAATTCGTGCACTTAATTTTGAAAGAAAGCAAATATGTTTTCCAAAGCAAAAGCATTGTCTGTGTATCAGAAAAGGAGCTGAAATTTTGTTCTTAAACTCATGTTGGTAGAGCCTATGTGCAAGTGACTCAGTATTCTGGAATATTTTTTCCATGAGTTCAAAAATTATGCTACTGCCATTTGAGATCCCTGTGGTTTTTGTCTGCCACAGAAATCTGCTGCATGTCTCCATTATTTTCAAAAGCCTTTAGATTTTTTTTTTTTTTGATACAAGACCTGAAATGCACCAGTTTGGGGAAAAAATGCAAAAGGGGAAAAAAAAAAAACCCCAAACCCTTCATCTTTTTCCTATAATACACATTTTTGAAAGTAGAATGTTTTGGGCAAAAACTACCAGAACACTATTTTAAGTGCTCTTTGTGTTGGTAGTTTCAATCAGTTGCTCTGGCTGTCATCTTTGTCACTATTCCAGAGGCTGGGCTTAGTTCTCCTAAAATACTTTGGCTTTCTCATTTATTTGATGTTTCTTTTTATGAATCAGCATTAGGCTGTTGTGTGGTTTATTTACTGTTTCCTTTTTAACATGTGTTTTTCCAAGAAGGTGGGAGCTAAAGCCAAGTCCTGTTTAATGAGTTGTGCAGCTGTTTGAGAACCAGAGGTAGATGAGGAAAGGCTTTCTGGAATTGTGGCTCTCATAATTACACAGAAGATAGAGCTAATTGGTTTTTCTTTTCTCTAAGATAGGCTGTATAATGAAATTCTGGAAACTGATAGGAAATTCACTGAATTCTGTGAGTGCATGAGATATTGCAAGTAATGGAAATTTCACCTTAGAAGTGTTCCACAAAGAAAGAAAATCAATTACATAGCAAGTATCAGCATGTTTAAATTAGCTGGTGCTTTCCAGGGAATGGCTGGTAGCGGAGAGAAGTGAGATGGAGGGAAATCAAATACCTGGGCTTCTGTTCAGTTTTGCTAAGGTTAGGTTTGTTAAGTGGAGTGCTGGTATAATCCTAATGCACAAGTACACAAGTGCACTGATGAGGGGTTAATTTAAAGACTCTTAAAGAGAAGCTCATTCAGTTAAACCAAGAAGCAGTGGACATATTTATTACTTTATTGAAAACTGGATTTTTGGCTCGTGTCTGGAGTCAAGTTTACCCTTCAAGGTGCTGTATCTTCATGAATGTCCACACACAAAACCTAGCAGATTTATTTAATTTGATGGTGACAGTTCTTGGTTTCCTCTGAGACTTGGTTTCCTCAGTGTCACCATCCATCCCTGACAGGAAGGCCTGGTTTCTCAGTCTCTGTATTTGTCTCCAGATTGGTTGGGAAGCTGAGAGTATCTGTGGCAAATGGAGAATTTTTAGAACAATTACAATTCTGGTGTATTGGCAGGGTCCAGAGTGTTTGCAGGATGGCACTTGATCAGTGCATTGCATGAAGGGTGAGTATCTGCTGCTAAACCCAGCTGTCTGTGAGGTTTAAATTGAGCATGGTTATGTGAAGTAAAGCTTAAAGGATTTGTTTAACAACAGCTCTGAATTTTGCAGCACTGTGCCTGTATCATGCAAACTTTGGTAGGTTTTTATGATGGTTTTGCACTGGGTTTTCAGGACTTCTCCCTGTTGAAGGATTAAAGGTATCTGTGATGCTTTTAATGATTTTGCCTGGACCAACTAAGCAGGTTTTGGTAGTTTCATTGAATTAAATTTGAATTTCAGATGAAGAGATGAAGTTCAGTTCACTTGAACCTTTTAAAAGCTGGAGATTCACATTGCTTGTTTTACTGGCATGAGCTGCTTCAGCAGCTTTGGGATCATTTATCTAAGAACTGAATTTATTTCCATGCAGCAGTGTGAGCAGTTTATCAAATATTGCAGATAGATGTTATTTACAATGGCTTAGATTTTGTGCAGGCCTTTCTTAAACGGTTAAGTAACTTCTGAACATATAACTGAATTACAGTGTTTTATAATTTCCTCTAGATTTTGAAGGGTCTTTGCCTTTCTGAAGAACAATGTAACAATGACAGTGTGTAAGGCAGCACTGTGATGTTCACAGATTTTTTTCTGGGAATACCCACAGTGCTTATCCAGCAGGAGTTCTGATTGTTCAATTACTCTATTTCAGGATATTGATTGGGTACAGACAGAGAAACATGTGTTTGAACAGGCATCCAGTAACCCATTCCTAGTTGGTTTACATTCATGCTTTCAAACAACAAGTCGGTAAGAAAGATCTGAAATTCTTTTTTTTTTGTTGTTGTTTTTAATCTTGATCATTGTGCTAAGCTGGTTCTCCTAAAGCAAATGTAACCACTGTCATCACACAGCCAGGAATTTTTGGAAGGAAGCATTAGCATTGTCAGGGATTCACTGCTGCAACACAGTCAGTTCTAGGGGGGTAGCTCAGGCAGGGGTGTGGAGAAAAGTGTGGTGGTCTGGGTCAGACCTGAAGGGAGAGGGCGAAATAGGAAGAGGAGGAGCTGTCCTGTCTTCCTGAGCACAGCCCTGTGAAATGGGTAACACAGAGCTTCCTAACAGTTTACAGCACCTTCTGCTGAGGAGGCCAGATCAGTTCTCAGTAGTTCATTGTTCCTAAAGAGCCTGAGAATTGGGCTGCCCAGTAATAACCTTTTAATGATAATATTAAACCCTACCTGCATATTGGTATTGTTACCTAGGAGGCTCAAAAGCCTTTAACACATACCAAAGCAGTGTGGGATTTTGAGAAAGTGCTTATTTAACTCTTTACTACTGAAAATACTAATTCTTTGTCCTTGTTTGCACAATCCAAACTGGATTATTTGCTGATTATTTTGCAATTGGAATATGAAGAAAACAAGGACTTTCATGTCCATGCTTGAGTATGTCACTGGGGAATTGGGATGTGGTTTGGGATTTTTTGTTTTTACAGGCACCTGTTTGCTGTTACACTTTATAATGCCTCATGCTTTATGTGTCATAATCAGAAAATTGTCATTCTATCGAATTTACCTGCAGTGTAGAGTGCAAAGTTTTGAAAAACTTTTCATGGATTATCCAGTCATTTATCCGTAAGAATAATCACCTGCTTGTTGCAATATGTATTGCCAATTTTTAAAACACAAAGCCATGCACTGTACCTTTTCTTCAGTCCCCAAACTTTCACCTCCCTAATGGTTAGAGCCAGAGGAAATCTTCCTAGCAGGAAAAACAGAGATGGAGGAAGTAAAGAAGCTGTATCAGTATTCTGGAGGTACATGGACCAAGGAGTGTTTGGAAGCAGGAAGGAAGAAAGAAAGAATGATCTCCAAAGGCCACTGAGTGAGGATTTGACCAAAAGAAACTTGTCAGAAGAAAATAAATAAACCTTTAGACAACTGACAAACTATTGGGAAAGGCTCTTTAGTTAAACCAACATTCCCAAACACTTTCTCACCAAACGCAAAGTAGAATTGAACACCTGATATACTGATATAAAAATTCAAGTGGTCAGGCAGGGTGAGGGATTGAGAATGAGGTTTCTTGTGAGTATTGAAACCCAGGAAAAGGTTGAGTCAGCAGCAGGATCCTGTGCATTCCTCTTTGGCAGCTACACTGATGGAGCTGAGGAGCAGAAACAGGAAAAAAATCCCCCTGCTGAACATAATCAAAGCTTTCTGTATTCCTGATGTATCTTTATGAGTCCTGCTTTTCCAGCCCAGCTGCTTCTTGCAGTGAAACTCTAGTTTTTCCTTGGTAACTTCAGCCATTTGCCATGGATATAACCATAAAGTCATGAATTCACAATTTGATTATAGCTGTAATGTTATAAAATGATAATTGTGACCTCATTGCCTCAAGCGGGAAAAGCACAAAACTGATTTTGAGTGAATAAATTCATCAACATCAGATTGTGTTAAGTGGCCCAAAGAAAATGAGTCGTAATAGGAGAACAGGTTGTGACAAGGGTACTAATGGGGGGAAAGTTGCAAAAAACCTTCTTTCTCTTGAATATAGTTTCAAATAAATGTTTAACATAAATGTGTACCTAAATGTGAGGTGAATTGATGCTGTATGTAGCTGTTTACATTGTTTCAGATACTAATGATGCTTTTTCATTATTATAATAAAATATGTGCCTTGGACTTGCCCAGAATTGGCAGATAAGTGTCTTCCAAGGATGGCAACAACCTGAAACCTCCATACTGCAAAACTTCTGGTGTTTGAGCAAATCCTTCCAAACCCAGCAAGTCCTGCCACTACTGACACACTTGAATATGACTTGACAAGGAATTTGAAATTGCAGGTTCTGAATGGTGATAAAACATTGGGGACTTCAAAACAGGATAGGAAAGCTGGAAGCAAAAAACATCAGGAATGCTGTGATAAAATACTCATGGCATTGTTACGTATTTTGTTTATTGCTTATTTAATTTCAGCTTAGCATTTATCTTCTTGTGGGGAGGCCACTGAGAGACCTGCCAGCTGGATTTTGTCCAATAGTTTTTATTGGTTTAAGTTTTAACACTTTATAAGTGTTTCAAATGAAGAATCCTTTTCGAAGGAACAAAAACATCACCACTCTAGAGTGATCTGAGAGACTGGAGCATGTGTTCTCCAAATGGAATGTTTTCCAGTGTGTGGATGTGTGGAAAGGAGTTTGCAGCTCATGGGGAATGAGGTGTACAAGGAAATGCTGCTCCCTGGGTCAGCCCAACCTCTCCCAGAAGCTCTCCCTCAGCATGTTTCTGTCCCGAGCTCTCTCTGACCTTGGCAGCTTTGCCTGGATCATATTTTCCCAAGGATGGAAGCTTTTCTGCAGACTGTAATAGAAATCTTCCTATCTGGCTGATTCCACCTGGATTTCTGTCCCCTGCTGTCTTTTCCCTTGTTTTGAGCGGACTGTTTCAAACACTCATTCTCCAGAGAAACAAATGAGCCCAGAGCGTCCATCTGGTGACTGTGTTGTGTACAGTGTCACACTTGTAATTCGTATAATGATAACTTATAATTAATTCATTTAATTAATTTATACAGAGACAGGTGATAGTATTTAAATAAAGGGTGTGTTCCTACATAATATGCATCAAATAAGTGCTCTCTCTTTTTCCCTCTTAAGTAGCTTCTGTAACTATAAGAAACCTAGAAGTCTAAATCAAGAGTGGAAGTGAAAATGGCTCAGATGGGAAGAATAAAAACAGCTTTTCTGGAGTGTTTCCTTGGGATGCATTAATTGTGTTCTATAATTTCAGATTGTTCCTTGTCATAGAGTATGTGAATGGGGGAGACCTTATGTTCCATATGCAACGGCAGAGAAAACTTCCTGAGGAACATGCAAGGTATTTCCTGACACTGAGCACGTGTTTGCTTCTGTTCTGGTGCTTTAATGGACTTGTATTCTTAAGTTTAGAATGTCCAGGCCTGGGAGGAAATGTAAACTTTATCTTTTGAAGGATGTGAATATTTTTAAAGAGCAAGCAGTTCATCAGTAGTAGCAGTTATTCCAATTTACTCCTCTTTATTGCTTCATATTTAGGTGATGCCTCCTTGATCTGTTGATAGAACGTGGAACTATTCTACCTAATTTGGTCTGATGTTGAAATAATATAGGGAGAAGGTTAAAAATCCATGCATGGCTCTACACTACACAAAGGCTCACTGTCACTCTTTATAAGCTGAAAACAAAGATCTTCCATCTCATATGTGGAATTTTCAGAAAAATATCTGTAGAATAAAGAATAAACACTTTCTTAATAAGTAGAATGAAAAAAAATCTCATTGTTATTTAGGGAATGGTCTTATTCATAAGGACACTGATCTCTTATAAATGTAGCTTGGTTTTGTTATACTATTGATACGTGAAAGTTGGTAGTAAGGTGATGTTTTAAGAACAGATATTTAAGTTGCACCAGCTCTTGTACCAACTTAATGCTAATATGAACTTTCTCCTTCTTCATTTCAGGTTTTATGCTGCTGAAATTTGTATTGCTCTAAACTTCCTACATGAAAGAGGCATCATCTACAGAGATTTAAAACTGGACAATGTTCTCTTAGATGCAGAGGGTCATATCAAGTTAACAGATTATGGCATGTGCAAGGTAGGATTTTCCTGACCTTTCTTCTGTCACTCTTAGAGAACACTAAGAAAATTTCTCTTCATCTTAACACTGGTGTTGCTGAGCCCAGAATTTGGTTGTGGAATAGGAAGTTTATTCTGAAAAAATTGTCGAATAGAACCACATTTGGAACTGAATTGTAATAGAAGCTATTTTTTCCCCAACATCTGTTTGAAGAATACTTCCAAATTGTTTAACTGATTTTTTTTAAAAAAATGTATCTGTAATTAGTAAGTAAAATATTGTTACATACGTGTTGTAACTCAGTTTTAATCAACTTTGCTGAAGAGGAGCGGTGAAGTCATAGGCCAGTTTTGAGCACTATGAGTATTTATTTTGTGAAAGGAAGCTCTTTAGACTCCCTGAGTAACTTGGAGTTTTAAGTCTAGTTAAAGAAAGTTCTCAGAAAAGGAGGTCAGCTTTTAATTTATGAAATGGTTTCTGCATGTAGGAAGGTTTGGGCCCAGGTGACACTACAAGCACTTTCTGTGGGACACCAAATTATATTGCACCAGAGATCCTCAGAGGAGAAGAATATGGTAAGTCATAACTAAATAATCTATAGTTATAATAAATATAGAAGTTGCTTGGTTCAAATACAATTAATTTTTTGACTTACACATTTGTGTTATTATATATTAAGAATTAATTGAGTGCATATTGTACAGGTTAATTTTTTCCTGAAATAAGGTTTTTTTTTCCTCTTCCAGTCACTCATTTCAGCTTCTTTTAAATCATACTTGGCCTGAAAAGTATTTATTAAATGACACTATAGGAAAACATTGTCACTGCAGCTTTGCTGCCTGCAGACACCTCTGAGCTCCCCTACGTTTGTCATCCCAGTTGAGAAAACTCACACCCATCCAGTGATGGTGTAAATCATGTCAGTGATTTCAGTACTAAAACCAGGCCATCAGTCTTGATCTGTGTGAGGGAGAACACGAAAATCCAAGGAGTCCTGGCTGAGAAACCTCTGTGTGCCCATTTGCAGGGTTCAGTGTGGACTGGTGGGCGCTGGGGGTGCTGATGTTCGAGATGATGGCAGGAAGGTCCCCGTTCGACATCATCACTGACAATCCAGACATGAACACTGAAGATTACCTCTTCCAAGGTACAGCCCTTTGGGGTTTGGGTTGTTTTGGGGGAATACAATCAAAATGGACAGCTTGCATAGCAGAGTTAGGGTTTCCTTTCCCAGTGTTACCCCCACAGCTGCTGTAATTGGGCAATTGTGAAGCTGCCGACTCCATAACAGGCAAAAGTTCTTTAAAGCAGTTTCTGTAACAGAATCTGTCATGCTCTTGTTGAAGGCCCTAATATTAAATCAATTTCTGTTTAAAATCACACTTTGCCATATACTGAGGACTGAAAGTTTTATCTCCTGTTTACACAACACATAATAGCAAAAGGTAACGAAGATAGCGTGTCCCTTAGGAAATCTTGCAATGTCAATAGAACATTGCCTTGAATTCCTGTAGCTCCTTTTGTTTGCATGATTTTAAATAATTACTTTATCTTCCATTTTCTAACTGATACCATGCTGAAATAATAAGTGTTTGTATTGAAATCATGGTCAATGTCACAAACCAAAACCCAATACTGCTGTTTTTAAACCTGTAACAGTTATTCTGGAGAAGCCAATCCGGATTCCAAGGTTTCTTTCTGTCAAGGCTTCCCATGTGTTAAAAGGATTTTTAAACAAGGTAAATAACATTCTCTTATTTTTAGCATCTGAAAGCTGGAAGTCAGAGCTTCCTGTTGAAAGTGATACAGTTAAGAAGTTAATCTGCTTACTATTAAGAAAATCTATAAAACCTTGGTATCCTCTATGTTAAAAACCCCACTTAGTTGCAAATTTACTGAGGGAATTCCACAGCACAGGCTTGATTTTCAGCTAGGTGTAGGCTTTCAAAAAGTAACTATAGCTTTGTTTATAAACTCTTTTCTGTAATACTTACTACTCATTTAATTAAGCTGATTGAAATCTCTAGAACCGTTATCATGAATGGCAAAAAGAACATGAATTGTACATTTTTAAATAAATCCCGTATTTTGAGAAGTTGTAAAATATAATTTAAAAATTAAATTTCAAATAAACTTTATTTAAAGAAAAAAAAAATTAAAATCCCTTGCTAGCCATAGTGTGTTTATTCCAGCAGAGTTTGCACAGTCATAGGAATGCTGGAGTCATCTCTGTGGGCTTTTTGGCAAACGTGGGCTGTAAGTGGCTTGGAGTGTGTAATTCCAGTGTCTTGTGTTTTCCACAGGATCCCAAAGAAAGGCTTGGCTGTCAGCCCCAGACAGGATTTGCTGATATCAAGTCTCACACGTTTTTCCGCAGCATAGACTGGGATCTGGTAAAAATCAGTCGTTGTGTTTCTGGGTGTTCAAAAGGAATAATTCATTAATTTATTAGTTGTGTGCATATGGACAGCTTCAGTGCAGACAGGGAAAATGCATTCTAGAAATGTAAAAGTAGTACTCATAGTGCATTAAAAGCCAGCTGAATTTATCAACTCTGACTCCTAAAATCAGCTGGATTATTCAGGTGGGTGCCAGGGTTTAGTGACCTGAGGAAGAGTGAGCAGGATCAGTCCCTTTTGTTAAGGATGTGGCTGGAGGGCAGTGGGGTTATTTATAAAGGGGCTCTGATTACAGTTTGCAGGTTTTCTTTAGTACTGGTGGTGTGAGGGAGGTTTCTGGTTCGTGGTGAAGATGATGACTTGTATTTCAGTGGGTTTTCAAGCGTAAAATTGTATCAAATTGAGTTTTTAAATCTGCTACTTGGTAATTGTGTTACCTTCTGTCTTCAGTGTGGAAACATCCCAGAAATGACATGGTAACATTTATTGACGCTTCAGCAATAAAGCTGTGAAGTCTGG
Organism: Corvus kubaryi; assembly: GCF_017639235.1. Taxonomy (NCBI): domain Eukaryota; kingdom Metazoa; phylum Chordata; class Aves; order Passeriformes; family Corvidae; genus Corvus; species Corvus kubaryi. The sequence goes on along the minus strand of NW_024581114.1, from coordinate 1,459,647 downwards.
AGCACCTCCCTGTCAGCCTTACATTTTTAATAGCTATTTAACAATTGAAAAGTGTGTCTGTAGTATTTTCATAGTCTGGGAAGGCTGCAGGAAGTGTAGGAAGAGGCAGCACTAACATGAAAGAGTTCAGATGAGAGAAAGCTGCACAATTTCATTTTCCCTTTGAAGCTGCTGCTCTGAATTTCATTGTAACATTCTTCAGAGAACACATTCAGTGCGTAAAGTGCCTGTGCTTTAAAAGATCTGGTGTTTACAAAATTATCCCTGTAATGAGGGCTGGCTTTAATTTTGCCAGACATCCCTTGCTTGGAGTCCTCCCTCCAGCCTGAGTGTTATTATTTTTCTTTTTTTGCTACCTTGTGGTGCCACAGTGCAGTTCACCTGGGGGTGTGGAGCAGAACATCATGTCCTGCAGTTTGTTCTGCTTTGCAGTTTTTTGAGAGAGAGAAGACAACAACTGTCGGATTTGTATTTTATTTGTAGAAAAAACCTCTTCATTGAAATTGGTACTTCTTGGTCAACATTTATGCTGATTGAATTTTTGTCTTTTCTAACATATTTTCATGGCTGAAAGCTTTAATACAAATATCTATTTTTTTAAAAAGTGGAAAGATTTAGGAGATCTGTTTTGTGATATGCTTAGGACAGTGCTGCTCAGGAGGATCAATGTTAAATAAACTTGAAGCTAAATTTCTAATAAGTTCTGGCAAATATACTCAGGAAAAAATGAGAAAATATTTGGAAAGCTTTTTTAGTTATTAGAATCTCCTACTCACCACCTGCATGCATTTCAAAGAAAACATTTGGACTTGAAAAGATTTGGAAAAGCTTTTAAGTTGGAACCCAAGGAAACAACTTAAAACTTGTTCTGTGTGAACCTTGAGCTAAATGGAAAAATAAATACAGGGAAAATGAACACACAGCCCAGGAACATTTTTCCTCGTGTTAGTCATCCAAAGTGTGTGTGGCACAGCCTAGAACACTTCAGATTGCTCACTCTGGTGTAGGATGGCTCAGCAGCATCCAGGGCCGTTCTTTTTTAGATTGTTTTGATACATTCAGTCTCTTCTTATCTCAGTGCCTGTTTTTATGGTGTTTAACCATTATATGCCAGAGCAAGAACTACAAAGCCATAGCTACTGTTTGCAGTGAGGTATTTTTTAGAGCTTCACCACCTATTTTTGATGAGTGAATTTTCTCAAGTTAAAGGCTGCAAGTTCTGTCTATGGCTTATTTAAGAGGGCTTTTATGCTTTACTGAGTATAACAAAAGAGGAAGTCTGATGTTTAACCCCTTGTGGAATAATGTCTGTCTGTTGGATGTGAGTGTGTGGCAACAGCTTCACAGGGATGGTCCTGCTGCCCTACTTCAGTTTTTAAATATTCATTTTGCTAATTCTTTCATGCTGCAATTCTTGTTTGGGAGGGGCTAATTACTTCTTCCTTAAAACTTTGATTTCATGGTGCTTTCCCAGACCTGATCACTGATGGGATGTTGATGTGTTAATTCACCACCCTGTGACAGTTTCACAATTTCCTCCTATCTCCATCTGTGCTTCCTGTGCTCTTGTCTGAAACCTGAAATCCAAGATCTTTCTGTAATTTATTCCCTGTTTTGTTTGCTCTGTACTAACCATCATGAGAGATCCTGGCCCTAAAATCAAGTTTGCTCCCCATGTTGGTAATACAAGTCATCATTTTCGTCAGTGGTAACTACTACTCACATCCTGCTTACCTGTCCTAAGTTAGATTATGGAGATTTGTAGCCTAGACAGTTTTTTAACTGACTATAAATGTTAGAATTAGAATGTTGGTGTCTGTGCTACTATAAATTGGACTATGTGACAGATTGCACACAAGTGCAGGAAGAAAAGTAGGTCGATTTCTCAGGAACAAAAGTAAATATATTGTGCTAACTGCTGTATTGCAGCACTGTGGGAATTTATCAGTTCTGATTGTGATCTACCAATTTAGAGAAAACATAAATGGTTGAATTATTTGTGGATTTTTATTTTCAAATGCAGAGCACTAATTGTGTTGGTGTCTGTTGCCTGGCTTGTAGGGTGTACTACTTGGTATTTTGCTGTTCCTCTCCAATAGCACTTACTGCAGTTGGATTTGAGTTTCCTGAGGGATGTTGTAACTCTTCCACACTGTAATTTCTCCTTTCCCCCATATTTTGGGTAGCTGGAGAAGAAGCAGACGACGCCCCCGTTCCAGCCGCAGATCACGGATGATTATGGGTTGGATAACTTCGACACGCAGTTCACCAGCGAGCCCGTGCAGCTCACCCCAGATGATGAGTACGTGCTGCTTTCCCCCAATCCAGCTGCATATTAAGAAATTAATTGATAAATTATCTGAAAATCACTAAGAGACTGTGTACTTGCCATTAGAACATAGTCGTGTTACAGTAAATTTGAAATCTTTGTATCCTACGTATCTTGCATAACTTATTATATATGATACAAGACTGCCCAGTGTTCTGATAAACTAAACACTGCTCTCATTTGTTTTTCAGAGATATAATAAAGCGAATAGATCAGTCAGAATTTGAAGGATTTGAATATATTAATCCATTGTTGCTGTCAACAGAAGAAACAGTATGAAGAAATGACCTCGTTGGGGACAGTGTGAATGACATTAATTTATCCTTAACTACAGTATATGCATGCGAGGCTGGGGACTGGTCACTTTGGATGGAGACCAATGATCTAAAAACAAATTTGCTGCTGAAAATCAAAGAAGAGAATAATGATTTTGGTGGGTGTCCTCTGCCACTTAGTGATTCTTAAGTTCTGGGCACTGACACAACTGGCTTCATTAATGAAGGAATTTGCATTTTGTGCCTGTTTCATGAAGGATTGAAACGTTCATTGCATCCCTGCAAAAGGAGATCATGAGAAACTTTGAGATCCACACACTTTCTACAAACATTTGATGCAATGAGCTCCCAGTTGAAGAGTATTACAGTGTAACATCCTGAAGAATAAAATATATTATGGTGGTGTTGAAGCTTATTTTTGATGCCTTTTTTCACAAGTGGTACCTGTCTAAACATCTCAGATATATTTAAAAGGAGTTGTGTTTTATTAGCAATCAAAACATAAATTTGGGTACAAGATTTAAGTGCCTAAATGGATAAAACTGCATTGAAGGATTATTGCGTATTTGGGACGTTCTTACACCTGGTAAGTTCTGCTCGTTAATATTAAGTAACATTTCCATCTGAAACATACAGTTCACAGCTGCAGCCTGATGTTTAGTTGCATTTTTACAGAATTTGGAATGCCGAGTGACTCAGTGAGATTAATTCCAAATTAGAATTTACAGTATCAATTTCAAAATCTGTTGTCTTAAACTCCAAATTTACCAAAATGTAGAGATTGAAGAAAACTAAATTTGCACACAAAGGGTTTCTAAACATACTTAAGCAGTGCCTACACCTACAATGATATTGTGTTGTATATTAGATTTTTGAAAAGTATTTTTATCAACAATAAAAATATTCAGATGTAGAGCAAAAGCATAGTAAAGCATAGCCTTAAAGTTTAAGTAGTAAATCTAGAATAACCATAAGATAAAATCCACTTTCCTGATAAAGCACACCTCCTACTTATGATAAACTGTCTGCTTACAGTTACTCAGTGTATGTTAATAACTAATCATTCTGCAGCAGAGAATGGGATCTTTCAGCGAAATGATTTGCATCAAAGTAGTACAATTTTTTTAATGGAAGGAAAATGAATACCTAAGAAATTGGAAAAAGCAAAAGACAACTATGGAATCCCTTCTGGTGGGAACTGGGGGGGTGCCAGGGGAGCCAGGGCATCCGAAAGGGGAGAGCTCAGGAGCTGGCAAAGCTGTGCTGGAGGTGCCGGAGCCGCAGCCGAGCCGCCGGGTTCGCTGCCCTGGGACAGCAGCGAGGCTCTGCTGCCTCGGGCTGGGCTGCGGCTCCAGGGCTTGTGTGGGAAGGAAGAGAGGAGGAACCCTGTGCTGTGGCATCTCACCTGGTTGGGTGTAAAACAGGATAAATTGCGACACTTTCACTTTCTTTACATTAACCTATGGTTTTTCTCAGGGTACAGCATTGCATTAGGTGCTGAACATGACATCTTTGGGATTCACATCCAAGTCATGAGGTGCTAGGACCAGACTGCCAAAACATTGTTTGAAATATTCAATTAATCATTGATAACAATCTAGGTTTTGTATCCCCTCTTTAGCCACAATTATGCAGACCTGTGGTTGTTTAGTTCTATGAATCCCATTCAGGTTTCAGTTGTGGGTTTCTCTGTTGGACTGTAGCTTTTCATATTCAGCAAAATGTGTTTTAATCAGCACTAAATAATTTAACCAGTAAAAAGTACTTGCCTCAAATGCCTGGACTTTAGATACTTTATTATCTACTAAAGGCAACATTACCTTTTAAATGTAATCTGACATTTTTTAAATTGCTCCTTTTCCCTCTTATTTTATTTACCCTGAATAACTTCCTTTTCAGTGTTTTCAACTCCCCTGGTACTAAAGCTAATCAGTAGTGATCAGAGTGACTGCAGGCAGCTCATGAATGGAACTGTGACAGGTTAAGCTGTCCTTTGACATGCCAGGGCATGGAACTTTAAACTGGAAATATTAGAAATGTGGGTTGGGGTTTTTTTTTAACCTTTTTTCTAGGTTTCAGAACATTTTGGGAGGGAGGGAAGGAAGAATAGAAAGACACATTTTGCTAAACAAACATTGTAAAGACTATTTGATTTTTATTTAAGAATTTACAGGCATTTACAATGTTGCTGTGTTGCCAAATAGTTTGCTGGGTACAAGTTTGGTTGCTCATGTGCAAGTGTTTGAATAATGTTCTGTTCATGATGAAGGGGAAATTTTTTATATAAAGTACTTGTTTTATAAATAAAAGAAAATGAAGGATGTAATTAAATGTGTGGTTTGGAAAAAAAATCCTAATATATTACAAATGGATCTGGTAATGATATATAGTTGTCTTATTTGAAATAGTAAATGAAAATTCTAGCTAATTTAATGATTGTAAAACAGTAAATATGTTCTTGTAGTTTTGTATAATTAATTAGTTGGGATCTTTGCTGACCAGTTTTACTTGTGCAGAAGATGGTATACTAATCCATAACAGCTGAGATCATTTATATTCTTGCACATCTATTAAAGACTTTAATGAAAAAGTTAATAGACTGTTATTATTTATCAGTAAACTGGGCTATGCCCAACCTCTGAAACAGACAAAAAATGCTAAGTTCAAATGACTTTTTAACTCAGTTTATTTTCGTAGATTACTGGTATTTTTTTCTAAACAGGTAAACTTTTGAATTAGAGTAAGTAACAGTTGTCTTTTGCTCAGCTGCTTTCTTCTGTCCTGAGAAATTCGGAACTGTGCATCAGACAAAGCTCCAGGGATTTCCAATAGTGCATTTTTTTCAGGAGTACCAAGCCTGATTTCCCTGGGGATCTCTAGGACATCCCAGAGCACCATTTTCAGAACTAGAACTACTTTACATGTATTTGAGAGGCTTTAAAATAAAAAAAACAAACAGGCAGGTGGCACTTGACCTTCTACTGAGTTACTGGCTTGCGATCCTTAAGCAAGGCAGAGGTGAGGATGCGCTTCCTTGACACATTTTTCCTTTTCCTTTGAGAAAGCTTCATCCTTGGCCTTGCTCCTTTGCTCTCCACTCTTCTGGCTCTACCACATGACATCATCTGCACTTTCAGACAAGCACCTGGCAAGGTGGCCATCGATATCCAGCTGTGAGAGTCTGCAAACACAGTGTTTGTGCAGTGAGAAACAGTCGAATCCTTCTACTTTACTCTCTCCCAGAAGTGTTCTGGTACCTTAGGGGAGGAGTCACTGCTGTGCCCAGCAACTCTACACAAATCTACCCAAACCTCCCACCCTTGCTGTTACTGCTGCTCCAGCTGGAGCTAAGTAGCACAGACCTGAATATAGAGATCTGATTCATTTTAAGCCTGTCTCGATAGAATGACCAAAATTGTATAAATATTAATGCAGCCACTCTTTTGTCTTCCTGTTCAGCCTCCTAACAACAGGAAAAGTTGCACCCAACAGAGCTTGCAGGGTTAGGGGACCTGTTGAAATGCACATTTTCAGCAACTCTGACAGCCTACGTATTATGAAATCGTGTTAACAGCTCTTACTAAAGAGCAGATACTCAACTTGTAAATGGGATTAAAGTAGGTAATTCTGACAGCTAAAAAGGACCTCACAGTAGAAGTTTTGTCTGCTTTTGTTATTTTGTATATAGAGGATGGGGTTAACTTATGGGAAAGTTATGAAAAAAACCAAAACAAACTTACCTTCCACTAAACTTAATCAGACACATTGGACAACTGTCAAGAGCTGAAGCTGCTTCACTCTGGCTTTCCATCTTCTCTTCGCAGCTCTCAGCCCCAGGAGCACTCCCGAGCCGAGGCTTCTCCGCAGGCCCCCCTCTGGTCTTCCCCACGGGAACATCCCCCTGATGTGTTTGGATTTGAGGTTCTTCCTCACCCTTTTCTTTCCCCTCTGCCCTGCTGTTCTGTACAGTCCCTGTGCGGTGCTGCTGAGGGCTCAAAGCTTCTGTGGGGCTTTGTGCCAGTGCCGAGGGCTGTGCAGAGCTGCTGTGTCCAGGGAGTTCACATGACTTAAGACTCACATCCAGCTTTGAAACACCTTTTGTGTCTTCCCCAGATGCGGTTTTGGCTTGATCTGTACTGATTCCCCAGCAGGTTTTCTCAGCTGTAGATGATAAACTTTTCAGTTTATCTGCTTGGCCCTGTCCTTTATGTAACTCATTGCTCTGGCTCTGTGTTGGCTGCTGGGAGCTCAGATCCTTGGGCTTCAGACGTTTTTCTTTGTGAAAAGATGGGAATGATACCCACTGAAAGTCTTTCGTTCCGACTGTAAAGACTTCCTGGTGTTCTGGACTCTTTTCCTCAGCCTTGTAAAACACACACACAGAGAATGTCTTAAGCAAATGTGGCTCAATCAATACTTAAACCCCAGGCTTTGGGAACACATTGCAAATACTGAGAAAGCTGAGCTACTGTGAAGAAAAGAACATTTTATTTATGTCCCTTTTCCAGCACCCATAAAGCAATCAGGAGCTTCCTGGAGCTGATGGACTATGGGTCTTCCCTGAACGTTTCTAAATGGATACAATGGGTACTCATGTTCCAGAGAGACTACGGATGAAAACAACAACCTGCTGCTGTTCAGGGGAGGAAAAAAGTACTTTATAAGGACTGATTTTTACGTTGTGATCTTGCCTAATGCCACTGGAACGATGTCAGGGTGCGTTCTGTGTAACTAACCCCTCCATTACAGTTTGCCTTTTCCAGTTTCACTCCTTAGGGCGATGCTGCTGTTTATGGCAGTCAGCATCCTTACACAGGCTCCCTCTTCCCAGCAAAATGTTGGAAAGAATTTGCTGTACTGCAAAAAAAGCCTCTTGTAGCTGTCCTTATATTCCCTGCCACACCATGCTTGGCCACACCACTGCACATAAAGAGCTGAAACCCACATCTCTAAAAGCTATTTCAGGTTGTTTCCCATTAACCAGGCTGTCGCTATTGGAAGCAGGACACGAAGTGCAAAAACAAGGATACAGCACGCTACCTTTTCCAAGAACTCTGGAAAGCTGGGCACTGTGTCCCAGTTTGTGCAGTGTGAATTTTGACTGATGTCTTTCAGTAACAAAATCCAGGTTTTTTCACACTCATTTAATTCTTCCTTTTCAAACCAGGAACACCTGTCAGTCGATGCCCTGTAAAGACAGTCCAATAGTTTGAAGGGGGGAGAGAGGAAAGAAAATACTCTTACACTGATACTAGTTTGCCTCTTTTTTCTGGAACACAAAGACATTATTTAGCATACAAACATTTTTTTACAGCTTGCTATGACATGTACTTTGTACAGCTAGCAAAAAATTAATGTCTAAATGCTTTCTTTTTTGCTTCTAACAAATGAGCCGTAGGTATCTATCACTATTTTCGCTTCCAAGTGAAACAGTTAGGTGTAGCCACTGTTTTATATTCTCAAATACCAAACTTAACACCTGCTGAGCACAGAAATCATGGAAGTGTTTGCACTGAGGGTGGCAATTGCATCAGTTCCCATGTATGTCTGGGCATTTCCACACTGCCATTTGAAATTACTGACTATCTTCCCAAACAACTTGATTTAACTGATCCTAGGAACTATAAGCACTAAAAGGTAATGCTGTACAAAGACAATTCCAAGGGGAAGATGGAATGTTAATGTCACAGTGGTATTTCCAGCATTCTTCCTGACGCGTTTTCTTGGGTCGCTGTCCAGGAATAAAGCCGCGCGGTGAAGAAATTAGAAGCAACACGCCCTCAAAGAGCAGAGTGATGAACCTCTCATAGGCCGTGGTGGAAGGGACACGGCCGAGCCCCCCGGGCTCGAACACGAACCGAGCCACGCATTGCCTTCAGTCCTCCCCAACTCCGGGGCTGGAAAAAACAGGAATTATTTCTGCGTTCCTGTGAGCCGTGTTCTGGAAGAAAAAATACTGAGCTTTCATACATTAGCATTTTTCAGGCCCTGTCCTCGCCAGTGCTGTTCTGCGCCGAGGAACGCGCGCAACGCGCAGGGCCCGGTGTGCTTTACCCTGCAGTTTTGTCTCTAATTTTTTTTAAAGGCGCTACGGGCGGTGTTTTATGAAATAACCTTTCACAGCCATAGACATGGACCTGACCGCGAAACGCTGCGGGTCGCTGGGGTCGATCCGGTCCCCCAGGACCGATCCGATCCCCCCGGTGCCGACTCACGGGGGCCGCGGCGGGGGCTCGGGGCCGGGGCTGCGCTCCCGGCCGCGGGCGGACGGCGCCGTCCGGGGCTTCAGGCGCAGCATGGCTGCTCCTTCCTCACACATGGCCGAGCCTCCCCGCGCCTCGTCAGGGGACGGCGCTGGCGGCCACGGGAGGGCGGGGAGAGAGGGCGACCGGGGCTTCCTCCTCCTCCTCTTCCTCTTCCTCCTGCCCCGGGAGCGTTGCCGGGGCTGTGACTTGCCGCCCGGGGCTGTGACTTGCCGCCCTTAGAGCCGCCCTCACGGCGCGGGTCGGTGGGGGCGGGCGAGCAGCTCTGAGGGCGCCCTGAGAGGAGCCCTCCGTTCCCCAGCCCCTGCACCCTTCAGCCGCCGGGGGCTGGGCTGCCTCGAAAACAGCCCTTTTTGTGTTGCTTTTACCGCTCAAACTTTATGGTTTTGTAGGGTTTTGGTGTGTCGGGAAGGGCAGGGTCAGGGGCTGTGCTGGGTGGTCCCCGTGGCTGAGGGGGATAAGATGGCGGCGGGTGGGGCCTGGCCGGTCCCGCCCTGGGTCTGCGGCTGCCGCGCGGGGCCAAGCCCAAAGGCTGTTGTTGCAAAAAATAAAATGGATTGGGAGCGCACGTCTGACCTAATTTCGCTTTTAGAGAAGAATCTGAACTGATGCAGTTCGACGTTTTTGGCGGGAATGTCGCCGTGTGGCTTGAAATAAAGTGCTAGAGAGGGTTTAAACACTCCCCAGGCTGCAGCCTCCTCAAAAACAGACACCAGAGGAATGGTGACAGACGCTTCATCCTCCAACAGTACATGAAAGGATCAGAAAGTAACTCTGCTGTTTAAATTCTTTGCAATTGATGCAAGAAATAATTGTACAAGGAAGTAAATCCAGTTGGGTAACAGGTGTTTATGAGGGCGCACCAGTACTGACAACTCTTTGCATAAAACAAAATTTTTATTGGTGAAACATGAATCCCAGTTAACTTTTTTTTCCCTGTAACTGTATTTTTGTGTTGCTAGATGTCTGTGGACCGCTCCATCCTTGTATTTTTCAGAGTGGAAAGGAGGCATCAATATTGACTGTATTAAAAGTTACACCTGTGAATCACTGTGTTGGCCACAGAGCCCAGCAAAAATTTATTGAGTGACAGTTGACATGCCTTAATATGTGCTTTGAGTGGATCTGAACCTTGAAAATGGGTATCAGAGTTCAGAGATTCACATTTCACATAAATTAAACCTGGGCAGGTCTGGGCAACCCCATCCAGAGGTGTTTCAGCTGAGGATGATTCTGTCTATGCAGAGATCTGGGAGGCTCTGCCCAGCCTTCACCTTCCCTGTGTTAACTCAGTTATTTTCTGTTTCTGTGGCACCACAATGTCTTTTACTCTATGTAATAGCTAATTTCTTAACATTAAAGCAGCATTAATAGGTTTCCTTTTGCAGATAAAAATCCTGGAAGTGCAAAGTGTTTGGTTGCTGCTGGGATCTTTGTCAGTTTATACAATAGATAGCCCAGCTGAAAAATAAAAATAATAAAAAAATGGTCACGCTAGAGGGCCTGCATTTCAGCTGTGTGATGGGCAGAGTAAAACGAGAATGAAATTCAGGAAGAAAGAAACGACAGTGGAAAAGCCAACCCCTGTCACACAGACTAACCTTTTCCCACATTAATGTCTGTTACAGCTATGCAGTGCCCAGGGAACACCCAAGGGATAGTCACAGTGTTCTGCCTGTCGTTTTTGCTGCCATTTAGAAGCTGCTTCCCAGTGTGCTGAAAGGAGATCCCAGGAAACAGGCCCTCCTTTCCTTCTTTGTCGGGAAAGGCATTCCTCCAAAAGCTGCAGGTGGAACAAGGTAAGTGGAACAGAGGTGAGGGGTGAATTTGGATCTGAAGGTTTTAGGCTGCTGTGGAGAGGAAGGTGGTGGTGGAAGCAGAGACAAAGCAAAGAACAGCAGGAGAAAAGGGGTGTAAATAAAGCAAAAGTGTGGATTGAAGAGAGATTTGGCTGTGGAAGTGGTGGGAAATGAGATGACAGAGGAGGGGTAGAAGTTTGATTTCACAACTAGCTGAAGAAGTGTTCCTTGGGGGATTTTACTCAGGATCACTGGGAATTGGGGCCCAGCGCTGACTGTCACCACATGGAGGCAGCAAACTATGCAAAACCAGGGATTTAACAGAATCCGAGGGACTGTGAAAGCACTCCGAACATACTCCTGGGTGTATCTATGCTAATGATCAGTTACGCCACGGAGTTTCTTTTATTCCTGTGATGTTTGGGTTAGTATTTTATGCTTTATGACCCCTTGGGTACTCCTTGGACAATCCTCTGCTGCTAAATCATGTGTTGTACCCATGGATTTATGTTGTTAAGTATGACTTCTCCCAGAACAACCATCAGGAGTGCAGCCTGTTCTTCATGCTGGAGGTGTTGCTGTGTGGTGCTGTGAGCACTTAGAGCATTTGCAAAAGCTTTATTATGGGGGAACATAAAAATTGGTTATTGTGCAGTAAGGGCCACAAATGAAAGAATATAATAAAAAGAATAGGGAAAATTATTACTGCAGCTTCTGCTTGTAAAGAGCAAAAGGGGAAAACCTTGCTTCTGTAGCAACTGTACATTGTAGGTGGGTTTGGATTTTGTAGATTTAACTGAAAATTCTAAGGTGTTTTTGATTGTTGTCTGTTTAATGATACCCACTTTAATGATACCCACTCTAACTATGTCATGTTTCCATTCTTGCTCTATCTGCTTCTGTAACTACCTGCAGATTTCAAACTAGAAATCTTTGTCCATTAAGGGTACGTAGTAATTTTCATCTGCATCTTTCCAGAATTAATAATGTACTAAGAAAAGGAAGGAAAAGTGAAGAATAGGACCTGTTCTTGGGTTTGCACAAGATTGTATCTTCTGTTTCCTCCACTGCATGGAAATCCTATTACTTCTTGCTTGATTTTGGGTCTTGCTAATTTAATAATGAGAGTGTTTAGTGGTCTTAGGAAAAAAGTTCTCCTAGAAATGCGGAGAGTGGTCTTCATCATAATCAGCCTTGACTGGATTTGAGCCAGTGGTCAAGGGATCTGAGCTTGTGGAAGCCAGAATGCTCTTACAGATTATCTGCAGGTATTTCCTTGTAAATGGGGTGCCAGCATGTGTAGTTATCTCTTCCCTGTTGAGTCTCATCAAGCTGCACATGCTTAATCTTTACTTACATGGTTCCTGATTCTTGCTGCAAAATGGGCCTCAGTTTTAACTTTTGCTCTCAGGAAGAAGGGGCTATTATAACAAATTCTAATCCCTTGCAGTTCCACAATCACTAAAGCCTATAAATTGCCTGCCAAACAAACCAAGTGATCTTTTCCTGGGCTGAGGGAAAGAGGAGAGTGTAAAACGCAGGTGCCAGCATTTGCTGGGGAAGAACTGGTACATTATCAACTAATCCGCCTTCTGCTATTTCTGATTTCCTCCCCAACAGCTGCAGCATTGAATGAGAGCTTCTGCATTTGGGAAGAATTAGAAAGCCTGGTAGTGCAGGGTCTCTATTACAGATACAACAGCTCACAGACAGGGAGGAGATTTTTGCTGCCGGTGTAGAATTTGGAGTGCTAGGCATTTTATAGCCTGGAAAAATTGTAATTTTCAGCTGTTGTTATGGAGTAATCAATGAAGAAGAGATGCCACAGTTTCAGCTGGGTTTCTCTCAGAGCCTGATGTCATTGCATGCAGAAGCTATTATTTTTTTTAATGTGCCACTTTGAGCCTGAAGCACATGCAGTTTTTATTAAAACTTTTTTTTTATGACGACTGATGCTCGCTGATAGCTTTAGTCCTTCTGAAATATCTTTGCTTCTGTAGTGATAGCTCCTGTATCAGATGAAAATGTTCAGAAGAAATTGTTCCTTGCTAGACCATTGAAATATTATTATATTTTAATTATTTTATCTAATCAATGCTTAGCTTAGGAGTACGTGTTGATAACTTTTTGTCCTTGTCAAATAGTCTGTGACTTCACTCAAGGATGAGCTTGTCCATTCTGCTCAATGTAATAAAGGACAATGTCCCCAAAGAGACCACAGTCTGCAGAGCAGCAGGGAAAGCTGCTGCAGCAAATGTCCCACAGCTGAAATGCTGGCACTCTAATGTCACAGTGTGTCCCCTGAACATCCCAGTGGCAGCAAATGCAGCCCTGGAAAGAGAAACTCAGCCACACTAACCCACTCAGTCCAGTGCTAATCACTGGCTGTGGTGAAATGGGGAAGTCTGACTCTTTTCATTAATGTGATGTGTTACAGTTAGACCACAAAATGAGGAGAACAGGGTAAGACTGGCTTAGTCAGGAGAATAAAAATGACATGCATTTCAGTTAGAGAAGTGCAGGCTCATTGCTGCTTCCAGAGAAAGTCAGTTGAGTGGAGACAGTTTTGTGGGCTCTCCTTAATTTTAGTTGCAGGAGACATTCTCTTTCCCACAAGAAGTCACTGCCTTTGAAAGCAGCTCACCAAAGCTGAATTTACCAATGTGCAGCATCCAGTGCACGACTCATCTCTTCAATTCAGCCTTTCCAGTGCAAGGACAGATCAGTACCTGTGTGGCTGGAGATGGAAAACCCAGCCTTGTGACATTTATATGCCAAGATGGGAAGACCTAAAAAGAGGACTAGGGAGACTAGCATGGCATTTGCGGGTACCAGGTTGCCAAGGAGGCATATTGTATTGAAACAGTTGCCTGGGAAACATTTAAAAATACATTGAATGGAAAAGCATATGTGATGTGCCCACAAGTGTTCTGTGTGAATGAAATGCCATGGCTGATGATGGCACCAAGAGACTGTTACTATTACATGTAAAAATGCTGCAAGTGATGTGTGGTTTTTTTTTTTTCCTTTTGTGGTGTTTTCCTACCCTGTTTGCAGGAGGGGCATTGAAGGAAGGTTGTTTTGCTCTTGGCTGATGGATCAAAGTGAATGTGGGGAAGGTGGAACACAGGCAGCAGCAGCAGCTGGAAATGGCAAGAGCAATTTGGCTTCATTTAGGCAACCTAAACCAATTGACAAGGAGCCTGCACAATTCCCCCTCATAAGTAATAACAGCACTGCTCAAACTCCTACAGTATAAAGATAAATGGTTCTCTGAGCACTGCCACTTTAATTGGTGCTAAAATGGTACTGGGAAGCTCTGAGGTCATTGCAATGGGACTTATATAGAATCGTCATGGAAAATGTGGGGGTCTTGATCAAATTGGACAATGTATGTGAAAAAGTGTCTCACTGACCTTGTTTTTTATTTGGGGTACTGGAATAGAGGGAGATGAAGGGAGAAAGTTGCAGAACTGTTCTAGCCCTTCCTCAAATCAGAGTCAATTACTGAGAGATGGTGCTGACAAAAAAGGAATGATGTCACTGGAACCAAAACAAACAATCATATCCACTCTTTGTCCCGCAGAAAAAAAACCCCTTTTTTTCTATGCAGCCAAGAAACAAAGGAGCTAGGAACTGTTATCTTTGATATCCTACCTTGGACAAAGAGGTTCATCTGCTAGTAATTTCCAGATACTAAAAGGCATCTCTTCTTCACTAAGAATGAGTGGCAGGTGTGAGGCTGGTTAGGATTATGGTCACCCTGCCTAATCCTCCTTTGGAGATTTAGAAATAAATATCCTACTCTTGATTTGCTAGAGGCTTAAGAAGCCTGTTTGGGAGCCAGCAGATTTAGCTTGGTCCAGGATTTATGTGGTACAGTAAATTTTTTGGACAAGGGATGCAGTGGAGAGGAGCTCAGTTGAGTAAGAAGGAAGGCCTGGAGGCCTTCTTGTTGGTGGTAGCTCTGCAAAGAGTTGCCTTACAGGGGAGGGCACCTGGGCCTTGGCTCCTGGAAGATGTTGCCTGTTTGGGGCTGGGAGGTTGCTGCCTGTCTGGTGAGTGCAGCTTCCCAGGGAGGAGGAGACTCTGCTGGCTTTGCTGTCAGTTTGGCCAGCGAGGAGATGCTTTTTGGCATTCTGGTTATCTCCTCATTTTGGCACAATCTGCTCAGGGATCTGAGGTGATGCAATGATCACGTCGGAAAACCATGAATCAGATGAAGTCTCCTTGGTGTCAGTCAAGTCCCAGGATCACTCATCATTTTTCTGGCCCAGTGTGTGTTTGGTTAAATCAAGTCCGGCTGTTTCTAGGCCCCGGGGTTAGTGTAAGAGAGGAGGAGAATCTGCCTTTCATCCTCTTGGAATTTTGCAATGTGACTGAAGACTTGGAGAGAATGTGTCAGATCTCAAACAAAGATTAGGTTTGATGGCACGGAGACGTGGGTTCTGTGGCCCAGCCCAGAATTCTGCTGAGGGAGTTATAGCATCTCCCCTTACTTTAAAGGATTTAGAGTCTGAGTTTAGGATGAAATATGGCTTGAGGTTTTCATATTTATTTCTTGTTTGCTTTCTTCTTTTTGGGTTGGTTTTTTTTTGTTTTTTATTTAATTCTAAGTGTATCTCACAAATTGTAGCCAATAGAAGTCAGAGTTCCTCTTCTTTGCTGTGTATCATTCCTTCATTTGAAATCAACATATTAAAGAGCTTCACAAAAAAAAAAAAAAAAAAAATCCATAAATCACGTGTTTATGGGCATGAAACCACAAAACAGTGGGACAAAATTACCACTACTAGTTAATGTGGTGTGATTTTATCCATAACTACACTGGTGTATAAAATCAACATAAAATAGAATGTAATGTAATTCAACAGATGAGAATGTATTTATTGCTTCAACAAATGTGGGTAGTAGATTTAGTTAGTTTTTCAATTTTTTAAGGCCTAACTAGTGTTTTAGAAAGAAAATAGGGTAAATCTGAAGGAATAATCAAAGCTGTGGAGGTTAGTGTAAGTCTTTTCACTGAGAAGGGTTTATTTTCATATTCATTCTCCCTTTGTCATTAATGCTTTGATAAAAGAAATACAAAATGGGATTAATTTAGAATCCTGACAGTAAAATACAGGAGAGCTCTAGTTTCTTTTTTTCCATGTGTCATTTATTTAACTGTGTCGTACATGGGCTGAGTTTGGTTTATTTATGTTGTCTTAATACCCACTGAACTGAAACTCTGTTGAGACGTTGTCAGTGTGAGAGGTTGCTCTGCCTGGAAGGTCCCTTGTTGTGACAGAGCTGCAACACCCAGTCAGAGGTGCTGAACAGGGGTGTGCCTGCCTCTGCTGCCACTCTGCAGCTCCCAGCAGCTGTCAGTCAAACCCATTCAGTCAACTTCGGCAAAAGAAAGCTGATGCCTTCCTGCCACATCCCAAAACTGCTGTTAACAAAGGGTAACTTCATGCTACTGTTCCTTTCATGAGACAGTTTGGAATTGGACTGATTTTGGAGGATTTTCCCCAACAAATCCTCTCCTGCTCTCCAAATCCATTTTGCTGTTCCTTCAATCCAACTGTCCTGCTCTCGTAGAAATTTTTGGTTGTTCCCTTTTGATCAGTGGGAAGTGCTCTGAGGGAGATGTGTGGTAGCTAAACCAAGATGTTGTGGTGCTGGCTGAGGACAGGAAGCATGTTCAGTTAGCTGAAGTGCTTGCTCTGGTTTGTACCACAGTCTGGTTCCATCATTAGCCTGTTTTTATGAGTCTATCCTCCCATACTGGAATCAGATGTTTTATCAGAGCACTCTGAGGAAAAGCAGCAGCCTCACAGCTCTCCGTGACTGTGCTGTATCCTGCAGAAAATGAGTTGTTTAACTTAAAGCCACATCCCACCAGGCAAGAGGCAACATCACACAGAGCTGCAAAAATATTGGCACCATCAAACCTCAGTATCAAGGGATGAGATGAATCCAGGTCCTTCCAAGAAGCTGTTTGGGCCTAATTGGGTTGGCTGGACATGATGAGATGCAATCTATGACCAGTGCAGCTTTGTAGACAGAAATGTCAAATATAGATGCATTTAAGTGAGAGCTGCCTCCTATTACCTCTCCAGCCAAATGAGATTTGGAGGAGCCTGCTCGCTGCAGGGTTCAAAGGACAGCAGGGATCAGCAGGGAATTGTCGTCAGTGTTTCTGGGAGTGGGGTTTGGGTTTTGCAATTACAGAGGAAACTAGAATTGACATCCTCATTTGCTGGTCTCATTATTTAGTAAGGGATGGTTGTTTTTCTGAAACGTTTACCTGTTCAGTGATGATTTAATTTAGGAATTAATTCAGGGAATTTCTACTGCCTGTAGTGTGGTGCAGTAAGTCAGAGTACTAAATTATGACATGCCCTCTGCCTTAAAGTAGCCCTTTCTTGCCTAATTTCATACTGATACCTGTTTATGAGATGGAACACAGGTGCACAAAAATTAGGGATATTGCCTGTGATAACACAAGCCCTGGGAGCTGAACTCTGGCCTGTTCACTGGGTCTTTGCATAGACATAAGACTGATCTTCCTTTCAAGCCCTGTTTTACTCCCGAGGGCTTCCAACACAGTGTCTTTCATCAGCTTTGAGTTCACTAGAAAGAAATAAAAAGCTGGGGCATCTTTCTGAAAGTCTCTGCCTAATGGCTTGTGTTTTCCAGAGTATTGATAAACTCCAGTGCAAATCCTGAGCCTCCCCTGCCCCAGGGACGTGCTCTGGCTTCAGTACCACACTTAATGACAAACAGTCACCTAGTTTACCATATGCATTCTTTTATCTTAGCTGCTCTCCGTGCATGCTAGGAGATTTATTTCTCCTCATAATGCATTTCATGTGTGTTGGTTGTAAATATTGTGCTCATAAATCAGCCTGGAGCATCCAGCCCCAAGGATGGAGACAGCTCACAATAGGTCTGTCTGCTTCACATTGTGAGGCTGAGCTCGCTCTCTGCTTTTTCCATTGCTGGGCTCTGCGAGTGGCGTGTTGCCAGTCTCCTGCCTCACATTAACAGGAATACTACATATTACTGAATTCAAAGTGTTTTTCCTTCAGGACTAGAAGAATGTAATGGAGCATGCATCTGGCAGCAGGACACCGTGGCTGTGGGGAATCACCCCCGGGGCTCCCCGCTCCAGTCACCCGGGCTGGGGACACCTTATGGCAGGGTCTGCATGCAGATAGACACAATGTGTCATGAAAAACTGATTCTTCTCCCTTCCCTTCACCACATTCTCTAAATTCAATACCACAAAAGTAGCAAGTCTGGAGCGTAACCCCTAGAACTCCATTTTTTTTCATGCCACTTCTAGACCCAGCTCCATCTGTATTCACACCTACTGACCTCACTTTTTTTCATCTGGGAGATGGAAACTTATTTTCCTTGCCTCATAAGATTTTTTTTTTGAGCATTAAATAGTTCATAATGTATATGCATGAGGACATGGCAATGCCAGAGAAGTACGTACCAAACTGCCCCAAAACTGGGGTTGTTACTCCCCGTTTTTGGGTAGTGTCATTTGGCTTCCTCTCCATTTGTCCTTTTGTTGGGAAGCTTGTCTGCCTAGTGGGAACTGCAAGTACTTTCTGCAGTGCCCCTGATAATTACTGCCCTTTTACTGATTTTAAGGATGTTGTGCTCTCAAAATTCCTGTGTTTACACGAATCAAGGCTGCATTAAATTGCGTGGTCTAAAACAATCAATATTCAATAAGCTTTTGGTGTTTTAGAGGACTTGTTTTTGGAAGTCTGAAATGGGCTGAGCTGCAGGACTAAAACTAAACAGAGTCTGTCACACCAAAAATACTCTGAAGGAGTGTATTTCTTCATGGTAGTGCAGCTGAAAACACCCCGTTTATTGTAATTAGTTCATCTCACTCTTGTGACTAGGCTTCCCACCTAATTTATACATATTCAAACAAGTTTCTAGGTATCTGATTCTTGGAGACCATGTTAAACCAGTGCCTTCTGTTGGTTATTCTGGTCTGGTAAGATTTTGATTTGCCTCACGCGGTACATCCCAAAACTATAACCCTTGATTTGCCTCACACAGTACATCCCCAAACTCTGGCCCTACATGAAGAAACTGCTCCCCAGAACAGTCTGTAACCATGATGCTCACGATACATTTCAGGAGAGCTGGAGAGGAGAATGGTGTCATCACCTGAGGGGAAACACAAAGCAGAAAGAAACGAGGAGGGGAAATTTCGGTGCTTATTTTTAGACTCCGTGGGTGAGTATTATTTTCAGCCTTATCTCTATTAATTTCTGCAGAACACAGTGTTAACATGTGATTAGGCTACCTACGAAGAAAGTATTGTAGTTTCTAGCTCAGGCTAAAGTAATCCCTCCCTGGCAATCCCTGGAGAGTCAATACACCCCTTTGTACCAGGGTAAGGCAGCAAAGCCATGGCTACAGACGTGGATGTGTCTGAGACAGTGCTAAGCTGTTGAGAAATAAACCTTACACGTGCATTTATGCTTAGTGAGTTCACAAAAACTGTCCCTGTCACTGGGTCAGTCCTCCCTGTAGCTGAAGACACTCTCTTAGTGAGTTGGTTTAGAGCTAAATTTCAATATGTTGACGGGGAGCTGTTCTCACACTCATCATCACATACCTTCAGCATCTTCTGTATTTAGCACAAGACTACACATTCATACGTTTCATTGAAGAACATGCTGCCTGTTAATCAGCACTTTATTGTCTCAGTATGCTTAAAATAAGCATTTTGTCACATTCAAGAAGAAGGAACTTTATTGGTTTGCATTCTGGCATCGTGCTCTATGTTGTCAAGTGCTGTCAGTTGGCTTCTTTCTGTAACTTATGAGATTGAAACATTCTGGTAACAATTTTTATCAGATACATATTGGATGTGTTAGAGAAGTATCTCTAATGTTCCAGAGAAAAGAGATTTAGTGGGTAACAGTCTGGTCTGGAGTGCCAGAGGGCCCCTTTAGAGCCTCTGATTGCTCTATGGGACAGGGAAGACAAAACTTAAATTCCCCTGTTGAACAGTGAATACAGTGAGAGGAAGGAAAGAAGATAACATCTTATCAAGGGATCTTCTGGTTTCCTTTATGAACAGCTAAGAAGCAGCATTAGCCCTTTCCTCCCTCAGTATTAAGCAGCGGACCTTTGAGGGAACAGTGGCTGCCAGGCTACCAAAATTCAGCTTGACTGTCTGAGACTGTGTCTGGAGTCTGAGGAGCAGTAAAAGCTCATACTGCCCTCAAGCCAGATGTTTTGAGTTAGGCTGCAATGCTGTCTCTTAACTTGATGTGGAGGCAGAAAAGTACGATGGAGTCTGATCTTTGCTTTGAGAGACCTGTCAGCCGCCCTGAGCCTTTCACCCAGCCCTGAGTCGTTTCAGCCCTGCAGCACTCCCAGTTCATCAGCACCAGGACGAGGGGCAGGGCTGTTCTCGAGACAATAAAGGCCTGATCTTGTTGGACAAGATTAGATATCACTGTCATTAAATGTAATAATTTGCAGAAATGTCCATTGCTAGTTTATGTGCTAAGTGGAGCATCAGAAAAGGCAGCAGAGGAGACCTGAGTGGAGACAGGGAGAGCCAAACCCTGAAGTGATAAACTCATAATGCCCAAACCAGGCTGTGGTATCATAAAGCATGCTAATTCCTAAATTCCAATAATGTGTGAAAACTTTTGAGGCTTGACTGTGGCAAAATAGCCCAGAAGTTTGGGAAGAATTGAGCAATGTCATCTGCAGAAGGCCACAAGTAGCTTTAGAAAAAGACTTGTGTAAGCCTATTAAATCTGCTTAGGTTCTTGAGTATTTCCTGTTGTAAATAGATATGGTTGGGGCCCTTATTCAAGGCTATGAGTAAGAGAATTTAATTATGGGTATATCTTTTAGCTTGTTACAGAACACATTCCTTTGCAGCTCTTTTTGAGAAAAAAACCCCAAAAACAAAGCAAAGCAAAGTTTCTTAGGGCAGGCGAACATAAAATAAATGCATGAGATTGTTGTTTTGGAAAATGTAGCTAACCTTGAACTCTCTTATTAGAAAAGAAAGCTGTGAGAAGTTAACAAAATGCTGCAATTATCCGTGTTTCTAATGGGATTTCTGGGTTATTCATTGAGTTTTATTGTGCAAAAGCTTTTCCAGAAATCATGGGGGCCAGGAGCATACCATTAAGTCTTGTTTTGAATCACCCAACTGAGAAAAAGAAATCTAGAAAAAATAAGTTTTTTGGATTACAAAATGTCAGAAGCATATTGATATAATTATCCTTAAAAGGAGATACTGTAGGAAATAGGATGGATTAAGTTATTACAAACATTCATGGAGTAAAAACACTACTAAAGCATTACAAGAGTCAAACAACCAGTGAACCAAAAGTGTAAAAACAACGCTTTGGAAATGGATATTTTCCCAAGAAATGTTTCCAGTAAGAACCTGGGAAACTGCACTTTTTCTTGTGGGTGAAAAAAAGTCACATTCCGACTTTAAAGGGACAGTGGTTCTGGACAGTTTAGACATTCAGGATGTTCTCTGTCTCCATAAAAACTGTGAAAAAAAGAAGTTTAAGGGCGTCATCTGGGTTTTTTTCCCAGTGTATGCCTGTCAGTCTTTTTGTGTGTTTTTCCATGTGGATGGTAAAAGTAGACAGGACAATTTCACAACTGCTTCCATTTCTTTTTCTGACTCCTGGGTATTTGTGGCATTGCTGCAAGTGGAAAATACTAATAAAATCCCTCTGGGGAGTGGAGTGCCCAGCATATTTTGGTGACATTTATGGTGCACTGGGTAACCCTTTCCTTCCCCCAGCTCTGTGAGCTTGCTCGTGGGGGGGCTGCTGTGCTTTGCTCACAGACTCTGCTAAGGAAACCAGAAACTTTGATTGCATTTCAAATCCAGTCCGTGCCAATAGCAACTCACTGGTTGTTTTCCATGGGGTTATTTTCAAGTGGCCCATAAACAAACAGGGACGTGGTCCCCGATGTGTTCCGGCCGAAATGACGAACGCAATTGATCTTAATTGGTTTCCTTGGTAGTTCTCAGAAAGAGCTCTCAGAAGGAGAGAACCTTGACTGGCTAGTTAGCCTCAATATTGCTCATTCCTGACTTTTGCTGGTGATTCCTGGAAGTTTCTCAAGGCATTGTTGATTGAAATATACTGCTGAAACAGTGTCCCAATGAAGTCCCACTCTCCCACTGTCAGAACTGGACCTTTTGTGGAGACAAAGGACTGCAGACTCCAGAGCTGTCATGTCTGATATCCTTCACTGGGAACAGACGCACAGGGAAAAGGAGAGAGCAGAGGCAGACCCTGCTTCAGCTCTTTTCTGTGTGGAGGCACAGACTTGAGCTTGTAACATGTACCGTGAAGCATAAATACATATATTTATATCTATATTTTTAACTCTGTACTGCTGGCTGTGCAGCTGAGAGTGTGGAAGGATTCAAGAATGATGGGATACTTGTATGGCTCCAAACCCCCCGGATTTGTTACAGTAATGATCTTTAAAATGAAATACAGCAGAGAGGAAACAAGAGAACCCTTTTAACTCTTGGTGGTGAAGGACAGACTTCTTTTTTTTGGATTGGTTCCTCTTGAAGTGTCTTAAAGTTTTGTGGGAAGCAGCTTTTTGTGGCCAGTGTCAGGGAAAGGATCGCGGGCACTGCATGGGATCCATTGCAGCAATTCCAGGGCCGAAAATAACACCAACAGCATTTGGTGTCAAGAAACAAAGGCTTGGTCCCAAAATTATTACGGATCAGAGGAATAAGCTTTTGAGAATGGAATGAAAAAGAGGAAAAAAAAGGAAAATAAGGCCTGATCAAAGACTTTTAAAAATGCTTCTTCCTGGGGCATTTTTGACAGTGTCATTCTATCAGCATAAATTAATTCTAATCCAGCAGTGGCCATCCTCCTCGCCGCCTCTTTTCTTTTTTTTTTTTCTGTTTTTTTGGCTTAGCTAACTGTACAAATTACTCCATTTTCCTGTGTGGAAATTCAAACAGAGAAAAAATAATCCAATCCCTGGATTTCTAAATTCAAGCAGCTTTCAAATCAGAAATAGTTTTGAGGCAAGAACAATAATCTTTCTGGTAGTGGGTGGCATAAAGAGACTGGTTTTTTCCATTCAAGGCTTTTTCTTTTAAATGTATTTGATTTAGATTGATTTAGCTTGGTGTGGGAATTGAAAGTCTGACTGAAGCTTCCTGTTCTGAGTTGTGGCTTGAGTGAGCTGCTGGGTGAAGGTGTCGGAGCAGCCTTGTATCCTCTGTCTTGCATAGTGATCCTTGGTTCTGATGAGTTTCCATCACCTGCGTGGGCTTGATGAGGCAGAGCCCTCATGACTGGTTAAAAGCACAGGAAATTGGTGCTTCTCTCCAGACCTCCTCTGTTTTTTGAGAGAATCGCTTCATTCCTTTCTCTTGCCTCAGTTTGTCAGTACAATGTAACTTTTCTAAAGGCTCTGAAACCCTGTGGAGGACTTGTTGAAGCCCTTGGGTGGAGGTTACACGGGATATTCTACAGGTACTTCTTTACTGAGGTGCTAAATAACCTCAGTACTGTTGGTGGAAATGGTCCAACTCGCCTTTCCTTCTAGGAACCCCCTTCACTGTTCTTTCAGTGAATTGGCACTTTTCCTGTTTCCAACACTTAAACAATTTTATGGAATATTGTAGGATGTCTGTGGCGGCTCAGACCTCATCCTCCACTAAGAGCTGAGCAGGTTGGCACCAGAGGTTTCCGCTGATTTAAGGCACATGGGAAGCAGTTCTGTCTTTCCAGGCTGTGCAGGGAAAGCCTTTAAGTTACAGCAACGCCTACAGATGTTTCCCCTCTCCTGCCTACTCCTGTCAACAGGAAATGGCCAATAAGCAGAGTGGCTTCCAAACTGCAAACTCCTGCAAGAGGGACAGAAAGAGATGGGAGTGCTGGTACTCTCCATCTCAGGGAGAGGTTCCTGGACTCTGCAGCTTCGTGGTGCATGGACACACCACTGACCTTGTGCAGAGTTCTGGTGGTGTGAGCCACAGCCCATTCTCACAGGGCATTTTGTGCTCAGCCATCCTGATCTAGAGGTGGGTCACTTGATGCTGTGCACTTGTATTGGAGCCGTGTGGCATGAAACACTCACCCAGAACAGCTCAGACCTTTTGGACTGGTGACACAGACCTGTGCTCAGGATCTGGAACATAGGGGAAAACAGGTAGTTTGTGTTGATTGTATGATCTCATTCACAACAGATTGTATGTTGAAGCCCATGTCCTAAACACTTCGAGATTTTTTTTAAATGCTCAACTGATTCCTTACTTACACTGAACAGTTGCTACTTTCTTATGTTTTTTGGAAATTTTCCCCTTCTTTCCCTGCATCAATTAATATAAACTAGAGGTCAGAGCAGCTCTTCATTATGAAAATGTGCTAGTTTTTATCTGTTCTGTGACTCATTTTTTGTGAAGAAAATAAAGAAGGAAAGAGTCTTTGAATCTCTTTAGTGTGATGAAAAGTATATAAAAATGATTCCTTTATGTGCTTGAGTGTATGATGTTTTCAAGGTTCTGTTTTTGAAGAAAATTCTCAGAATCTTACTGATCATACTGACCTGCTGGATTTCTTTCTGCACTTCACATTTCTAGTGAGTGATACGTGGGAGCACTAAGTTGAAATCATCTGAGGCAAATCTTTATGCTTTTCAAAGAGCATAGCTTGCTATCCAAATCCAGTGTCTGTGAAACACCATCTTAAAAATTCAAATGTTGGTGAAGACAATTGGCATGGGTTTAGTGAGTACAGAACTGAACTTTGGAAGATAAAGTAGGTAACCTTTGGCTTACTACAGAGCATCAGCCACAGAGCCTCTGCTGAGATGCTGAGTTCTGAGTGCTCAGGCACTAACACAAATCCTGAGGATAACTCTGTGTGGTTGGCTGTTCTGTGTCCAGTTTAGCAATCCCTTGGAGTTAGCTGACCAGCATGCCTGTGCAGTGCCACCTTTCCAGAGCCTGTACATCCCCTCTGAGTATGTGGTGCCCAACGAGTCAATTGTTTTGCTCCTTAGCTCCCCTTCCATGGCTGTGAAATATTTGCAGGGCCTGTATTTCATGACTGGCCCAGTTACTGATTTATCTGCTGTACTGTTTATCCCACTGGGATCATGTTATTTTTTTCAGAGCTGACCTCCCTTGCTCACAAACCACAGCTAATTTAGGTTTATTTCCCTCCCTGCCCCCTCCTCCGGGCATGCTAACAGTGATTCCAACTGGCTGTTAACTTCCACTGAGGAATTGTCACCAGATCTTTCCAAGTTAAATCTTGCAATGAAAATCACAATGTGCTTGGCACTGTCTTCACTTGGAGGTGCAGTCTGCCCTTAGGAGGTGATGGTCATTACCAAATGTCAGCTTTGGGGAGATCCAACAGATGGGAATGCTCTGGTTTGGATTAACTGCCCATGTATTTGTTTAGACAGATTCAGGGGCACTTCTGATGCCTTTGGAAGCCAGGATTCCAGTGCACAGCACTGGAAAGGAAGGGCAACACGAAGGTGGAAGGAAGTGCCTTGAGGTGCACATGAAATGCTTTCAAGTAAGATGTTGAAATTGCACAAACAGTGCATGCTCCTATTTGCTTAAAGAGTGTGGCAGCAAAATCCATTAAAAATAAATCTGGATGGGCATTCCCTCAGGTGGCTGAGACCAGTGCACGGAGCTCAGCTTGTGGCCTACCTCTGGACACCAGGAGCAACCTCCTGGGCACCAGGAACAGACCTCCTGGACACCCCATTATTGACAGATGTCTGTGGGAACCAAGTGTCAGCAATAGTAGCTGAAGCTCTTTAGAAGCAATCTTTTCTTTCTTGCTTTTCCTGGAACTAAAATAAAATGAGAACAGGGTCTGTGGCCTGGCCTATCTCCAGAGAAATTTCATGGACTTTATTAATCAATTATATAAGGAAAATCATTGGGCAATGAGCAGAAATGACAAAGCATCTCTGTGAACTTGCTGAGTTTTTCTAAGCAGCCCTTTTAAGGACCTCATTGTTTTTTCTGCTGAGGGAGAAGAGTCTCTCTTCACAGAGGCAATTTAAGGCAGTAGCTTCTTGTAATGAGAAGGAATGAAAACATGGCACGAAAACTTGGTTTTGGTAGGTAACACAGTAGGTCATGACAAAATTGTCTTGTTCCTGGTGCTAAACATGACCCACTCCACTGTTCCCTCTTGTACCACACAGCTCTTGGTATGGCCCATGTACAGCTCTCATAAAGGAAGTCATGGTGATTTGACATGCTAAAAATGGCCTTTCCAACCTGGGGAAGAACTAGGGATCCAGTTCTGAAGTTTTACAAGTCCATCATTCCACACGCCTCTGTAATTGCAACTGATCAAAATGTCAATGATCTGTGTAGAGTAAGTAGGGAAGGAAGGCATGACAAAGATTAAATATGGATAAACTGCAGGTGAATTCTAAACATACACAGCTCCAGTGTGGGTAAGACTGAACATCTAAAAGAAACAGTATTATTGATATCGTGGTCATGGAGCTCTTCTAGCTATGAGCAAAAATGAAAGGCAGCACCAATCTGTGTCGCACACCTCTCGTTTGCATGTCTTCTTTAACCTGTATGTGTTCCCCATGGAGCTTCTGTAGGCCAGCCCAAAATAATCTGCATGGATCCAAACAGACTTAATTTTCTGTGTGTAACGAGACTGAACTTGCCATTTCTGAATCGTACTAAGCTTTTCTTTTTAGGCTTAAACACAGGAAAGACTTCAAACCTAATTTCTCAGCTTATCGTGCAAATAATATTCTGAATCTTGCAGGATCATAACTTTTTGTATAAAGCTTTCCAGCTGTTTTCTGTTGATAAAAGACTTTAGCTGGGCACCAGGAGATAAGACTGTGGAACTGAGAAATTGCTGACTTAGTCTTGTAATCTTCCAGCACGGCATTCCCATAGGGAAGTTATGGATAGGTGTAACTCTGCACAAGTTAATGTTCTAATCCTTGAATCCCACTCAATGGCTCAGCCACGGAATTTGATGGAAATTTTGGGCACCTGACACATTTCAGGATTCAGTTTTATACAGAGACTTTCAATTCCTGGAAGATTGTCAGTGTGGAGCTCAAAATGATTCACTTGGGGCTGTTCCTCTGGATTTGAGAATGTCATGTTCTGAGAGCAAACCTGGCTAGGAACTTCAGTGACACCCTTTGGAAGGACTCTGAACTTCCAGGCTTCAGATCAGGAAAAACTGTCAGGATCAAACATGATTTATAGCATGAAGAACTTTATTTATTGCCAGCAGAGAATGGCAGTGGGGTCTGGAATAGCTTAGAGCTTATGTTCTTTGCTTCTGATAGCAAATAGACTGTCCATTCCTCTGCTGGGATAAGGGCTTGTCTTGATGTTCCAGATAACTCTAATTATGTAGACAGAGAGATAAAATTAAGACAAATATACTGAAAATGGAAAATTACTTAGACAAATGGAAAAAAGGCATGCAGATGGTTAGGAACACCTAAAATCCCACATGGTGCAGTGACTGCTAAGTCAGCCAGCAATTTTTTATGAATGAGAAATCTAATAAGGAGGGGAAACCAGTTAAAATTTGCCCTGGAGCAATTGTAACGTTTACACCTCTTTTTTTGGTTCATAAACACCTCTGTCGCCTGGAAAAATACTTGTGAAGATGCTTTTTAATATGGTTTGCTAAGTTTTGTTGCTTGACTTCATTGTTCCTGCAAATCAGCAAATGAATTCCATTCGCAGATTGATTTTTTCCCTAAGACAAGGAATGTTCATGCCAGATTGCTGTTCCTGCATTTACCCTCCAAGCTCACACAGCACTGGAGCTCTCTGCTGTGCAGGAATACACAAGTGTAGGATCCATGTGGAAAGAGCCAGACTATGACAGGTATTTTGCAGTGCTAATCCATTAAGTAACTTGAGACATACATTGAATGGCATTTTTATCTCACATTTAGTGGGTAAATACAGGCAGTGAAGTTGTTGGCTGCGTGTCACAGTCCCTTTGTCTCAGCTTTACATGGCAATCATTCTCTTCATTTCACTTGAGCTGTCCTGCAGCTGATTTATCCCCACTCCAGCAGAGAAGACACTCACAGAGTGATTTGAGTCAAATCATTCCAGTTTGATACTGATGCAAGACAAAGCTGTGTGTTTGAAGTCAGATTTTTCCTTAGAGTTGGGAAGAAGAGAAGGTGTTCTCCTCAGCTGAGGCAGCTTTGTTTGCTTGTTTATGCAGAAGTTTGTGACTTCTTAATATTCTACTCTATAGAGGACAATGCTGATGCAAAGTACATAAAGTAAATAAGAAGTCCAAAGTAGAGAAAGTCTAAAAAATCAGAGAAGGCTTTGGAGCTGATGAGAAAATGAGAGGTGACATGAGAACAGGAAGGAAAGGGGAAGGTTATGTCATTAGAGGCTGGAATTCAATGTTTTGATGAAACTCCATGGATACAGGAAGGAGCAGGGCGGGTAAAAATAGCTAAATGAAAATGGTATGAGTTCCAAGAATTCAGCTCTGAAAAGAAAAAAAGAAATATACGTTCTTGCTCAAAACCAGGTGGAAAAAGTTATGTGTTCTTGTGAAGCATTAGAAAGAATGAAGCAAAATTTGCTGTCTGCAATTTATTTTTTTCTCCAACCAAAACTTGAAATTTTGTGTTATTATACACATCTCATCCAAACCCTCAGTGGCCTGGTTCCCAGGAGAGGGAACACTTTGTCAGGAAAGTCGTCTCATCAGAAGCCCTTGGATGCTGTTCAGATCTGAGGAGCTTTTGGGGCTGAGCACATGCAAATGCTTACAGACACAAGAATTCTCTCCCTCCCTGACTGACAGGAACACTCCTGATCACTGTAGGAGGAAATGGCCATCACTGAGAGAACAGTTTACTTTGCAGGACGTCGATTTGCGCAAAGCCAGCGAACAATTACGCTGGAGTCTCTATTTTCTTGTACTGAACTCTATGTGCTCACAGTTCCCCTTGGAGATTCACTCTTATCTACAGAACAGAAAGCTCTTACTACAAGAAACAGAAAGAAAGAAAATCAACCCATTTGCTTACTTTGATTTTGTTTTGTTAATTTCTGAACAGATGGTAACATACCACAATGGAAGTTTTATAAAAATTTCCATCTTTTAACTGAGTGCAGGCCTGAAAATTTTCCCTGGTGAAAAAGCGGAGTGTGAGTCATTAAACAGGCTCTGTGCTATCTGCCTGGGATTTTCACTCTGCAGTCAGAAGAGTCAGAAAGCCCTTCCATTACAGAAACTACCTTTTTTTTCCCCCTTCAGCTGGGCAAATGGCCAATTCCATCATCTCAGGCTCAGTAGGAACAAGGAAGGTACAGTCCGAGGAGGGAGATAATGCACAGACAAGGGGAGAGGTACTGCTACAGGCCAAGAGCAGGAGTCCAGTTCTAGAGCTCAAACAATTGTCAAAAGGAGTGGCCTGATTTATGATTTCTCCAGTCCAGTCTGAATTCAGTAATTGAAAAGTTATGGCCTGGGTTTACAAGTGAGACGTTCTGTTGCCTGCAGAGTGCTCAGCACCTACTGACTCTTGGCCCCAGATTATCATTATGGAGATAAAGAGTCTAAACTTAATCTTTGTTTGGACTCTGTTTGAAATTTGGCACAGATTGCTGTGGGACAAATAAGGCCCAGAGATGCTGAGTGTTCTTTTCTGCAGGTCCTCTGATGTGACCTTGGAGAGCTGGAGGAGTCCAAGCTCTCTGGTCTCCAGTACTGTTCATCTTAGTGAAGTTATAGAAGTTTGCTGGAGGGGCTTGGAAATAAAAAGGGATTTTTACATTGAGGCTTCAGGGCATTTGTAAAATCCTTTGTGTCTCCCCAGGGCCCTGAGTGCAGGCTCTGGTGCCCAGTCCTCACACACAGCATCTCCCTGAGCAGTGCAGTCCTCACCAGTCTGTTCCTTGTCTAGGCCTTTGTAACACCTGTAGAGCAAAATTACCTTGGAAAAATCAAATTGGGGTCTGAAATTTGCATTTTGGAATTTCCTCCGTATCACCTCGAGGTGATGTCTTCAGCTTTGGAGTGGAGACATGACAAAGTTGCTGACAATTAATGGGTGTGTTAGAAATGCAGAAGGATGGATGGATGGATGGATGGATGGATGGATGGATGGATGGATGGATAGATGGATGGATGGATATATCAACTTTCAAGGTCTCTCATTCAGGAAAAGATGAGTTAATCCTTCTCAGTCTTAGTGACACTTAATGACATGTACAAGAGAGGTGAATGGCATCTTGTTGCATAGCAAGGGTAATATAGAACACAATTTCCCCTGAAGAAATAGCTCACATACCTTATATAATGAATGAGCTCATTTTGCCTGTGTTTGCCAGAAACAATAAAAGTTAGAAAATGTCCCAGTAATTAAAATAAAGTGTTACCCAGATTTATGGTGAGAAATGTGAAATGTCAGGCAATTGAGTGCAGCTCCACACTCACAAATAAGCTTCACATTCGCTAGAACAGGTTGCATTCATTAGGAGGAACAGTGTGGGTCCAGTGCTGGCCCCAGAAGGCAAGGAATGGTTTCTCCTGCACAGGGAAAGAAAGCAGAGGGGAGGGAAGGGTGCCAGCTGGCACATTCCCTGATGGATCCTGGTCCTAGTGGTGATGCTGCAGCAGGCACGGGACAGACAGGATCATTGCTTCAAGATGGGCCTTGGATTACATGATGGATGGCAGGGGGAGAAGAGAGAGAGTCCCCTTGTCAGCCTGCCACGTGCAGGAAAGAAATCCAGTAAAAGTTTTTGAAGGGTGGAGATGTAAAAGGGAATCTAAGCACAGCCAGCCTTTCCTGCAGTTCTTCCTCTCACAGTCACTGTTCATTATTTTAATATAAATGCTGTACCCAGGAATAGTTTAGAAGTTTACTAGATATGAGCTCATCTCTTGCTTAAAATAATCTTAAACCCTAATTATTCTATGCACCATTCTTTGTCAGAGGGCCACGTAAGTGAAGTGGGTTTAATCTACATAAATACCATTCCTGTAGCCATAGGGAGCTCTGAAAGTGCAGAGCTGCTGGAAAGTGGAAGTGGAACTCTCTGAAAGTCTGGTGGAAGCTCATTTGAGCAGATCCTGCTGGAACATCCCCAGTGCCTCTGGGGCTGTGGAAATGTCCTGCTGGGACACAGGGACTGGGATACTGGGAACCTGCTGCCCCAACATTGCCTGTCACCAGCTTTTGTGCTCCTCTCTTCTGACACAGCTAATTAAATATTGAAGAGACTTGAAATGGAAATGCTTTACATAAAAGCTAGTCTGACAGTTGATGCTGTCTAGAAACAAAAATGTTCAGTGCCTTTTTCCTGAAAAAGAGAACAGGGCAGTGTCAAACCAGACACTTCAGTAAATACAAATCTAGTGGGGGACGTTCACTACCTGCTTCTACCAGACTGAAGTGTCTGGTTCAAAACACAGCCTGTCTTGCCTACTGAAGTATGGAACAGGTCTTATGGACAAAAAGAAAATAATTCAGACAACACCAGTCCTCTTTGTTTTTCAGTGTTGGATTCTGTTATTGCATAGTTTTGATTTGGGAGTAGTTCTAGGAATATTGTGGAGTTTTGTTAGGAAAAAACCCAGTCATGAAGTTAAAAGCCGTTGATTTTAACTTGGTAAAAGATTTGAATTGTGATAAAGATCTGCAGGGTGGCCTTAAGCCAGTTGTATATCCTCTCTGTTCTGCAGTTCCACATCTGTAAAATGACAGAATGAATTTGTTTCATTTTCATTACATGCTTGTAGGAAAAATCTCATTATGCTAATGAGGTGTGCATGTGCTTTAATCACAGGTTCATTCAGAAAGGCCATAAATGAAATAAATATGAGATCAACGCATAAGAATTTGTGAGAAAGGAGTAGAAATCCAGGATTTTTAGGACAGCACATTCTGAATGAGTGTGAAGTGATGATGCAAGCACTGATCTCCACAGAGAGCCTGGTGCTCTGTGTGTTATTTATAGGAGGCACAGGCCTCTACAATAAATTGCAGGTTCACCTGTCAGACCAGCAGACAGGGGATCACTTTACAACAAGAGGGAAGAGGTTGTAAATTTCAAGCAGATTCATTCCCTGCCATGATTTTGGATGTTGAGCTGTTGTAAAGGATGTACCAAAGGACATGAGGAGAGACACCAGGATCAGAAGCCGTGGTGATAAAAACCCAGTGAGCAGATCAGAAGGTCTGACAGAGTCTTTCTAGCAAAGGGGCATTAAGCTTATCAATATTATTTGCAAAATACAGATATCATGATGATGAGAAATGATCTCAAAGATGGAAGAGATTACGTAAGAGAGAGGTGAATTCCCTGGAGTCTGTGAGAGGCTGTGGAGGGAGGAATGTTTGGCCTGTGGGTTCTGGATGAGGGGGAGCAAGGCCGTGTCACTGCTGCTGTCACAGTCGGTCACACCAGTTGTGGAGCCCAGCTCTGCTGCCCTTTACTCATCCCAGCAGCTGCAGCAGATCCAGTCAGCATTCCCAGAGCTTCTCCTCATGGCAGAGCGTGTGGGGGAGGGCAGGGGAGGGCAGGTCACCCACCTTGTTTGGTGCAGCTCGGGTTTTGCTAATCCAGAGCTCCTGGAGGGCAAGGCTGGCACACTCATTTCCTTTGATATGGATTGCTTTGGGATAAGCTTAAATCCAGGCTGAACTTTGCCTGAAATGTGTTGATTTTTCTTCCCTAGAATGGTGATGGTGGCTCTGGGAGGAAATGCTGAGGGTGGGCAGCAGCAGTTCAGTTCATTCTTTGCAGGGACAAGGCTTTGGCTTGGTGTTCCTGTCCCTTCCTCTGCTGGATGTGGATGCTCTGCTTTGTTTGCTCATTGCTGGCTGTGCTGAGAAATGAAAGATTTGGTGTTCAGATAAGTGCCAAAAAGTCTGTGCAGCTCTGACTCCCCACAGGACTATTCTGTGAGCTCCTTTGGGAATCCCAAGAGTTCCAGCTTTATTCCCTTCTCTGACTCTGATTTTCCCAGTGAATTATTTTTTTTATTGGCAGTAGCTAGCATGTTTTTTGGATTTTTTTTTTTTGGTGAGGTGTTTGGCAGCATCCACTGGGGCATGTAGGTACAGAGTGTGTGAGGGAGGGAGGGGCAGCCCTGAGCAACATACCAGGCAACTTGGAACGAAAAAATTCCAAAAGATGGAGAACTCTTTCATGTGTTTGTAACAACCCCTCACCTCCCATACTTCCTGGGATGCCTGATGATTTCCTGCAAATTAAATATGAATTTTAGGTGAGAGCGAGTAATGTTTTAAGCAGGTCATATGTTCATTACATGTATTCATCATGGATATATGGCCACCAAGAGGTTCTGTGCTTGGGAAGGAAATAAAAGATACAGGAGACAGGCTATGGAGCTGAGCTGGACAGAGCCAAGAACTGGGGAAAGGGTTAAGAAAATAACGATGAATTCTGAATCCATGGGTAGAAGCTGCTGTGAACATGGTAAAATAAAATCAGTTAGCTGGACCAAAGCCCTAAAACAAAGCCTTGCTGCCATTGCTGAAAAGTCACAGCCACCTCACTGAGCTCTTTGCCCTGAAAGGTGTGCTGTAAATAGTTGGTTTTTCCATTAATTAAAAAAAAAAGACTATTTTTGTTGTCACGAGTCTATTACTGATCTTCTCAGACAGTGAAAAGTTTTGTTTGGTTCATCTTAAGTATGACTGATTCTTGAAACTTTTTTTGGTGACTTTTTAGATGTCTTAAATTCACTTATTTCAGTGCATATCTCAGAGAAATATGTACAAAAAAGAAGTGCTGTCTTTAAAATAAATGTTTCAAAAAAATTTTTGGCAAAAAAATAGCTTAGTTCACATTTGTGAAATAATTTTCTGTAAACGGAATATGTGTGTTGATGAAAAATTGAAAGATTTGAATGCAAAAGACCACTTGACCCTCAGATAATCCTTTCCAATAGAGAATTTGAAACCTTATTCCACAGGTTCTGGCTAGTTTGGAATTCCCCAGTTTCGCTGTAACTGATCACTGAAAATGACGACCTTGATAAATGATAATCTCTAAAGGAAAAAAGGGAAGGAAATATCCTGGCCATGCAGAAATTGTTTTACTTCTGTCACAATTAGCAATGAATATGTACAGTACAAGCATGGAGGAAGTGGAAATTGGCTGCTCCAAGGGCTGTGCTGTCTAATGTGAGCTGCAGCAGGAATTTTGACGTGTCGCATTCGCACCCACGCTCCCCCCCTTCCTTCTTCACAATCTTCACAATAGGCCCTTCCCAAACGTTTTTTCAAATAGCTGCAATATGCAGCACAGCCCTTGCTAATCCCCAGTTCTCCCCGAGCAGGCAGGCAGTGAGAACCAGAGGGGGCTGGGGGGAGCCCTCTCGGAACACACTTCTCCTCTGTGTGTACAAACATAGGCACAAACATCCCCTCAGCCTGGGGGACGTGCAAAAGGTGGGACCCGGTGCTGGGGAGAGGCACCGGCTTCTGGGAGTGAAGGTGATGGGGAGGGAAGCGAACTGCCTGTTAAATATGGAAAATGGAGTCTGCTTTTTGTTCTGGGCCTTTGGAATCTGTGGGTGGATTGGAACTGGCAGGCAGGGAGCAAACACCCACCCACCATAGGGCTGTGTGGTTCAGAAGTTTACAAGAGTGTTTGTGTTCCAGGAGCTGTTGGCCTTGAAGCCAATGGAGAGGGGGAGGAGAAGAGGGAGAGAGTGAGAAAAACACTGTGGTGTTAGGGCCCTTCCTCGGAGATATTTTTCCCCTCTTCTTTCTCCAGCTCCAGGGCTTTGGAACTGGAGCAAGACAAACAGTTACTGTGGGACAGATTAATCTGATTTTAGGATGCGCAGCACTCACAGTCCGTCATCGAGAGGCAGAGACGCCACTGTCACCTTCATGCCACATGACGGCTCCCTTTGCTCCCCCTTCTCCTGCCCTGCTGCTGTTCAGTTCTGCAGAGTCTGTGGGATGTAAAGACATGGAAGTTTTGCTGTGTTGTTACTGCAGGAGTTGAAGCTTGGTTTCTGTCCCGTCATGGCTTTCGGTTTGGAAGCTGCCACTCCAATTGCTCACTGTCTGGGTATTGCAGATACAGAAACTGAGGCACAGAGAGACTGAACAACTTGCCCAAGACAACAGGAAGTCTGTGGGAGATCTGGGAATAGACCCCAGATGTCCTGAGTTTTCTGTCTTAACCGCAAGACCATCCTTCCTGTCTCTTTGGTAGTCCCCTCTGCTTCAGGAATTCCATTTACAAATTCCACCCATAAACAATCTGTTGCATGATCCAGTGATTTACTTGCATTAAAAAGTCATTTGGAAGAGAAAATGGCACCTCTCTTAAAATGAACTGCAGCTACTGCTTGCTGTCCTTTTTTTCTAGGAGATCAAGGAGAGGGGAAAAAAAACCCCCAGCTTCCAGAGCTGAGAAGCTTTTCCATTGCTATCCAAACTTCCTGCAGGCATTAGTTTGGTTCTTTAACAGAATCAGGAACTCCGTATGTGATGTTTGAGTATATCTGGCCATTTATATTTTAGTGGATTAAAAAAAATAATAATAAAAAAGCCTGAAACTGCGCTAAATCCATCTAGGGAATGATCCTGCTGCTGCTCCCCATTGTATCCGAGTGTCTCTGATGACAGTCTGGTCAACTGCCACAGCCCTGGGGGAATTCACTGTGTGTCTGGTGCTTCTCCCTTGTCACAGTCACAGTCAGAGCTTCTCCAAGAGGAGGCTGAATGCTGGGAGGGGTTCTCATTCTACCAAAGCACACCTTTCGGTTTGGAAATGATGGAGTGGATGGATGTCCTGCATATTATCAAAAGGTACCATACACACCTTCTGAAGAATATAATTAAAAATTTATTCTTAACTAAAACCTTTTATATACTCCTGTTACCCAGTGAAGAATATTCCTAGCCCTGCTTTCTCTGGAAGTGGTAACTTCTTTAGCATCAGGAATCAACAAGGACTGTATGGCCTAGATTGTTAAATCCCATCTTTAGACCTTGGTATTGTGGCAATATCTAAAAATCCCACTCGTGGATCACCAAATCCATGTGTGCTGGATTGTATAAACAGAAACTTCAAGGGTCCTTCTTGCCACCAATGGCTTTCTATTAAAGCAAATTGGTGAAGACCCTGCAAGTGTCTTCTCTGAGCACATGAAGACAGCTGCTGACTTGGACCAATGTGTTTGGTTCCTGCCTTCTCTGAAGCCATTTAACACTTTAAGGGTTGATGTTGAAGTTGAGTATGTGAGAGTGCTTTCCTCTCTGGGGAATTGCTGACTTAGAGGCAGGGTTAAAGCTCTTACACAACTCTGACACCTTTTCCCTTTATTCTGAATGGGATTTCAGAATATAAAAGTACAAATAAAACACAAGAGCTTGGTGTGTGCCCTGCCCCATTACAGTGAGTCTGAGTAAATCACAGTGGGTTTGTTTTTGCAATTGCTCTTTTAATCACTGTTTGGATATTTGTCTGTTTGCTCCTTCTTTTTTGTCCTGATGGGTTTTTTCTGCTGTTCCACTGCCATGGTGACCTCTTTCAGAGGAGACTGTCCAAAATTCAGTGTCTGTGTCACTCAGTCACACTCTGTGGATGAGCAGTGCTTAAAGTCCTTGTTGCATTACAAACACTATTAACAATTGCACTGGTGTGAAAGTGCTCCCCAGCCCTTTTTGGCACACACTGTTGACAGAGCAGTGAGATAACAGTGGAAACCTTTTCAGCTTGTTCCTTATGGTGGTGCTAAGTGGTGATTGAAATGTTTGTTAGAATTCTGGGTGTGCAGTCCATGGAAAATGGGAGAAGACACAGTTTTTTTTGCTTTGAAATTTGATATTAATAGAAAGTAAGAGCATCTCACTCCTGATTTGAATAATAAATCCATAATGGAGTTGGCAGTGCTGCTGGGTGCCCGTGCCTGGTCATTGGGTGTCCATGCTGTGGTCCATGGGTGTCTATGCCCTGGGCAGTGGTGTCTATGCCCTGGGCACTGTGTGTCCATGCCCTGGGCAGTGGGT
>NW_024581114.1:1362864-1417905 GCF_017639235.1 Corvus kubaryi | reverse complement strand
CAGTGGTGTCCGTGCCCTGGGCAGTGGTCAGTGGTGTCCGTGCCCTGGGCAGTGGTGTCCGTGCCCTGGGCAGTGGTCAGTGGTGTCCGTGCCCTGGGCAGTGGTGTCCATGCCCTGGGCAGTGGTCAGTGGTGTCCGTGCCCTGGGCAGTGGTCAGTGGTGTCCGTGCCCCGGCGGCGATTGCGCGGGGCGGTCGCGGTGATCTCTCGTCGGTCGGTAGAGGGCGCCCGTCCCCGGCGTGCGGGGGGCGCTTGGTGCCCCCGGACAGCCCGGACACACCGGACAGCCCCGGACACACCGGACAGCCCCGGACACACCGGACAGCCCCAGCCCCGCGGGTTGGGTGCGAGCCCAGGAGCCGACCCGCCCGTGTGCCACCAGCGTGGCCTTAGTGCTGCCTCTGCCTTCCTGCTCCAGCGAGGGCTCGGGCAGCCCCCAACCTCTGTCCACCCGCGCTGCGGTTGCGCCTCTCGCTCCTTCCACGCGTTAAGCGTCGCCTGTGGATGGAAGGAGCGTGTGACGTGTGCCGGGAGCGGGGAACACATGTGTGTCGGGACAGGGAAGCACATGTATGTCGGAGCAAGGGAGCACACGTGTCCCGGGACAGGGGAGCACACGCGTGTCGCTCGCCTGTAGCGCTCGGTGGGTTCGGGGCTCCGGTGCCCCGTGGCGCCCCGAGGATGCGCTCTCGTCCCGCGCGGTTGTCGCCCATCAGTCGCGCTCTCACGCCTGTGATTGCTGTCGGCGCGGGGCGTGTGCCCGCAGTTGACGCCGGGCAGGGCGCTGTGAGTGCTCACACACGCTCCGTGCCCGTGCGAGCGCGACCAGCGCCGCTCCGTGAGCCTGCTCCATTTCACCGCTGCCAGAAATCCAGCGGCGAGAGGGAAAAAGCCCTCGCCCTACCGCCCCTCCTTGGCGGCGCGGCGGTCCGTGAACCCAGCAGTTTATCCTCCCCCCCCGCTCCCTCCCTCCCTCGCCGGCGCTGCCGCCGGGGCCGCGCCGCGCGCCCGCCCGTGCAGCAGTTCGGCTCGGCTCGGCTCGGTTCGGCTGAGCTCGGCACGGCTCGGCATCATCAGCACAGCTCGGCTCGGCTTGGTTCGACTCGGTTCGGTTCTGTTCGGCACAGCTCGGTTCGGCTCGGCACGGTTCTGTTCGGCTGGACACGGCACATCCCAGCTCGGTTCGGCTGGACTCAGCTGGGCTCGGATCAGCTCGGTTGTGCTCAGCTCGGCCGGGCTCGGCTCGGCTCGGCCGATCCCGGCACATCCCGGCCGGTCTGGGCGCAGCGCGAGGGGGGAGGCGGGCGCTGTTCCTGGAAGAGCCCGGCCCGGGGAGTTGGTCACATTCTTGGCCGGGATTCAATGACTGAGGCAGACACCAACAAACAGAGGGGGGGAGGCGGAGGGCGGGAGGCTGAGCCCGCCTGCATTAGCTCAGCTCTCAGGCACTCTCAGTCACTGCTGGAAAGAGGAGCTGGGAGGATGTGTGCGCTCTCACCGCGGCTCCCCACGGCACAACGAGAGCACCGGCAGAAATAAGGGAAGGAAGGCGAACCGAGAGCCGAGGAGCCCTCCCAGGCCGAGCAGAGGGACCACGAGGGGCAGCGGAGCCGCTCTTCGCCCGTGCGGAGCCCCCGCGCCGCTTCGGCAGTGCCGGAGATTTGGGCCTTTTCTCCGGCGTTGTTCCTTCCACAGACCGAGCGTTCTGCCTCCTCCTGCTTTTTACTTTCCTCCCCCGCGCCTTCCCTCGGTGGATATGGACAGAAGGGAGATCACTGCAGAGAAGCAGCAGCCGCCAGAACATATTTGAGCCCCGGGTGCTCGGAGCGTGGCACAGACTTTTTGTGTTTCTGTGGGTGGTGTGTGTGTGTGTGAGTGAGTGTGTGTTGGAGGTGTGGGAGGAGGGATTGGTTTGCCTGGGGGTTGGCTGAGGGGGTGAGTGCTCGGATGAAGACCTCTTTTTGCCGTGATTCTGTGCTCCATCGGGGCAGCTTGGAGACTTGGAGGGTTTGAAATTGTAACGCGAACCAAGAGAAAAGAAAGAAGAGAGAGACACGCATACAAAAGGATTTATTTCCTCTCCGTTAGTGGATTGCTGAGTGAAAAGGAGGAAAAACACAAGGGTGGGTTGTTTTATTTTGTTCATATTTTTCCTTAAAAAAATCCCTTAAGTGGATTTGCACCAGGGTGGAAGATAATTGGGGATTTTTGCTGTTTGTTTTGGGAATAGAAACTAAAAAATGGAGACTGTAAGTAGAAGCAGCTTCCAGCCTCATCCAGGACTGCAGAAGACCTTGGAACAGTTTCATCTGAGCTCTATGAGCTCCCTGGGTGGCCCTGCTGCTTTCTCAGCACGATGGGCACAGGAGATGTATAAGAAAGACAATGGCAAAGACCCAGCGGAACCTGTACTGCATCTGCCCCCGATCCAGCCTCCTCCGGTCATGCCTGGTCCCTTCTTCATGCCCTCGGACAGATCCACAGAGAGGTGCGAGACCATCCTGGAAGGGGAAACCATCTCCTGCTTCGTGGTGGGCGGAGAGAAGCGGCTTTGCTTGCCCCAGATCCTGAACTCGGTGCTCAGGGACTTCTCCCTGCAGCAGATTAATTCGGTGTGTGATGAGCTACATATTTACTGCTCCAGATGCACTGCTGACCAGCTGGAAATCCTCAAAGTCATGGGCATCCTGCCCTTCTCCGCTCCTTCCTGCGGGCTCATCACGAAAACTGATGCTGAGAGGCTTTGTAACGCTTTGCTTTATGGTGGCACCTATCCTCCCCACTGCAAGAAGGAATTCTCTAGCACAATTGAGCTGGAGCTCACGGAGAAGAGCTTCAAGGTGTATCATGAGTGCTTTGGGAAGTGTAAGGGACTCCTGGTGCCAGAGCTTTACAGTAACCCCAGCGCAGCCTGCATCCAGTGCTTGGACTGCAGGCTCATGTACCCACCTCACAAATTTGTGGTTCACTCTCACAAATCGCTGGAAAACAGGACTTGCCACTGGGGCTTTGACTCTGCAAACTGGAGATCCTATATCCTCCTCAGCCAGGATTATACTGGGAAAGAGGAGAAAGCTAGACTGGGCCAGCTCTTAGATGAAATGAAAGAAAAATTTGACTATAACAACAAATACAAGAGGAAAGCCCCCCGGGTAAGTGGCGCCTGTAATTTTAAAGGGGGCGGGGGGGATTTCGGTAACATTTCTCGATATACCCAAATTGTTGCCAGCTGCTTTTCCTTGGAGTCATTTAGCAATTTTAATCGTGTTCTCCATTCTCCCCGTGTGTGTGTTGCTGTGAAGCAGCAGCTCTTGAGATGGCACATTTATTTCTCTGGTTGTGTTCTGAGCACGGTGTTTGGAGTTTGTTTAAATTACGTATGTGTATTTGTATATTTTACTATACGTGGACCCTGGTCTTTGAAGCCCATCACCCTGCCCCAGACTTTATCTGGAAGTGCGTGAGTTCGGCTCTTAAGGGCTTCTTCACTCAGGGGTCAAGACAAGGGAGAAGTCAGAAAAAAGGAGCAGGTACTGATGGCTCCAGACACAAGTCCGTGCACTCTTCTGGTCGATTGAGTGTCGCCAGGGATGGAGGTGGGGGTTAATGCTCTAAATGGTTGTATGGAAATAAAATGTGCCTGTTAAGAAAAAAATCGTGCCGGTAGTGCAGGTTACTGGTTTTCAGATGAAGAGTGCGGAACGTGAATGGAGAAGTCCCTGCTTTTAGAGTATCCCTGTGGAGCCTAAATTTCACCAGCAGACAGGCTTTTGTATATTGGATTATGTATACATCCAGCAAATGACTCTGTCTAGGGCCAGCTGCAGCAGCTCCTTAAGGTATTCCATGCCGTGCTGTGCTGAGCCAGACAGCTAAAGCACATTTTTTTTTTTTTTTAGGTGTCGCTTGTTTTTCTTTCAGTCTGAGCTGCCTTTAGATCCCAGAATCCCTGGTGTGTGGGTGGGAGGCTGCCTTGGCATCTGGCACCGGTCCTGCTCCATGGGCAGCAGTGCCACAAGGCCTTGAGGACTCCCAGACAGCGGGATGTCTGTCTGGCTCCTGGCGATGGTGCAACTGGCTGGGGATGAGCAATTCTGCTTCCTGCTCCTTCCCCCCGGTGCAAGGGGAAAGCAAACTCCTGCCTCCCGAGTTTTCCCCTGCAGGTTTGTTGCTTGGGCTCTGCCTCATTGTCAGAGATTTCCAAACTTTGGGTTTTTATGTCCGGAGTGGAAGGGCAGTACACAAGGCTGGAAAAGAGAAGCGATATTTAAAGCCCACGGTGAAAAATCTCAATTAACTTACCAAATACCTGTTTAAAGGGTCAGCCACGCACTCTGACTAAGGTAGAGCTTTTATTTCTAAAAAAGTGCAACAAAAATACCCAACCAAAACCCAGATTTTTTTTTTATATATGCTGTGCAAACAGTACAGTAATTCCACAACCAGCCTAGGAGGCCTAGTGAGCCCATCTGACTGGGCTCCACGCTTCTGGATTAGGGAGCAGAGTCTCACTTTTCCAGTTCCAGTTTCTCTCCTGGCCCCCGGCTCAGTCCTTGTCTTCACCCCTCCTTTTCCTCCCCGGAGTGTCAGGACGCTGTGACAAAGCTGGGCTGTAATGAGGCACATTATCCCCGTGGTTGGAGGTGGATGTGTTTTTAATGGCTTGTCTATTCTCCGTCAGTCATGTGCTGAGATGGAATGGTGGGATAGATCTACATGGATGTGAGAGGAGAATATGGCTCTCAAACTGGAAACATTTTTCATGCTGGGAAAGGAATTTCCTAGGGCATGCTTCGTTTGGGAAGTAAAATTAAAAAACCTCCACATTCTTGTTGTAGAAAGGTCTTGTGCCCCTGACTTGGTCATTTCCAGAGTTTAATTAAAATGAATGTTAGTAGAGGAGTACTTTCCTTTTCTTGCAAGGCTTTTTCAGTGTTCTCTTCAGCTGCATCATTTATCCAACACCCCAGGTGAGGCTGCAGGACAAGAACAAGAAAAGGTTACTAAACCTTGACTGTGCCTCAGTTTTTTTGGGGACCCTTTCATAGGTCCTAGTTCAGAATATGAGAAGCACTCTTCCCTCACCCTCCAAAATATGCCTGGAGCGCAGCACTTCTTGCAAGAGTGAGTTAAAGTTATCTAATAGTGAACGCCAAAAATTCTGTGAGGAAATGGTGGCCATCTATTTTTTGGAAAATTTTGCCAGAAATCCATCATGGTGAAATGCTAAGTCTCCTGCATAAATTCATTTGGAAGGTGGCAAGGGGTGAGGTGGGGAAGAATAGAGTGGTGTCTGCTCAGAAGATGGGGTAGAGAAAACAGAATGTTTTATCTCATATTAAGTTTCAAGGCTTTTGAGCTGCCTTCAGGATGCTTCTATTGAACCAGTGCAGTCCTGAGGAGACCCTGACAGTGCTGGCAGTGTTTTGTACGCTTATCCTTCCTTTTCCTGAAGTCTTTTTCCATTGGGCTTAGCCAACGGATATCATATGCTAAGGTCATTTGTGTTGTAGCAGTGTGTGTGGATAATTATGGAGAGATTTAATCAGGCTCTAAGATTGGTAGGCTGTGGCCAGGGGCAAGTAACATTGGAGTAAAGTTTAGATGCCTAGTGAGGAAATGACAGGATGGTCCCATTCCATGTGTGTTAAATCCTGTGTGGGTTTTGTGTGTCTGTGGGGCTCTGGCTGTCTCCGGGGATGAAAGGGTGAAGCACATGTGTCTTTGTGGTGGGCTTCCTTTTTGATGTAGATCTCAGCTTTGCTTTGTTCTGTTTCATACAGAGGTGTTCCTGTGCGTGGCGTGCCATAAGCTGCTGTGTCAGATATTGGATTTTCTGCTTTCAGGAGTGGCCTTATTTTTTCAGTTTCTCTATTTATTTATTTCTCTCTGTGTGTACACGCACTGTGTTGTGTGGTGTGTTTGCCCTGGGGTTCTGGTAGTATGTTGGTAGCATGGGATGCATATGACCAATTTTATGGCTGTTTAAGCAGCAGTGAGTGTTTTGACCTTTTCATGTGTCTCCATGAGGTTTCTGTGATGAGGTCTGGAGATTTCTGCCAGCACAGCTCTGCCTTTTAAGGGTCTGACTTAAATGGAGGAGCTG
Source organism: Corvus kubaryi (assembly GCF_017639235.1). Taxonomy (NCBI): domain Eukaryota; kingdom Metazoa; phylum Chordata; class Aves; order Passeriformes; family Corvidae; genus Corvus; species Corvus kubaryi. The sequence continues at coordinate 1,411,800 of NW_024581114.1, read as the reverse complement.
GGTTGGCACAAGCCCCTGATGCAGATTCAGCGTAGTGGCAGAACTGCCTTTTTTTCCTCTCTTTTTTTTTGTTTCCCTTTTCCTTTTTTTTCCTTGGCGTGGTTTTAAAGCTTTGCTACAAGGTGTAGTTTTTCCTAGATATTTCATTCCCAGTTTATATTTCTCTGTACATCAAGTATCTGTAGTGCATATCCATCCGTCTGTACCAGGAGATGGATGTGTAGCTGCAGAGGTCTCATCTCTCGGTCAGCGGTGTTGGTTGAACAAGACTCCTGTTGCCTGGTCTTGCAACTTGCAGAAGAATCCTTTGTCTAGACCTGTGTGAAGCCAGCAAAGGGTCTTAACCAAAAGCTGGAGGGAGTTGTGACAGCTGGAGCCCCCCCACTAGAGCAGGGACCATAAAGGCCTCAGTCACTATCCTTTACCCTCTTTTAAAATTTTCGTTTTTATATCCTCCTTGTTCATGCTTGGATGAGTAATTGACTGTCCATAAGGTCTTTTCACCTTCCTGCCACTTCCCAATGCTCTTTCTTTTCTTGAGCCCTATAACTTCTCCGTTTTACTTATTTTGTATCCTTCACTGGGTGTTCCACCTTCCCATGCAGGGTTTGTTGTGCTTTGCTTTCTCTCTGCACCAACACGGCTTTTACTTGTGTGGGTGTCCTGTTTCCCTACCTGTCTCATTTCATCCACCATTACTGGCACGCAGCACAACCATTACATTCTGGGGTATTTCTAGAAATTAAAAATGTGAATAACCTGATGGGGTTGCAAAACAGGGTCCTAGATATCCACCATCAGTGCCAAAGCCTTTTTCTTGGGCTCAACCTCTGGTGCCTGGTGCATGTTCTCCTGTGGGACTGATGTGGCTTCAGTGTGTCTGTGGCGCTGCTCTCCTCTCCCGTGTGACAGACAGCTCCCTGCTTGCCTCACATCAGGATGCTCCACTCGCACAGAATTAATTCAGACGCAGCCCTGAAGGCTTTGTTGGTTGCTATTTCCAGAAGAGGAGGGTGGGTTTGACTGTGTCTGTTTCTAACCTTTTTTCTCCAATGCTGAACCGAGCAACATTTCACAGCGCTTTGAGATTCCCCACCTGTGTGCCAGACATCTGTGCCCTGAGCAGGACTGGCTGTGAGCAGGGCCCAGGAGAGCCAGAGCTGTCCTTGCACGCGTGTGAGCACACCCACACACCCAGTGCTGCCGTGTTCCCACGGTTCAAGTCCCAGCAGCACTTCTATGAAGTAGCTGGAAGCCAGAAGCAGCATTCTGGGTACTGACACACAAATGAGCACATGAGGCCTCCCACTTTATTTCACAATGCCTCCCAACCCAGTGCTGCCACAACATGCAGCTCGCTCAGCTGGAGGAAGGTTTAGCCAGGTCAAGTGTGCAGCCGAATCAAAGAACCCAAATTGCTGCGAGTGGAGCGGCGCGGCGCTGGCGTGGCTGGAGGGAGGACGTGGGCTTTTAGGTGCTGCCCAGTGGTTGCTGTGCTGTGCTTTATGGCCACCTGAAAGGCTGCAGGAGTAGGGCTGGAATGTGTGTCTTGTCCTAAAGTCCTGCCTCCTGGCAGTAGTAACCTTTATGTGTTAATAGGGTATATCCTATGGTGGGTGTAGCAGAGAGGTTCTGAGTTTATTCCCTGGCAGTGGTGTTCAGACTGCAGGATGGATTTATTCTTGATGCAAACTGACACAAGAAATACTGTTGGAAAATTTTTGCCTGAGAACTGAGGGTTCAGTTGTTTTCCCATAGAATATTGAAGTCCTGTTTTCTACTTGATGTCCAAGAATTGTTTTCGAGATGCTCCAGTAAAAATTTAGAAGTCCCTAAAACAAAAACATTGACGTCTTGGGGCAGTAGCTTGGTTAAGAAGCCTTTTACAGCTTAAAAGTTGGATTTCAAAAGTGACGCCAGCCTGAATGAAATCCCATGTACCTGGGGAGACTGTCAGTGTTTAAGCAAACATCAGCAGTTTTTCTCAACCGTGCAAACAGTTTTACAGATGTTGTAGATCGAGAACAAAGCAGCAGGTACGTGCATGTGTGTTGGACAAAGAGTGTGCTGTGAATGATCTAATGGTGTTGAGTCAACCATGGCTCTCTCTTGCTGCAGAAGAGTTCCTAAGTTCCTCAAGTCAGTTCTCTTGAATTAGGGAGGGAATTATATGCAATCTCTGCTTTTGAAAATCGCTGCCTAAAATATTTAAACCTCTGCCTCTCCCTCCATTGTCTGGGCTGTCTCGCTTGCCTCTCCATTTCTGTGGTTTCAGGCTTGGGCGTGTGTTCTGCCCAAACAGTAGTGTGCTTTGAAGATGCGTGTAAACACCGCTTATTTTTTGGATGTGCTGGGAGCCCGACACCTGGTCCCTGGCAGGCTGAGAGCCCAGTTATCGCTGGCTGGGGCTGGCTGACCCGGGAGGGTGTGTTTGCACTTGCTGAGAGGCGCCTTTGGATCAGTGTTGTAAAAGCATCTGGAGGCGTCTGCGCCAGGCTGCTCCAAGCGTGTCCGGGCAGCGCAGCAGCCCTGGGCTGGAGCCTCTCGTTCCTTATCTGCACCCCCAGCACCAGCACTGCCAGAGCAGGGGGGCTCCAGAGCCACAGGCATTGGGTGTCTACAGAGATGCAGTGTCCAGTCTCACTGAAAACTCACCTTAGGTTCATCTGCCGGCAGAGTAATTTCACCAAAGCGAAGGGTTTGAATGTCCCCAGTGCCGTAAGGAGTGGGCTGGCTCTTACTGGGGATCACTGGTGATTGAACTCACATTGCTGACTCAGCTGGCCAGACTGCTTTGCCATCACATGAGGAGCTGTGTCTCCATGTGTGAGGTATTAAGACAGAGGTTTTTTTTCTAAAAAATATTTGGCTTGGTTTGGTTGTTTTGGTTTTATTTTAAAGCACACTTTGGACTTGACACTGTAATTCTTACTTAAGAGGGAACTGTCGTGGAAGAGTTACAGCAAAACCAATAGGAGGATCTTGGAAAAAATAAGACAAAAATGACTTATACTGGATTGTGAAGAATCTACTGATAGAATCCCATCAATTACTAGGCTGATCTATTTTAGCTGAGTGGCCGTAGAGCACTTAATTCAAATTAATCTTCACATACAGGAAGCATTACTTTAAAATGTAGGAATATAGCATGTTTTTGTTTGAAGTCTGTCAATTAAAGCATGTGTGCTAATGACACATTTTATTAGATAATATCTACTTTGCATATGTTTTGTGTATCTGGGTAATGTGTATTATGAATTAATAAATCAGCACCAGTTTTTTAATGCCATTCCACTCTCTGTCTCTAATACAGGCAGTGTATATTCTTGGAAAATAATTTCAAAGAAGCAGGTTTGCTCTGAAAAATGTGCTCTGGTCCCTTCCCTCCTCCTTTACACCTTGTGCAGTCTTGTATGCCTTACATTTCATTGTCAGCATAGAGATTCAGACTCAAATCGTTACTGAAATCACCTGCTCCGTATCTTCTGGAGCACCAGAGGTTAATCCGAAGGTTTGGGGCTTTGGAGCCGGTTCTACAGCTCCCACTCAAGCAATCAGCCCACAGTAATTGGAACCAGTTCACCCACAAACCACAGCAGACTCTGTGTAATAGACTCCTTCCTGTGTGTTGACTGGCAGTAGTGGCAGAGACCAGGGACAGACTCTGAACCAGAATGTCCCAGTGCTGAGGCAGAGTGGCTTCACCAAGTTAATGGCCTTAGCTGGTATTTACAGGACTGTGCTGACTCTGAGACCCTGTAGTTCTGCTACTTGAAGTATTTTCATTTTGCTCATTAATGAGGATTTGGCTTAGTAGACATTTGGTGCTCTGATCCTGGTGGACCTCACTGAATGGGGCAACTGAGAGCTGGCTTCAGACTGAAGGGGTTTTGTCTGTTGGTCACTACATGCAAGATTTGGTTTTAAGGTTGTGGTAGAGATCTACCACAGAGATCTTCTCTTCCTGTATTGTCCTTTTTTGTTTGTTTGTTTTTTTAACAATGAAGAAATATGTCTAAGGTTGGGATAAGGATCAGCCTTTTTTGCTGATGCAAATTCAAGGACCGTAAGCTTGGCCTCAGAGTTAAATCTGACGCAGTTCATGGGGTGTGCAGCTTTCCTTGGCGTTGGGGACTCCTGCTGGCTGATAGAGACTGGCCCCTCTGCACTGAGATGATGATTTTACTTTGACTTTTGGTTGGATGAGGTGACGAAAACACTGATACTAATTCGAGCTCTGATCCTGTCAGTGTGTGATGGACAGAGCTCTTCTGGGAGCCAATGGGAATTCCCATGTGTGGAGCTCTTATCATCGCCTCCATCTATGGTTTGGTTGCTATCATGTAAGATTGGGCTTCTCCAAGCAGTGGATGCATATTAACACAGCCTGATAAGCTGCAGAGACATATGTGCTGTGAAATGAGGCAGGTCCTGCCGTCCTAACTCAGGCAGTCTTGTTCTAACAGTCCTGTTTAAAGAGTCAGGGAAAATGTACCCGAGGCTGGAGATTCTATGGGTATGTAAAAATTGCAGCATCATTCTGTATGCTGGAGGTAAACAGCAAAGTAGCTAATCAATAACGTAGGCTCTGGCTTTGTTGTTTATTGATTTCTGTACAGTTACCTTTGCACATGCTTTGTAGAAAATGGGACTTTTATGTTTGGTTTTCTGTAGATTTTTTTTCTTTTTTCTTGAAGAAAAAATGGAAGCTGTTTCTGTTTTGGTATGAGAATCAGTGCCACTGGAAGCACAAGGACTGCTCAGGCTTTAAGGATTAAAAGACAGCAGCAATATCAACAAGATAAGGTAGAGCCTGGTGCTTGTCTTTTCCTGGGGAAGACTTCAGTGATGGATTTGGGGGCCGTGGTACCCTGTGCTTTGTTCCTCGCCCGCTGTTCACTCAGTGGTATCGTTTTATAGAATAAGGTCATTGACTTGGATTGCTTCTTGGTTTCTCAACTCTTTTCACCAGCCAGTTTGTGTAATGTCTGTCTGAAACATTGAGTAAGGGCATTGAAATAGCAGACAGGATATCAAGTGTTCGGAAGTCTGGGTTAAGTATAACAGACAGTTCTGGCTGGTGAAAGGGGAGCAGCCCCTGGAGCTCTCTCACAGCTCAGTCTCTGTGGAAACAGCAGACTCGGGGCTCTGCATCCCTGTTCCAGCTCTTCCCCTCTGTTCCCTCCACACCCATATAATTAATCGTGTGTGGGTGCACCTCTTTTCTAGATATGTCTTCCTTGTTTCTTAGTGGCACAGAATTGTATGTAATAATGTCTCTTTCTAAGGATTACATAAGTTGAAGATGATTTCTCCACTGGGAGAATTATGCAAGTTTAAACTGAAATGTATTTAGAAAGCTTTTATGTGTGTGTTTTCTGACTTGCAATGCAGAGGGTGATTTATTTGCATCCTTAATTGAACAACATCTGTTGGGGTTGGAAGAAAAACCATTTCATATCTTTTCACTGTCATATCCTGCATTTTTATTAAGTCCTCTACCCCCTCCACTTCCCACATTACCTGTGTTACAGGTGGTGATTTTTGTCCAGGTAGATCAGCCAGGCACTCATGTGGGACATCCTTCTGGGCTCTGCAGCACTGTTGATGCATATCTGCTGTAGTGTTTTCTTTCAGTTGTTGGATTTCAGGGAATCATGCAATCATTGAGGCTGGAAAAGACCTCTGGGGTCCTGGAGTCCAGCCACTGATCGCCACCTTGTCTAGAGACACTTGAGTGCCGTGTAAGAAGTCGTTGCCTTTATTACCATTAAAAAGTCTGAAATGCCTCTGTAATGCTGCTCTTGGTATTCTTTGACCATTTATTAAGGAAGTTCCTGCTGCCCTTGAGCAAAATCAAAGTTTGTGTCCCAGGAGAAGAAAGCACTGCAGTCAAGAGTGTTTATTGAACTTGAAGAGGGTGAAACAACTTCTTGTTTCAGTGTGAATTTCTGTGGGAGGCTCTTTGTGTGACTGAGTCCTGGCACCTGTACCCATTCCAGAGGGTGCACAGGTCTGGAGAGCTGTTCCTGCAGTTCCACTGGCATTGGGAGAGTCATTCTCTTTCCATCCCTGTGGAATGCTGGAGTGCTGCACTCATGGTGCTGGGAGCTGCTGTTTCCAGGATCGAGCTCACAAAATTAGTTCTGCTGAGTAGTAAAAAACACAGGTTGCACAGGCATCCTGCTGCTTACTTAGACAGAGGTTGCAGTAGTACCAGTTAGAAGCAGTGAATTACTTTCAATAATTAAAAAACTAACTATTAAATTTTTCTAGGTTCGATATTTTTTCACCCTACAAATTCCTCAAGATTGTTCAGGTTTACCTATTCATAGCAGTAAAATAAGTTTTATAGCTTTTATAAAGAGTAATGGACTAAAAAAGGCAGAAAGTGCACAATATTAAGGCTAAAGTATGGTTTGATTTTGGTAACCTTCATTGATGTAGTGGATTTCAGACTTCCACTTCTGTTATTGTGAATTATATGTCAAACAGGCTTTTCTGAAGCACCATCATTCCACAGTTGGAAAACTTATCTGAGTTGAAAGGATAACAGTCATCCAAAAAAAAAAAATTGCCATTCTTAACTCCCCACTGGCAGTTCCAGTTTATTCAGTGAATTATCTCACCCATGCTGGTATAATTTAGAAATATTCCTTTGAAATAACTGTGTTTAGAGTGGTGCAGAGCTGCTGGGAGAAGTAAATCAGCCTCAGAGGAGCACAGACTGCAGCATCAGGTCCATCATTGATATTTCTTTGTTCCCATTCAGTCACTAATAAGAAACAGGGCATGCAATGAGTCCTTGCACTAATATAGCCAAAGATTTACTTTCATTTGGCTTTTTGCCCTTTTCTTACCACAACAGTGGAGTTTTTTGTAAAACCAGGGGAGCCAAATAACCTTTGGGCCATATTTAGTGACAGACAGGGATAAAAGTGGAGTAAAGTGCTCTCTTTTCCTATCAGTGAGTATGCAGAACTACTGCTCAAAGGTCTTGGCCCTCACAGCCTGCAAATTAGATACTCCTTTTCTAAAACCTTAATTTCTAAAAACATTTCTGTGACAATCTTTTTTTATAATGGATTCATTGATCTTTCTTTTGCCCTGTTGATTCTAGAGCAAAGGTATTGTATTGAAGACTACTGAGTTCTGAAGGAAAAAATTGAATTATATTTTTATTATTATATGGTTTTATACTTTTATTATATAAAATTGTGAATACAAAATAAAAGTAAATCAGTAATTTTGAGGGGAAAAAGGAGTAGGAGTTGGCAGTGCCTTAACTACTCTTTGCTTGTATTTGTTGTATGACTTTCTTGATTATTTGTAGCATTAACTTACTCATGTGTCTTTTAAGTAAATTTGGTCTTTTTGCAGTTTTTTGGCAATTAACCTAGCTGTTATGAGGCTTGAAAGAATATCATCTGCACACCTGTTTAATGTTAAAGATGAGGCATTCAGTGCTTTGTGGCTTTAGCTTGAAATTCAAGTTGCTTTGAGTCATCCCTTTAGTCTTTTGTTTGGGTGGAAAAAAGGAGTGGCAGCAAAGGGCCTGCAGCTAAGAAATGAAAGAGTTGAATTAGGTTTTAGAAATGTTAGTCTTGGCATTTGGGCCATTTGCATTTGTAGAGATCGTCATGCTTCGCTTTAGTTGGGGTTGAGCAGTTCGGAGCTGGGGATGGAGAATGTTCCACGTCTCTGTCCCAGTCACTCCGCAGAGGTACTGGGACAGTGGGGAGGAGCTGGAGTGGGAGCTGTGGGCTCACTTTCCACTGCATTCCCTCATGGGGATTATTGCCTCACCTGTATTTCCATGCTGTGGTGCACAACTGACTCGTTTTTTTCCTGACAGCAGCTTCTAATTCTGTGACCCAGAGGACTCTCCACTCTTTAAATCACAAACTGAGTCCATGGGACACAAACTGCTACCAAAGAATCGCAGTGTTCTCTTTGTTTCCCTTGTTTTGGGTTGTTTTGTGAAGCTTCATGAGTTCCTGCAGCTCCAGGAGAAGCGACAGTGGCACAAGCAGAGGGGACAGCGTGTGGGGAGGTTCCCAGCAGGAACATCTTCCCTGGAATCATGGCTGAGAATTGTGTGAGCAGCCCAAGCTTGTGTGACATCACTGCACTGCTTAGTCCTGCACTTCCATTGGTGTACCCATGGTGAGCTTTAACTCCTGCCGTTAGAGAAAAGAGAATATTCTAAATGTCCCTGTGCTCCACACCTTGAGGGTCTTTACCCAGTTCTCTTGGCCTGGGATGCAGCCAGGATAATCCACGTGGCATCAATGCTGTCAGGGAAACCCTGCCAGGGTTCGATGCAGGGAAAGGGAAGAAGTTGGAGCTTCCCTGCCCCAGACCCTGCCGTGGAACCTGGACTGCCTCGCTCCAGCCTCTGTGGTTTGACTCCAGTGAGGTCACTGGACTTGGTCCAAATTTATTAAAATGTATCTCAAAGTGGAAATCACTCCCAAATGTGGCCAGGTTTTCCTCACTGGCAATAATCTGAGGGTCACATTCTGCTGAGATGTTACAAGTGAAAATTTTAGTAATTGATGGGATTTCAGTGGAGGTTTTCCTTTCAGATGTCTATTTCAACATTTGAATTCTGCTCTTACAAATTTACATGCAAATTTATAATTTAGGTTTCTAAAAATTTTATCAAATTTGTCCTTGTTAGCTGGACTAATTTATTGGTGCAGTTTTCTCGTATTATAACTTGATTTGATTTCAGTGGAGTCACACAAAACTCCATATATTCCTTTGTTTCTAAGAGGGATGCTCATTCATATGCTTGTAAAGGAGCAGCTGGATCCCATCTTAGCAGATGTGAAACCCTTACATTGAAATTGCTGTACTTCTTGTATGTGGGTTTTGTCCTTGAAAAAATCTCTTATTAATTAGATCCCCCTCACTTTTGAACTTTTTTGCTCCCTCAGCCAAAATCTTAATTCCCTGTGACATCAGAATTAACTGCTGTAGACAATTATGATGTCACAAAGTCTCAGGGAAGAGAAATATGGAGACACACAGATCCTGCTCAAACCAATTTCTTAACTAAGAAAAGGTTGCTTGGGTTTTGTTTTCATTTTAAAACCAAAACCAGTTTTTGCCTCAGATTATCATGTCAAAGTAACAGTTGAGTTGGTCCAAATTCACCCTCAGCCGTCGTGTAAAGGCTTCTCCAATCTGTGGTTCCTCCTTGGGCAGGGGAGAGCTGCAGCTTTGGGCGGTGTCACCATAGGGCCAAAAGTGAATTGCAGCCCTGGAAAATTTGGTAAAGACCAGCAGGGCAGAGCCATGTCCCGAAGGAGAAGTCTGCAGAAGTAAATTCGTAATTACCAGCTCCGTTGCTCCTCTTCCTGCTGGTTTGGACACACTTGGTAGCGCTTCTTTTCCTTCTTTTTTTTGGAGGGGGTGTGTGGTGGTGTTTTTGTTGTTAGGTTTGTTGGTTTGGGTTTTTTTCTCCAAGCTCCTTCTCTAGGCTCTGTGCCCGAGTGCATCTCGGGATTTCCCTTTTGCTGAATGAGCTGCTTGTTTGAGAGGGAGGAAGTAAGGTCCCTTCTGGATTAGGAGGGAATGGGGGTGGAGGGTGGGGAAATGTCCTGTTTCATATGCAAAGCACACTGAACTGAAAAAACCCCACATGAAAACCTTTTAACAAAACCATCCATGTCACAGACTGGCAGAGCAGCTGCTGGCTTTGTTAGGGAGAATATTAATGTTTCAAAGACTTACAGAACCTTTTAAAATGAGATAAAGAATTGATTTTATTTTTTTTTTTAAGATACAAGATGAGGTAAAAAAATACCTCCTTATCAATATCTGTGAATGGAATGTGCAAATCAACTGATGTGACACCAACTTCTACACCAGAGTGGTGAGATGTTATGATCTACACTCTTCTTTTGGAGACTGGAATGCCAGAATGGCCCTGATTCTCCAGGTGCTCATGTGTACATTGGTGTAAGAACTCTCACTTGAAAAGCAGATTATTGAGAGGAACTCCTAGAACCGGTTTTTACCATGTGGAGAGGTTGTGTTCCTGACTCTGAGTCTTTACCCACTTTAAAAAAACCTCATCTGGCCTCCTTGGAGCAGAGCTTCTGCCAGGCTGGATTCATCCTGCACACCTTGGGTCATTTGGGATGGGAATGGCAGATAGTTGTGCATTTTCCTTGACTGTAGTTGATCTTAAGAGTCAAAGTGTTTCTTTGCTGCTACAGGTCTGGAGGCTTGCTCAAACCTTCCTTAAATGCACACTAAGTTTAGTGGTAGAGAGGGACAGACACTGATACTTTTTATCCTATGGTTATTGAAATGAAGGTATGGGAGTTTTCCAAGTAGAAATGGATTCTCTTGGTTGTAAACCCATTTTTTAGAGTAACTGGGAGCTGCATGGATGAGCAGACAGTGATCATGGGTTAAATAGTAGGGAAATAAAACAGGTATAAAACATTTGCTGTAGTTCTGAATATTACTATTGGAGTAGTAACTGATTGCAGAGAGTTCTGTTCTAATGTTCCTCACAAAACCATGTTGAAAATCTCTGCTGAAAATTTCTATTTCATTCAGAAACTGGGCATTGTTTTTGTCTTATAACTTAGTTTATGTTACTGAGCTGCCTTCCTGTACAAGGAAGTGCTTGTGTAATGCCCAAGCCATTCCCATTCCTCACTGAATGATATGCAAATCTAGTCAATTAAGCAGGGGGGATTTAATTAGCAGTTTAAGTTCATGTGTGAAGTGTCTTGCCTTAATTACTTAACAGTTTTGTTGCAAATTTGCTAAGGTTTTTTTTTTTTCCCACAGAACTATCAAAACTGTGATTATATTTATTTATTTATTTTATTTTTTTGGTAACATTTTCCAATCCTGAGCATTGTCCAGTGCCTCTAACCTCTGTGTGCGTGTGTCCCCCTCTTTCTGCAGCTCTTTTCAAAACTGGAGGGACAAAGCAGAGCTATGGTTATTGTCTCAGAGCAGAACAACACATAGAGGAAAGAAAAGAAGGAACTTGGGAGTGAAAAGCCATTTATTTGTTGTTTTTTTGCAGCTAGGTGACACCATTATAGTATCAGTAGCAGCCTGAAGGAGCCCTCAGGACCATGTCGGGGGTGGATGCTGTGGCTTTCTGGCCCAAGGGTTTGATTGCAGCCTGATCCAGGCTGTGGGATGGAGCCATCCTGAACTCTGATCCCTTGAAGAGCCTTTCTTGATGGACTGAAGGTGTCCATCTGTTTGTCTCTCATGGCAATGTGCCAGTTGTGATCCTTTTCCTGCTCCCTGGCTCCAGTTTTGGATCTGTGATGTGCATGCATGGAGGAGAGGCTGGTGAGGAACAAGAACATTTTCACATCCAAGGGCACTGCACCAGATTTACAGGTGTGATCCAGTGATTTTTTTAAAGGGTCTGTTCTTTAGGATTGACATAACTTTTTGATTTCCCTTCACTACCTTGTGAAATTTTGTCTTCCACAAAGCACGAACTGCCTTTAACTTCTCTGGGTAGTTGATGCTGTAGTGGTGACATCCTGGGTTTAGAACTTTCAGACTTGAAAACGGGGTTTCTGCTACACGGGAGTTTGAGACACATGGGTAGGAAAGTACTGCATTAGTTCTAGTGACTAATTCTCACATCTGGGCATCTTGTAGAGAACAGATTTTAAATAATTCAATGCACAGATTGAATTGTCTGCAGTAGGAGCATTGTTAGAATCACTTCAGTCAGCAGACTTCCAGTCTGGGCAAAAGGCTGGGGTGCTCATGTTACCTTCAGGTCCTTGGGTTAAAGGATCCTGTTTAAAGATTTACTGTAGCACCCTGTGATGGGAAATTCACCCTTTTAATAATTCTCTTTATGAAGACAGGACTCCTCATTTCATGTAACTGCTCTTTATAAATTGCTTTTGTGAAACAAAGTGATCAAAAAAAAGAATAGAACCACTACACTTCTTACAGGCAGAGACTGAAATCCTGAGTTATCTCCACCACCCAACCCCCAATATTAGTGGAAATGCCAAAGAATACTGTAATACAAAGCACTTCTCCCTCTCCATGGCACGCAGCACATTTCATATCAGCCTGTTGAGGTCTTACTTCCTAAGTGCGATGTAAGGGGCTCAAGAAAGCAAAAGTTACCAAAGAGCATGGAGTGACCTGACCTGTTTGGTTTCCAGAGGTGTAAACGATGTGATTCAGAGTTTTCATTTTGCTTTTAAATTTCATACCACTTCTAAAAATAGAATAATAAAAAATACCCACTTTTAATTGGATGTGTTCATTCCTTCATTTTTTTCTTGTGCTTTCCCAAGCTACATTCTGGAGGCATTTTCTGCAAATTTATTATTATTACTAATCTTATTAAGATCCTGCATTGGTACCAGGATATTTTTAAAGAGAATTTCTTTCCAGTTCAGCCAGGGCAACCCCTTTTGTTGAACCTTCTTTTGGATAGTGTTCCCATGTGCTGCAAAGGCGCTGACACATGACCTTGTTACACATAGAAAATCCTAAATGTCCTGCCCCTTGCCAAACCTATCACAAAACTACCCATCACCCCCTTTTCAGGATCCCAGATGGTAAATAGCAGCAGGAGGTGAAAGGGGAGCTTTGTCTCCATTCTGAGGCCTGTTTTAAGTATTCTGTGTCTGTCTGTATCCCTCTGCTTTTCCCACTCTGCCCATAAATTAGCAAGCCAGCTTTTCTGACGAGGGAAGACAAAATGTCCATAAGCTGCAGTAACATCACCTACTCAACAGAATGTTTTTGAACAGTTCCATTTATTTGCTTGTCATCTCTCTTCGTTTTGCTAGAACCTCTGCCTGCCCTGCCCACTGCAGCACTGAGGGAAAGGCGGCTTTCCCCAAATACCAGGCTGCAGTTTATAATCTCTGTGCCACATTGGAGTTTACCTACAAACGAAAAACCCGAACCCAAAAAAGAAAAACCCTACAACGATCTGCCTGTCTGGTTCCAGTGTTTTTATAAAGCCAAAGTGACAGGAGGAGCAGCAGTTCCTGCTGGATGGGGAGTGCTGGGAGCAGCTGGGAGCTGAGTTAGGAGGGGATTTCTCAGGCAGGCAGTGAGGGGAGCAGGGATATGGGCAGGGGATTCAGCAGCAAATCTGGGACCGTTTTGAGGAGCTGTGGGGATGCACCAAGCAGGATATTGTCTCTGCACACTTCCCATGGAGTTCCCCTTGCTGGCAACAATTTCCTGTTGCTTAGTGCAGGAAAGATGTTGTTGACTTTTGTGCAGGGGGGAATTGTGTGGTGTGAGCTGTGCTGCCCTCTGGACCAGCCCTGGCAGGGTCTGTATGGAGGCAATAGCTGGGTACTCGCTGTGGGTTTGGGCTGGCAGGGGTGAAGGACGTGTGGAATTCACACATGAGCATCTCTAAAAGCCAGATGTCAAACTGACCTAAACATGCAAGAATAGGAGACTTGGTGGTTTCTGTGCCCTGCTCTGTGCAGGTTTCACACAGTGGCTCCAGTAACACTGATTTGTGCTGCCCGAGTACATGTCCTTGTTTGTTGGCACAGGTTGTTTGTTTTTCCTTAATTAAGATACTGCATTCTCCTTATTCTCCCTTATAATTCCCCAACCATCCTGCATTCATCCTGAACCTGGAATCTGGCAGCTTTGTCAGTCTGGGATTAGTCTTTCCTCTGACCTGGGCTGTAGCTGAAGTAATGACTTTCCAGTTTCAGCTGACTGGAAATCAGAGACTGGTGAACTGAAATACTGAAGGCTTAATGAATTCCCTGGATTCCCTGGTGGTTTTTTGGTACATCTTTATTTTAAACTGTTGAATATTAATAAGGAAAGGGGAGTGGGAGTGCAAGGCCTGTTTACTGTCTAGTACTTGAAAGGGATATTCTTTTTTATTTGTTTGTTTCATTTTATGTTGCAAATATTGTTGTAGAAATCCTGTATGTTTGCCAAGTTCCTACCTAGCCTTTGGATGCCAAGTTGTTGTCAGCTGGGAAGCTGCTAGGAGGGATTTAAAGCAATATTACCTCTTTTGCAAATGTGGCTCTCAAACCAAGAGTGAGTCCACCTTTGACCATTTTTTAATGAGCCTTCATTTGTAAGTTATGAGGAGAACGATGAAGAAGAGAGAGAAGAGCTCATGTGTCATTTGCTCCTTTTTTCTGGGTGAGATTACTCTGCTTTTCATATTGTAAATTAATTAGCAAAGGTTTTTTCCTCCTCTGAGATCTTCTGTGTTTCTCCTGACCTGTAATTCTATGTATAGTCATCAAGTAAACTAGATCTGATGGGCTCAGTTCTGACATGTTGTGTTTTGACAGCACATTTTGTTCATACTGACTCAATACTTTTGAAGCTGTAGTTGCTTGGTCACTTTAATTTGACATATACTTAGTTGCTGCCAAAACTCCTTTTGGCTTCTGCCCTAACACCAGCCTACTGTTCCTGTCACCTTCTTTGACTGTCACTGGTGCTTTTATGGCTGCACAATGTGCAACAACTCACCAGGGAATCAATCTGCCTGAAAATTAGTTGTTATATAAGGGAGAGTCACAAAAATTAACTGAACAAATGTGCTGTTGAGTGCCCAGCAAAAGCACTTTGGGGTCAGCTGGTTTGTTTACTGGGGTTGTGTGTTACTGTTTGAGATTGCCAAAGGTGTTAGAGTTTCACTTAAAAGTAGGGTGTGTTCATGTTGATGGTTTATCCTTTATCCTAAACCCAAAACCCATAAATAACAGACCAACAATAGTGGGTGTGTGGGTTAGAATCAAATAGTACTTCTCTAAGTACATCTGTAATTTGTTAAACTTTTGTGTAGTAGATATGGCTGCTAAAGCTTAGGTCAATGTCTTAAACACCTTATTACGCTGTTGCTCTAAACCAGGAGCTTCTGGGAATGCATTTTTCAATTTTTTTAGAAAGGCTTTTGATGGATGAAGCTGTAAAATGAATAGAAATAGTGTCTCCCTCTTCCTTTTTCCTCCTACTCAACGCTCACACACAGTCAGCCCTGGGGTCTTTTCTTTCTGTGTGGTTGGCAGAACAGAGGAAAAGAGAGAGAGCAGGAGACTGTCTGGGCCCCTGGTGCTGTCAGGAGAAGAATAGCCGTGCTGTTACCGCTAAATCCAAAGGGACAGCCTGGGAGATGTGTGCTGCAGCAGCCAGCGGGCTGAATTAGTGCCATTTAGGCACTGCTAAGAGGCTAATTGAGTCACTGGTACTTGCTGATTAAACCAGCAAATCCAATAATGTATGGATGTGCATGTTTGGGTTTGGTTCTGTGTTCCCTAGAAAATAAGCATGCTGGGTTTTCTGTAACCCCTTCCACTTTGGTCAGGTTACTCAGTAGCTTAAGGAATATCAAAATGTCAAAATGAATGTTTTGGGAAGAGCTGCCTGTATTTCTGTATTCGATTCTCCTCCTCCTTTTTGCAGTAGGATTGGATGAGAAAACATTTAAGCAGTTCCATTGCCAATGGCTGAACTCCACCAGTTTTAAAAACACTGCCTTAAGTGAGCCCTTGGTTTAATGTGGGATAATCTGAACTGGGAGGTGACAGAAGGTAAAGAACTGGAGCCATCTCTGGTGGGTGATACATCCGTGCCACGTGGGGATGACAAAGCCTGTGTTGGAATTTTGGTTGGCAGCTATCTCCAGCCACCCCACCTTCTCAGAGGTGTGTTAGTAATGCACAGGTGGTGCTGGCACTGTGTAACAATGAGGATTAGAATGTGGGTAAAGAGAATTCCTGTTTTCAGTGGGTTATAAGGGGAGTTCATTGAGAGTCTGTAAAGCTGACCTAAACTTTAATACACGCTTGCCGTGTATTTTCTACTCCATTGTCACTCCTGAAATGTGCCCACAGGCAGGCCCTGCTTCACTTTTGCTCACAGTGGTTGTTACAATGATTGTGGCTTGATTGACTTCAGCAGAATTATTCCTAATTTGCAGCACTCTGACTGGAGAGCAGAATTAGATTCTTGTGTTTTTCTTTGAAGTATGCAGAGCTCTCAGGGAGGCTGTTGTGCTGAGGGCATATTGCTTTCAGTGATTCTTTTTAATTTCGTTTTTAACATTTAAGAAGAATAAGACGCCTCTCAATCTAAAGCAGAAGGACTTGTATGAAAAAATAGTGAGACTCAGAGGCGAATGGTGGGTTCAGAACCTTGTGAGTCACTGCGGGGAGATTGACAGTTTGGGAACATGAACGCGGAGGAGTGAGGATGGGATGCTCAGGGGCTGATGAGATAAGGGAGTCTATGGAGTGGTAGCACAGGGGTCAGCAGCAGCGTGCATCTCATTCCAGAGTTAAACTCAGGCATTGGGAAATGGCATTCCTTGATGGCAAACACAATCTGACAGTTCTCAGCTAGCTACAGTACTCACCTCCTCCTCCTCCCCCCAACTGCGGAGCAGTGGGTGCTTGGGAGATCGTGTCTGTTCTTGCCTTCAAAGCAGCAACAAGAAAATATTTAAAGCCACAAGCACACCTTGGAGGCTGAGCAGGGTAAGTCAGGTTAGCGAGACATTTCTGCACTTTAAAACCCGTGTCCCTGTTGAGGCAGCTCTGTCCTTGGGGCAGTCAGTCTGGTTTAGCTCCTGCTCGGGGATTACGACGCTTTACTTGATATGGAGCACTTCACTTCTGTCTTTCTTCTTTGTCTTTCTTTCTTCTTTCTGTGTATGTGAAAGAATTTCCCTCTGTTCGTGGGCAGGCCTGAACTGGATCAGCCCCTGGAATTAACTACATAGGAGTTCATTCATCCCTCCTCTGGAATGACTTGGTGTTTGCTAGGTATAACTTGTTCATGGGTGGTGGTATTGTTATTACCAAAGGTGCAGGGAGGTAATGCTGCCTCAGTGGGTAGGGCAGAAGATTGAGGCAAGAGCAGGTTTTTATAGTCCCAGCTCCTGACACCACTTAACTGGGTGACCTTGGGCAAATTACTTCCCTGGCAAGTCACCTCACTTCTCTGTGAACAGGACTAACAATATTTACCTCCCTGCCCAACACGGCTCTTAAGAGGAATTTGGTGAAGCATTTTACATATAGACAGGAGTGTGTTACTGCTGAGAGTTGTTGTTTCTTTATGAATATGTATGAAAGGTGCCAAGACGTTACCTCACCTTGGCCTTCACACGTTACTCATTACAGGCTTGTGGTTGCTCTGAATTTAGGCAGTGGCAGAGACAGGGAGTGTTGTCCTCAGAAGCTGGTGACGTACTCAGAAGAGAAAGTGCCAAACAATTTCTCCTCTAATTAGCACTGTGTTAAAAGAAAAATGTATTTATTGTGAACGTGCAGTCCTTCTGGTGACATTTTAGGGATGGGGCCTCGGAAGGCTCCTGTCAAACTAAGCCTGTATTGTTTTTCTGTAGACCTTTTTGTGAGATCCTACAGTGCAACTCATACTGCTGAGGGAGGAGAAATAATGGTGAAACACGTTGTGCTGTAGTTTTATTTTTGATTCCTGACAACTGAGCTTTGACAGGGAAATCAAGAGCGCAGCCCCACGAGGAGGTTGCACAAGTGCCGTCTCCAGGGTGTCACTCCTCTGGTGGCAAGGAAAACTTCCTCTTTTAATCAATTCCTCAGAGCAGCTGCTCTGAAAGGGTGCTCAGAGCTGGGAGGGTTTCCAGTTTGTAACAGAGAGACGTGATCCTCATCTCATTGGATCTTTTAAGCAGGGTGGGGAAAGGGCAGGAGTGCTGTAAAGGAGATCATCATGGATCTGGGATGTGGAGGGGGAATGTTCTTAGGCAGAAGCTAAGGAACACAGCCTTGTGTAGTGGCACTGGTGCCCATACAGCCAAACCCTGCTTATTTTATCATAAATGTGTGTTCCCAGCTGCCACACGAAGAATTTGTAAATTCATTTTTAAGATTTTATGGATGTTATTCTTGAGCTCTGCCAGTATTTAATTCCGTTTCTGTTGTGCTGTCTATGAAAAAAAAAAAAGGAAGGAAAATTTTTGATGGAGTTGCCATAGGACTTTATGTTTTGGTTGCAGCTGTTGAAAGGCAGACAGACCTGAGTACCAAGTGCTTTGTAATAACATCCCAGCCCTGCAGTCCAGAGGTCTTCTCAGGTGATGTGACTCAGTGGTATAATGACAGCTCTCAGATAACATCTGTCCCTGCTCAGAGCCAGCAATCTTAGATTCAGTCTGCTGTGTTGGCACGGCAGGTTTGGGTCAGAGAGAAACCTGTCAAAGCTCTGATCTGAATAGAGAACTGGGCTTCGTTCTCTTCTGACACCTTTGGGTTTGTGCTTTTTGGCCAGGGCGTTAACACTCGTCTCTAACAGCTCGTGGTGTTCATTCCACGTGGTGGATATGAGGAATTAAAAAGTGGATATGTGACATGAAGAAACATAAAAGGCTGTAGAGCGGGTTAAGCGTTGCTGTTATTCTTATCAGTCTGTAAGAAGTTTCTGGAGTGCTACAGTTCGCTCTTCCACAAGTCTTGTCAAGCTGAATGGTTCAAGAGATGCAGTGAATTTTCACACATTTTAGGGGAGGTCTGTGATGAATTAATTGGGGTTTATTCACTAGTAAAACATTTGGTGGTCAGTTTTCTCCCCAGTCCTTACGTGAGTGGATTTCTGTGTTGGCTGAGAGTGGGGCACACACAGTTCCTCAGCTCCCCATCCTTTTTCTGGGACTCGTTCTTCCAACTGCTTTTCACCTTCAGTTCATCTGGGACTTCCTGGAGGAGCTCTTTACTCAAGGTGTTTTAGTGCAGACTGTGATAAAGGCTGATGGAGGAGGACAAATTGCTTGCTTTGGTCACAGAAATACTTTTGTTTCTAACTTACCACAGGATCTGTAAAGTAGAAGTGCTTCATATGCTCAGACAATGTCCAGTCTTTGAATGAACCCCCTGACACCTTCCCAGCCAGCTCCTTGTGCACTTGGTGCCTGAGGTCTCTTATTTCCTTGTGCCATATTGGCCTTAGCTGAAATCTTTGAAAGAAACAATTGTATTTTTCCTGTATCCATGTGAATTCTGGGCAGATCTGTATCTTCATTTGCATACTTAGAGATTTCACGTGGGGTTTCTCAGTTTTGTGGGTGTTCACATTTGCAGATGCAGCTTCTGTAAGTGTGTGTGTGTTCTTATGAAATTCTGTATCGGTGTGGTTAAACTGAAAATGCTTTACCTGGTAAATGAATGAACATGTAAGGTCAACCGTTTGTTAAGGTTAAAAAATTCTTAATATAAATCATTATTTACAATTTCGGCCCCATATTCAGATTATTGTTTGGAGAAAGAAAAGTTACTTTCAGTGGTGGAAGATGGAATGAAACTCAAACTTTTTGTTAATTTTTGGTTTTTGTTAATTGAGGACAGAACATAGCATTTCCAGATTGCAAGCAAGGTGCTACATACAAAAGTCTGGTTGATTTTCACTAGAGGCAGGAATTGCTTGCTGGATTCTGTCCATTTTAAGGTTTGGGAGGTTTTGTTGTTTGTCATGTCTCTCTCTCTCTCAAGGGCTCTTCTACCCCTGACACAGCCTTGATCCTGGAAGGGCTGTGTGAGCACAGTGGGGTGACCTCTATTAAACAGCCAGGTGTTGTGGCTGGTGGGGACTGTTGGAAGGTTACAAAATTTGGTGTGACCCGTTCCTTTGTCCTCGCCTTCCTCCTGACCCTGACTTGCTAATAGTTTAAAAATCATAGGTTTGAAAAATTTTATTTTATTCATTTTAAAATTGCATTATCAGTAGGCATCAGGTAGAGGATTGGTGTAGATCAGAACTTTCCACAGTAGTAAAAAAGGTTCACATAAAGAAACACTTCATTTCGTGGTTTGAAACACAAGTGCACTGATTGATACTTCCTCCCTGTATTTGTGGCTGACTTCATCTTGTGACATTCGGGGAGATCTGTGTCACTTAGCACCTGATTCTGCTGTGCAAAGGTCAGGCAGCTTTCACAGAGGATCTTTTTGGGATGTACCAGGGATACTTTCCGATATGCTTACACTCATACACACTTAAACTCATGGCACCTGTGCATTCCCTTCTACTCAGGGAGTTGAGTGTAAGTGAGAAATAGTTTGTACACTTACTAGGAGTAGCATTGCCTGGAAAGCACCACTGGAACAGTGCAGATGCTTACGGGAAAGGTCTCCAGGTTTGAGGTTGGAATTCTTACCTTTGAAAGCAGGAGAGGAATTTGAATACGGGCAATTACTCTATATTAAATGTGCTTTCTTAAAGTGCTTGAAGATGTACTGACATGAATGGCTCTGTAAAAGGGTGAGTCTATGGCAATAAAAAAGGAATTTTGCAGATTTCTGTTCTGTATGAGGGCTGATTCGACTGGAATGGATTTGTTTAGTTGAAGTGGTTCTTGTTTGAGAAAATTAGAAGGGCTTCATTCCTGTCATAACAGAATTGGGTCACTGTCTTTAACTGGGTCATAGGAGTTGCCAGCAAGAGTTGCCTCTTACCATGTTTGATGAGGGTAAAGTATGAAGCAGCCCAGTCCTGTTAACTCTTAGAAGGTGGTGTGTTTTCTGCCTGAAGTAGTTGAGAGAAAACCGCATGCCCTCCGAAATGCCAGGTACTGCACTACCCGTGTTTTTGGTAACTGAACAGGGAGCCAGGTTTTGGCTTCTGTTGTGGCCCGAGGCTCTCCTGTATCTCACCGAAGGAGAGGGAAAATGCAAATATGTAAGGAACTGTGACCTGCGTGCTGTGGGCTCATCTATTCCAAAGAATCCTCTAAAATTACTGCGTTAGTGAAGCACTGGGTGAGTGTGGGAAGGCTTTAGGAGTTACGGAGCAAACCCCCTCTCATTAGGGAGAGAGGGAGAGTCTCCCCATTTGTCTGCGTGCTGTGAAAAGAGGCAGTGTCTGAAAACCCAAACAAAACCCCCGGAGCACAACAACTGGCCCGGCTCCATGAGGCAGCCCTGCTCCCAGGCTGTCCCCGCTCCAGGAGGCAGCCCTGCTTCCAGCCTGTCCGGCAGTACCAGGGGCACGGGCTGGCAGGCAGAGCCTGCTCTTGTGTGTCCATAAAACCCTGGGATTTGTCTTGGAGCCGGGAGGCTCCTCGAGTTCAGCTCGGCTGGAACACAATGTTCAAGACAATACTGTGGGATCCAGCTGGAGCTTCAGCGTTAGTGCAGCGTCAGCCAGATGGAAATGAGGTGGAGAGGGCTGCGCAGCGGTGGGGGATGGGGAATCCCTTCCCTTTACAGGGAGGGGAAAACAACAGTAACTCTGAAATCCATATTCACGTGTATCTGCAGAGTTCAATGCGAGCTCTGATGGGCATGTTGGCAGTCAGCTCGTGCCAGCGAGATGTCACTTGTGCTTTGTGTGGGATTGAGGAAACAGGGCAGAGACGGCGCAGGGAGAGCCTGTGCCACTGCGCTGGGGCTGGATGGACACCACAGAACCAGAGCAGGATTTGCTCTTTGCCTGTGTGTTTCAGCAGCCCCCGTGAGTTTGTGTGTGCAGCTGCTGTTGACCTGCTTTTCAAAAAGTACCAGATGTACACATTCTAAAATTGCCAATATTGAAAGGTACAAGCAACTCTTTCAAAACTTCAGAATCATTCCTTGATGCACCATGCAGCCGGTAAGCGGTGATAGCCCAAATTTGTCCTTTCTGACACCTTTTATTTCTGCTGATGAAAATGGATGTGCTAATGGATAGCTGAGCACAGAGCAAGGTCCATCAAGTTTTTCCTCCTCGATTTACAGCATTGCTTTGTTCTTTGCAATGTCTATGATGGGGTAAGGCATCATCTGTTTGGATAAAATGATGGTGAAACGAAGCTCCCATCTCCTATTTGTGCATGTTGATGCAGTTGAAGTTTTAGATCTCTCTTTGCACTTGATGCCAAAATTTGATATGATGAAAGTAATTTCACGTTAGTAGTTGCTTTGAAGAAAAATCTGTTCTGTTTCATCTCTCACTTGCCATACAAGATTGAAAATTGTGAACTCTAGTGAGCTTCTGGAAAATCTGTGTGCCTATGGAGAAACTGGGAGTGTTGAGTTCATGTTTTCATGGAGAACACAAGGTAACTTTTTGCTACTTCGTTTCTCAGTCACACAGCCTTGTGCTGCTCTCCTGAGAGAAAGCATAAAATTCAGCAACCCATTGTCCTTCATATCTTGGTTTAAATGAACCAAAATCCACGGAGTTCACCTGAGGATGGTTGAAGGAGCTTGGTAGGTGGTTTTCCACTGGAGCCATGGAAGTTCTTCACATTGTTTGTCTCTCCATTTTCTGTTCATTTCCCATTTGAACTGAGCAAAAGCAAAACTACCTGGATGCAGATTGAAAGAGCCAGTTCTGTTTTTACAGAAATAGGGTTTTAACAAGAAGGAATCTCTCCCTCTTCTGTTGGTTCATTTTGCTCTTTCCTCTTTAAGACTAGAGGTCAGCAGGTTCTAGTGAACTCGAAAAGATTGAGAGATACCTCATGGTCCATTCCTGTAAGCAGGCTTGGTTCAGCAATGATTCTTAGAACATCTCTGAAAATGCTGTGGGGCTCTAAACCACGTTTCAGGGCCCTTTTGAGTAACATCAGGCATTAATTTAACATCACAGAGCCTGGATGGCTGCAGTTGGATGGGCAGTGGGGCAGCCAGAACATCTCTGGGGAGAAAACATTTCCTTCATGTAATAAAGGAAACACTTCTAAAGTAAGAAGAAGAACAAGGAGAGGAAGCACAGAGGTGTTGCACTTATTTGCCTCAGTAGGCAAGAGGAGGTGCATTCTCTCTCCTGGAATATTCTGAGGTCATTCTCCAAGGGGCTGAAGACTGGCAGTATCAGAGTTGGCTGCAGTTGTGTGTTGGATGCTGAACTGTTAATTAAATTATCCACAGCACAGGTCCCTGGCTAAAGCCTTTAAAAGTGTTCAGCACTCTTTGATCTGTGCCCGAGTATCTTCTGGGAGCAGCTCGCAATTACAGTCAGAACCTGATGAGAACTGTGGAGGCTCTCGAGCAGGGCAGTGTTAGTGGCAGTAAAAAGCCAGCAAACTCAATGATTTACTGGTGGCAGGTCAGTGCTGCAAAAGCCCCTGCCCCTTCTTTAAAAGTCGCTTTTAAAGTTCTCCCAAACCTGCAGTTCCCAGGCTCCCATTCACGACTCAGAGAATGAATATGTCTCTCTCCTCCTCTCCTGCATGTTCCTGTGGTCCTGCGATCATAAGTTGTGTTGCTGTGTTCCATTTTCCCCTGCCTGTGGCTTCTGGGCTTTTGTGTGACTTCTTTAGAATTTCACAAGTACATCACAAGATGCTATTTTGAGTCTCTACAGGATAAAGAGTGTTTAAGATCTTCAGGATGCCCTTTGCCACTCCCCATTAAGACTGTGGAGATACTCAGAAAACAAAATGAATAAACCAAAACTCTTGGTAAATCTTGGTTCAGCCTGTTCACTTTTACTTGCATAGATGAGTTCAAAAGGTGTTACTTCTTTTTTTTTTTTTTCCCCTGGGTTTATTTTGATCCTGGCACACAGTTTTCCAAATGCCTGAGTCAGAGGCATATGCTTAATCAGCCACAGAACTGGAGCATGTCCCTCAGCCCCTCTGACACTTCTTACACACTGTCCTTGGGCAAAGGAGCTGGGCCCAGCATGAATAAACACACTGCAGGTATTAATGTTCTGTCTGGGGGCTTCTTATCCCTCAGCTGAGGGATCCTGGGATGTGTCTGAACATCCACCAGGCTGTATTTTGTTCAGGTGTAACTCCTCAGCTCTCTCATGCAGAAGAGGCTTCACTTCTCCATCAAACTTGTCCCTTCTTACATTTGTGGTGCCACCTACTCTTGGGGATAGGGTGCCCTGTGGGTCATGAGTGTTGCTGTTGAAGGACAGAATCCCTGCCCTGCACAGAACGTTGGAGAAGCACCTGCCTGGAATCAGCTGAAGGAACCCGCTGGCCCCAGCGCTTCCTCCCTCCTGTGCCGCATTCCTGGTGGTTCCCACTCCGAGCTTATGTAACTGTCTGTGAGGCAGGAGAGGGGTCACTCCAGGTGGCTGTTTTGATCCGGTAGTGTCTCCTCTCCTCTCTAATGCTGTCTGGAAGGATTTGTTCGAGTCTTTTTTCAGCAGGAGAGGCCGGCCGTGCACTTTGGCACATGCACGCGGAGCTGCTGCACTGGGATTTAAGGGCAAATGGAAGCCAGGGCTGTGACGGGAGGCGTGATTAGGAACACAATCACAGCGCTTTGCTTTTGCATTTAAAGAGACCTGTGTGTGCTCAGCGTTCAGATGGCTGCCCCAGTGACATCCCAGCCTGTCGGGACCCAGTTACAGCAACACCCCCAGCAGCGCTTTGCCTTCCCTGCTTAGTTTGCTGGAGACTGTTGGAACATTTACATATGTTAAACAACCATTGTGTGACTCCATGACAAAGAGTTTTATTTTATCCGCTCCTTCGAGGAGTAAACTGAGATAGAGAGCACCCCGTGGCTTGTCTGTGGCCACACAAGAAGTTTTCTGGTGGACCTGCAATTAGAACCCTCTGGTCCAGGCTCTGCTGTGTCCTGATGACCTGATGAGCTTTTCCTCCTGGCACACAGCCTTCGCCTCCAGTGTGATGTTCTGACCTCCCTGGATAAAAGCTGGGTGCCACAATTCCAGCCGTGAGTGCCTGGAGGAAGCCGTGTGGTCCATGGGGAGGATGCCCTGCCAGCTCCCAGGGATCCTGTGCAGCCTTGGGATTAACTGAGGGGACATTGGTAGCTGCCCGTATGGAGAAAATCTGTGTGCTGCCTTTGGCCTGGTGAGCTCTTAGAAACACTTATTGTTGCCCTTTGTACACAGAAAAAAACTAAGCAGGATCCTGTTTGGTAACATGGTGCCTCTTTGAAGAAGTAGAAAATCCAGAAACCAACCTCAGTGCTGGAAAGATGAAAGTTTGGATGAATGTCAAAACGCCCTGAGCTGAATGCAAAGTAGAGTTTCTGACGAGTGTAAATAACGGGGGGGGATTGCACAGCACCAGATTGACACATCTCGGTGTCCTTCCCATACAGCGCTGCCTTGTAAAATGGAAATCGTGTTCAGCTCTGGTTTTCCCCTAAACTGTATTCCACTTTTTTGTGGGAGAAGTATCTGGATGGCATTGCGTGTTAGGAGAGCTTTCTGCAGAAACACGCTGTCCAAACCAGCATTTATATTAATGAAAGCTGCTGCTGGGATGTTACTCTCCAGAGAAGATGCTGAAGGAGATACTTAACTATTTACCCAAACCTCTTAATGATAACAACAATTGACTGTAAATAAGCTCAGACTTTACATATCTTGCTTTATAGTGAGCCTTGAATTCGTGTTCCTTTCCTCTGGCTCAGTTGTACATAGTTGGACTGGCTCATGTCCCTTCTGGGTTGGGCTGGTTTTGGGATGATTTGTCCCTTTGCTAAAGAAAAATAAGGGTTACATGGGTAAATTCCTAATTTTTTTAAGACAGTGAGTCCAGCTGTATTCAGGCGCCACTATAAAAGGTATTCACATTCCACATTCCCCTTTCTCAAAATGTTTCCCAGGCCTGTGTTAATTAATAAAAAAACCCCACTTTTTTTCCCCCTGGTGTTAACTCATTTATAGGCGAAGTGCATGTTAAATTCAGTAAATAACTTCCTGCATTTTTGTAAGTATTTTAAGAGTATCAGACTCTCTGGCAGTGTTGGAAGGATTCATGTGGTCTGTGTTTAGTGTTGGGATGTGAGTTACATGCATGCAGTAAAGAAGAGGGGTAGATCAGCCCTTCTGCTGACCAGATGTTGCATGAAAAGAAAAACAGAATACAAAATCCTAAACCAAAAACGGCAGAAAAAAAGGTGTGCAAAGAATTTACTTCTCAGTTCGGTGTAGGTTTTACAACAAATACCAAGAGAACTCAGTATGGCCAAAATAATGTATCCTTTGTCATAGGAGTGAGTAAGGAAAACTCCATCATGGGAACAGAATTGGAAACCCTTCCATTTTTTCTGGAAGTGGGAAAGAGGAAGAGCCAACAAAGACGAAGCTGAATTTCCCAAAGAAATTCTCCCTTCCAGCACAATATGTACTTGTAAAATAAGAGATTAAGTGAATTCATCCCCAAGTGGGACAATTGGGAAACTGCGTTCATATTTTTTGGTTATGTTCATTATGGAATATTGGACTACATTGACCATTATATTAATTTCTTTTTGGGCCTCATTAGTGAGTTATTTATAGTTTTAATTCTGTTGTATCAAACCTACAGAAACGTGTTTGAAGCTGTCTGATGTGACATATACCGTGCACCTCTGTGGGTTTGGTTTTGTTCTGTGATGGGATCTCATGGGTTACCCGAGGATCCCTGCAAGCATTTGGGCTTGTTATTTAGCAGGAGTCAGATCAGGACCACAGGGAAAAGAAAAATAATAAGCATTGCAAAGTCGTCTTGGTCTGTGTCTTTTTAGAAAATTCTATCAGAGCAGGATGAATCCATACAAGAAAAATAACGCTTAAGTAGTGATTGAGCCTGAACAATCCACATGTAAATGAGAAATTCTCCCTAAAACAAGCCGAAGTCCTCATTTTGCATGTGTGACTGTGGCTTCCTCCCAGCGCTGGTGATTCTGTGCTGCTGTGGTGAGATCTTGTTCTGAACCACACTGACTAAAGACAACACCTAAGGGAGAAGAGGGAGCAATAAAATCCAGCTGAAGTATGTGAGAGGAGAATCAATCCCCTAATTAAATCTAGGTGATAAAAATTAAGATACCTTCTGAGTTCCTGCCTGTGCATATTCTAGTAAAGTTCAGCAGAAGTTAAAGTTGCGTGTAATTGAGAAGCACGGAGTTGAGGCTTTCTCTGGGTTTGAAAGGCTGAATTCTTTTCTTTTTCACTTTCTTTCTTTCTCCCCCTTCTCTGCTCATTAAAAAGGTGCTATTTGTGGTCATTAGGAGGCACCCAGAGCAATTAGGTCCGAGTGACCTTCGTGATAGCTATTCAAGACAGAAGCTGAAGCAGGATTGTATTGTAAACAACCCCAGAAAGGGGGTCACACTAAACTTTATGGCTTGTTGGTATGTCGGGGGGAGATTAGAGGATGATGCAGTCACCATCCCTGTAAATCTTATTTATCACTGCTGTGGGGGAGGATGCCATATCTGAGGGGAATCCTAGGACAGTGAGGTTGTGAACTTTGGGGTTTTATCAGTTAAAATGGCAGAGGGAGTAATGGGAGGAGGAGGGAATGAAAACAGAGTAAGGCCAAGTGACTCAGCTCTGAGTGTGAACTGCTTGAGGACTGGAGTTAGAAGGGAAAAAATGCCTTATCAGCTGTGATGTGTGAGGGTGACCATTCTGCTCATCCACCTACCCCAGTGCCCTGACTTGGAAAGTGGACAGCAGGGGACAAGTGAAGGAAAGAGATTGGGCAGAGCATGCAGAGATGCTTTCCCCAATATATACCCCAGCCAAAGGTGGCTTAAGGGCTTCCTGAGTTGGGAAGTTTGTATTTAAGAGCCTTAAGGGACTTCCCTCCCTTAAGTTTGTCAGCTCTCCATTTCACCAGTGTTGTCTCCAAAGAAAAGCTAAATCTGATTGAGTACTGGAAAAGTGAAGCTATAGCCAAGCAGTCCCTGCCATTTGAACTGCCTCGTCCTCAGCTGGGTGGGATCAGCAGGTGGGTGTGCACACTCCCAGCCTGGGAGAAGTGGGTCTTAAAACATATTTGCTTGTGTGGCCCTCCTGGCATTTGCAGTGGGACAGCAGAGTGCCCACCTGCTGCAGTGCAGATTAACTGGGGACAGGAGTGCCTTTAGCTTCATAATCCTGTGGGAAGAACCTGTGGTGTCCAGGCTTTTCTAGCAATAAAGATTTTTGCCCCTGAGTATATTGAAGGAGGTTGGTTTACACCAGCCCTTGAAGCAGAAGCAGCATGTGACACTGCTGAGGTGAGGAAATGGCCAGAGGAACATGGTTAGGGTGTATCAATAACCAGATTCGTTAAAATGGAGTCGTGGGTGGATCTGCTGCCTCCCCAGTAGAAATTCCTACTTCTTTGGAAAATGAATCCATGAGATTTTTTTGGGTTTTGGTGAGAGGTTTTCTAATTTCTTTGGTGTCTGCTTGAGAGAGATGAAAAGGATCTCTGTAGTGCGTTCACAAGTTGGATGATTCTGGTGATGGGGTAGAGCACGAGGAAAACAGGATTCAGGGAAAAGGATCTGGACAGTTAAAGCCGAACAGGACAGTTGCCTGCAATTGAAGTAGAAATGGGAACTGTGTTCCCTCCCTGCTCTGGGCTCTGTGGTGTTGCTCAGTCTTAGCCAAAGCAGGGGGTGATGGAAGTCCAGAGCTTGTCCACGTGGGGAAACTGAAGGCGATCGGAAGAAAAATAAGAGTTCAGTCTCGCACAGCAACTCCCTGCCTGGGATTCTGCGGTGTAATAAAAGTTGACTGTACTCCGTAGCTCTGCTGTGGAAGCTCCCTGGGCACTATGGCATAAAATGCCTTTTATTTGGAGTAGTGTATCCACACACAGGAGCTGTTCTGGAATAAGTGTTGGGATTTTTTTTGTGTCCACAAGCCAGTATCCTTAAAATTGCAGTTTTGCTTTCCTTGTATGATTGTGTTCACTCATTGCACAGCAATCAAGAGAAACAGTTGTGAAATGCTCATCCCTAAGACCATCTCTACCTGTTGTGTGCAGGGCAGTATCGAGGTTTAAATCCCATTCTCAGGGTAAGGAGCTCATCTGGTGTCCCCCTCCTGGGCTTGCTGTGTACTTTCGGTGTAGTGTAATGTTTTACGAATGGCTGACCTGCTGCTGGTTCTAAATCTGGGTGTGAATTCCTTACACAGAATTGGAAACAATGTCGGTACAAATGGGGTCGGCTTCTTTAAGGTTTGGAGGTCTCGGCATCCTCGGTGGTGGGATGGGTAGGGAAAGGCTCAGCCCCTTCCAGTTTTATGTGGGGTCAGGCAGTCACGGGGATGAAGAAGGCTCTCAGTAGAGTCCACCATCTGGCAATCATAAAACAAGTAATCAACATTTTTCTGAGGAGGATGGTGAGGAAACAAGCTGCAGACGATTGTCGTGAGATCCCGGCCCTGCACAGACACCTTTATGGCTCTTCTCTGTTCTGGTTGGGTGTCTGTGCTGCAGGTCAAAAGTTCAGCCTGTCCTCTCCCCCTTCTTTTCTCTTCCAAAGATGGGAATTAGGCAGCGGGCTGGAATGCCGAGAGACTGTAAAATGGCTTGTCCTCGAGCCCCTCCTACCCCTTTCTCCGTGGTCTCCGTGCTGGGAGGAGGTTGGGCAGCGCAGGCTCACAGTGCTGGGGAAGGCAGGAATTAAACACGGCCTCAACTTTGTCAGGGAATGCAGGAATTAAACACGGCCTCAACTTCGTCAGGGAACACAGGAATTAAACACGGCCTCAACTTTGTCAGGGAACACAGGAATTAAACACAGGCTCAACTTTGCCAGGCTGTGCTCAGATGGAGCGGGCAGGCAGCTCCCAAACAATGAGCTGGCAAGGGCAGGCTGGCTGGTTACTATTTTTTTTTTTTTCTCCCTGAACACAATTAGTAGCTTATAAAAGTTGTTCTGCTGCAGCAGCAGACCTTGGAGGAAACCACGAACATGAAGATTTTGGAGTCTGCTGTTCAGAACAAGACATGAAATCTTTTTGAAAGGGATGAGGTGTTGTCACTGGAGCAGTTCTGGGCAATGCTGACAAAAGAGCACATGACATTAAGGGGGCAAACATGTCAATGATTCAGCAGATCTGATATTTCTTTGAATTACACCAAAAGAAAGTAAAACTTGGAATAACTATATAAGGCTTTCTCTTCTGCTGACTTGCACGTTGTGTACAGTCGCAGCTCCTCCCACTGAGCTCCTTACCCAGTGCCGTGGCCATCCCTCCCTTCCAGGGTGAAAGTTCCAGCTGCCCAGATGTGACAGGAGTAACATCTGACAGATGCACTTTGTGCATTGCCCGAATGCCATGATGGTTTCATGCTGAAAACAAAGAGCAGGAGGCACTGCTGGGCAGGCAGCTCCATCCATGGCAGGGCAGGAGGGGGCTCAAGGTGTTCAAACAACTACAACACAAGTCAAAGAGCAGTGTCTGAAACCAGCAGCAAGAATGAAATACAAGGGAGGTTCAGCTGTGAACATGGAATGTTTTTAAAGTGATGGATGGTGAAAGAACTGATCTCTTTTTTCCTAAAGAAGAGAACCTGATTAAGTTCTGTTTCTGAATAATAAAGAGCATTTTAAACCAGCCATACCTGGTTAATATGAATCATTCTAGAGACTGTTTTTTCCTCCCACACAGCACAGAACCTCCAGATTAACAAATATGCTGGAATGCAGAAGGCACATCTGGTCTGCATTACTGTGGACCCGGCTGTAATCACATGAGAAAGCTACCTTGGGTTTTTATGTAGAAATGTTTGTATTATACAAACCCCTGTTGCCAAGCAATTTTTATTAAAACAGCCAGTTTATGCTCAATATAGTGTCCTGCTGAGGAGCTTGGAATGCCATGAAAATCTACACACAGCTTCACTCCCAGTGCTCGAGTTCCAGGGGCTGAGCATCACCAGAGGAGGAGGTGATAGCTGAGGTGCCTGAGCTTTGTCTGCACCAACAGTTTCCCTTTGGAATCTCCAGTTGTTGCTGCCATCCCGACAGCCTTGCCTTGTCACAGTCACAGTGGATTGCTAAGGAAGCTGGAATTGTAGCCACCATTTTGCCTGGTTCTAATGACATGGAAATTAAAATATCACTACCTAGGCTAAGCTAGTGCTCCAGGTGGGCCTGGATTCCAAAAGTGGGGAATTAAACCAAAGCTCATTGTAGCCAAGGGGAGCATGGCAGGGTTAGTTTTGAGGGCCAGAGGGTTTCTAATGATGCATGGAAGATTAGAAATGCTTACTTTGAAATCCCAATTCTCAGGACATAATTTTAGAAGTTGCTTAGGATAATTCTCTTAGGGACTTAAAATGATTAAGATTTACCATGTGCTTTAAAGATGCTTCACATTAGAATACTGATCTGACCTGACTAGCAGTGCTTCCCAGAACTTGAGTCTAAAAGTGTAACTGTAAATCCAGAAGTTTGGCTGAGTGAAATTTAGGTAACTAAGTATCTGTGAAACTTCTCACACTCAAGGCATGTTCATCTAGACATACTGGGGAGGTGCCTAGGATTAGAAAGTTGGAAATAAATACTACGAAATTATTCTCCTTTTATCCTGCAAGAGTCAGAACAGTTTGTACTTGTGGTAGATTAGGAAAACTTCCCCAGCATTTTTCAAGATTTGACTCTCCTGAGTTAAGAATGTTGGTTTTTTGCCTTTCCAACTCAGAGTGTGCTTCAGAAATTGTTACACACAGTAAACCTGAACAAGTGATACTAAAGGTCATGAGACAGGAAGGGGAAGGAGGAGGTTTTTTTGGTTGTGTCAGTCACAACTGTCTGCAGGAAACCACAGAAACCTGCCCCAGTCTGGGGGACGTCCAGTCACAACACACGTCGTTGGCCAAGTGGTTCCTTCCTGTCCAACAATTCTGCATGTCCTCAAACAAGGAACTTTCTTCTCTTCCCCAGCCTGTCCAGGGGGAGAGCTGGGAGCTCTCACAGAGTGTGTGCAAATTTATATCCTGCCCTGGCATAGATTGTCTTGCTTTAGTTTATTTTAAAATGCTGTTGCTGGACAAGCAAGGACTGAGGATAGAGGGACTGCAGGTGCTGCATCCCCTTCCGGTGCCCTTTCCTGCATTCCACAGTGGGGACATGGCTCTTCCTGTCCAGACTGGCTGGAAATTGAATGTGCTCTTTCAAATAAATGTGACAATCCTCGATGGTTTTTGCCTCCACAAAGTGGTGAGGAGTTTGTTGAATTGGGCCCTAAGATTTTACACATCTGGGATCCACTACATGCTGTGTCCACATGGAAAATCTGCATAATATTTAACCTAATGGGTGAATTTAAACTCCTGCAGCTAAGTCAGTGCAGCTGTACTTGGAATGTGTGCAAACAGATCTGATAAGAATAGTCTTTTTGTTTAGATTTGTCAGTTAGGAACATCTTTATTTTAAGTACAACACGAAAAAATACGAGCCTGTTGCTGTTGACACCAGTTTAGTTTGAAACGGGTGCGACTTTTCAGTGTAGGAATGATGTTGGTGTTCCTTTCCTCATGAACAGTTTAATTGCTCTCCTTTAAAGAGAAGTTTAAATCTCCAAGGGAGTGTGTGCCAGACTCCTGACATGCATGACAATTGAACTGTGTCTTTTCCTGCCTGCTATTTAACAACACTATTGGCATATAAAATCACTTAAATGGAATGACTTGGCCTAGCTGAAAGTGGTGTTAGGTGCAGAGATAAAACTAAGGTAATGAAGTTGCCTTGTTAGCATAAAACTGAATTTTGCCTTGATACTCTTATTACAGTGATGATTAAAAAAAACCCCAACCCACCATGCCTGTCCTGTAGCAGGACTTGTACAGCTTATTAAATCCATACACAGTCATGCAGTGAAGTGCCACTTTCCCTTATTTGTACTGAACATGCTCATTATATTTAATTTTTTAGTGCAGGAGCCCTGTTAGAGCTATAGATGTACCACCTTTTTTGAACACATTTTCTTGGCACAAATTGGTGTGTTTTGTTGGTCTGTCACATCAAGCAATATCCTTGTCAGTGCCAACTAATTGCTATCAATCAACTGCTGAGCATGAAAGGCTGGTCTGAACGTTTATTAAAGCACGTTAAAAAGCACAGGACACACGATTCCTCCTCAAATAGGAGGCTGGGAGGGTGGTTCTGTAGGAAATAGGCTGACACATCCCCGTTTTGTGTGGCGGGTGGGTAGATGAAGCAGGCGTGAGTGATTTATGTCAGGATTTAGTGCCTGTCACTTGAGAGCGGGTGTGAAAGTGGTCAGGAGGAAACCATTCCTCCCTGATTGCTGCAGGGACCATCAGGGACCATCTGCCTGCTCACACACGGCTGGCAGAGCTGCTGCTGGTGGGGTGGTGGTGTAGGGCAGCGAGGAGTGCAGGTGATGCTGCATGGAACAGGGCTGAAATAATCCACCAGCATCCAACTCGGGTAATTTAGGGCATAATTGACTCGAGTCTGAATTTCTCCCTCTTGTTAATTCATCTGTTTGCAGGCTGTTTATTTCAGTGTGTGCTGCCTCTTGGATTGTCTTGGCATCCAACCTGATGTTTAAATTGCATATAATTTATTAAGATAGCAGTAGTCTGTAGCCTGGTTTTCCGGAGGAAAAAAACCAGGGAGGAATGGTTGCTTCTCCTGCCTCCCTTGTTCCTGGGTTCAGACCCAGGATCCCTCTGAAGGCTTTGCAAGCCCTGAGTGAGGAGCTGCCTCTGCAGCTCCCAGGTGTCCTTCCCATGGAACAGTTGTGTCCAGCACCTCCGTGTGGATCCAAGCCCAAAAGGTCAGAGCTCTCGTGTGTGCGAGTGTTTATTACCTTCCCTTGGGTTCTCAGGAGTCCCATTTCATGACCATCATCAGTCCTGGCCAGGGCACCAGGTGGGTCAGGGCTGTTGCCTCTTTTTTTATGGCTCCTGATGTTTTTTTTAGGGGAAGCAGTCACTCCTTCTCTTTCTCACCAGCTCGATTGAAAGTTCTAGAAATAACGTTGGCTATCAGTGTTTGAAACGTTTTTATTCTCTAGGAGAAGCTGAGTGTTCACCTTAATTTTAAAACAAGACATAAACTTCAAAACCTAAAGCAATTGCAAGACTTCACAGCTGTCTGGAATAACAGCCTGAGTGTAGGAAAACGGGCAGGGTTGGAAATAAGGAACAAACAGCTGTGCCTCGTTTTGGCCTCTCTTTCCTAACAGCAGGAACCCTTTTCCCAGTGAAGGACTTGTAGACTACAGTTTACTGGTGCCCAGTACACTCATAAACAATTTCAAGGGCCCTTAGGATTTTTTTTTCCCTTGAAAATGTGAAACATAATTCTGGAAAATGTGACTTGCTGTGACAGGAGGCACAAAAAAAATACACTTAAATTCTGAGGAGAAGTGAACAGGTTTGGGGAGAAGGAGGAAGAATCACACTCCCCCTCCCCCTTTTTTTAATCTGTGCTGGATGGTGGAGTTGGGTAAGTAATACCTATTTTGTGTCTTGTATTCATTTAAATTGTGGTGAAGGGTTTGGAAGATTTTTCCCAGATAAATATCTTGCATTCTGACCAGAAGATGTGTTTTGTCCTTACTGTTCTATTCTGGCATTCTGTTACCTATCTTCTGTTGTTTCACAAGGGATTCCTTGTGCTTTGGGAACTTTTTATGTAGTAGTAGTTTAGTTCTCCCCCTCCCCTTATTTATTTAAAATAAGCAAACAAACAGAAAGTGGACAAATTATCATCAAAACACTTGAACACCAGAGCAGTGTATTGCTCCTTTTTGTTAGAAGATATTTGTCTTACCATTCATATGCGTTGTCATTAAATTACATTTTAATTTCCTTGTGAATGGTATAGGAAAATATTTTCCAAATGGATTTCTCGAGAGCTTTGCTGATAACAGGCAGTAATGGGGCATTTTTCTGCAAAAGCACAGCAGAGCTGCTGTTCTGTATCACAGAATTTGAATGTATCTTTGGAGAAATATCCAAGAGCGCTGATTGCTTTGCCCAGGTGGACTGTTAGAGAAGTGCACGTTCCCCAACTGCAGATCAGCTTTCATCATTCACAGGGGTCTTTCCTAATCCATCACAGGCGCCTTCGAAGAAAACCCCAGAGAAGCCTGCAGGAGACCTGGGCTTTTGCTGGGGTAGCCTAAGTAACAGAACGTAGTCAAAATATAGAAAGAGGACTTTAAATTTCATATGCTGCTTTATAAATGGGCTAATGTTTCAGGATAATGTTGTTGTTTGGGTTTTTCTTCCTTTAAAATTAGGCAGTACAAGGCCCAAAAAGAAATATTTGCTCATCGAAAATGAGGGCTATGAACAGGTAAAAAAAATGAAGATGTGTTTAATTAAGATAAGGATCTTCACAGGAAAAGCAGAGGGATTATAATGCACTTAAGGTCTTAATTTTTGTGTTCTCATACTTCCAGGGAGGCCTCAGTTGTCTTGACTGGAAGTGTTGGG
Source organism: Corvus kubaryi (assembly GCF_017639235.1). Lineage (NCBI taxonomy): Eukaryota > Metazoa > Chordata > Aves > Passeriformes > Corvidae > Corvus > Corvus kubaryi. The sequence continues at coordinate 1,376,684 of NW_024581114.1, read as the reverse complement.
TTTCTTTTCCAGTGAAGCTGGGCTTTGCAGACGGTGTTGGATGAGAAGCTTTGCTGAGATGCTGTTTGGAAAGCAGTGCCAGGAGAGGAGAGGCACAGGCTGTGTTAGTCCAGGGTCTCTGTTGTGTATTTGGGTTTGCCTTTGGAACCCATTTCTTTCAGGCCTGTGGACTTCAGGCCATGGGACTTTGCTGGGGTTTGCCAGGTGAAGCTTTGTTTGCTGCAGGCTTAAATTGCATTTTTCAATACATTAATTCAGAAGTATTTCAAGTATGTGTTTTCCCTTTTCCCCCCCAGTTAAAATAAGATCAACCTAAAGTCTGTCAGCTCTCGACTTCCCTCCTGAAGCCTGAGCTGGACCTGTCCTGGAACTTCCCAAATGCAGCTTGGTGGTGTTTCAGTGCAATGAGTTGTTCGCAATCAAAGTTCAGCATCTGGCTGCTACTGAACTTTTCCCTTTTTGTCACAAAATATTGAAAGTGAGGAAGTGAGTATTTGTTTTTGGTTGTCCAAACCAAAACCACCTCAAAAGGGTTCAGGTTCTGGGAAGCAGTGAGGCTTGTGTTGGTTTGTAGGTTTGTCATAGAGTGTTCCACAAAGTGTTATTCAATCACTGCCTGTATTTTTAGTCACAGTTTATTTGTATTATGGTAGAAATTGGAGATAGTAAAAACACAATAGATGTTCCCACCACTGGGAAGTTTAGTACATAAACCCGGAGAAAACTCACTGCATGCAGTGGGAGAGTGGAGGAAGAAAACCAAACCCCACAATGTGCAGTGGTAGATGTGTCCTAAAACCAACCCCAAATCCTTGCCAGATTCCATTGGCTTGGTTATCAGGCCAGAGCAATTTCTGAACTGCAAAAAGCAGGAGTGCCATTATGTCCCAGGGAATGTTGCAGGATCATTATTCACATCACACCAAATCTGCCTGTCACTGTTTGAATGTGGAATAGATCTGATTCCCAGCTGCACTTCCAGAGGGAATCTGAAAAAGGCAGGGTCACAGGGAGGTGTCCCTTTTGGCTGTAGAACTGGTTACAAGATTATTTGCTTTTTTTTTTGGTGTATCCAGCAACAAGAGCCTGGCCTGTATGTGTACACAACTTGAAAGCAGAATGATTTGCATTCGATGGCACAGACACAAAAACGGACATATGGATTGTTTTGAAGGAAGTGAAAGTTGTTTTGTTTCTGCAAACTGGAGCAGTTAAAAATACATTGTCAAAAAATTTCCAAACCCTCTTTCCCTTCAGGCAGTTCGGTGAGAGAGCTTGTTTAGGGGTTAATATTGCAGGCTTGAGTGACTTGAAGTTGTAAGAACCCTTGGAATGTGTAAAGAGGGGAAGGATTCTGCAGATAAGGCTGAACTCTGAACTCGGGGCACAATCCAGTTTACAGTTAATCTCCCCCCATAAAAGCAGCATCAGCTGTCAGACTGAGCCAGGACACCGCTCCTCCTCTTCACCTTGTCCAAATAAAGAAAGTAGGCTATTGCACCTGAGAGGAGGGCAGGGAAGGTGGATTGTGTGATTGCTGAGCTTTGAAGCACACAGAGCAGTAGTAGAAAAAGAAGGAAAAGAGGAAGTGTTGTTCTGAGGTGGCTGGGTCTGTTCAGTCTCATGGAAACTGAGTCCTCTTGCAGGGGAGTTGTTTCTTGTGGGTTGGTTTGGGTTTTTTAAATGCTAAGCCCATTGCTCTGACACCCCGTGATCCCCCCAGTCCATTTCCATTCCTGGATGTCATTGGGAGCTCTCGGGGACTGCATTGTGCAGCTGTGGAAGCAACAAATTCGGAGTTACCTGTTTGTGTGCAAGCAGGGAAGAGGGGGAAAAGAGACACCCACTGCAGCTGTGCTGTCATTTCAAAATGATAAAAATCTGATGAAGATGTGACTCGAAGTCCAATATTTTATCAGCAGAAGCCTGTTATTTAGTTTGCATATTAATGTGCTTTATTTTTTTGGATTGTTATTCTGTCCTAAACTTCACCCCTCAGTGAAGTTCTGAAGAAGTTGCCCATGTTGGAAAACATGGGAGTGAGTAGGTTTGTGTGAGTCTTACTTTCTCAGACACAAAACTTTGATTCTGTAGCCACCAGTGTTGTTCATGTGTTTAATCTTACGTATTTTATGTGAGAGTAACCTCTTTGAGTTGATTCTAGAACACAGAAAAATAGTTTGTGATTATAAACAGAAGTAGGACGAGATTATTGTTGGCTCATACCTGCATCTTGATGATAACCGTCAGCTCGAGGCTATTTGAAATGTGGACTTAACAGTTGCTGAAAAATCTGCAAGGGAAAAAAAATACATCAACTTTAAATCCAGGAATTTGCATTCTTTGCCAAAAGCTGATTGTGAATTTCCATGGACTGCCCAAGTAATGACTGGGCAGCTGGTGACAATTAGATCTCTTTATCTTGATTTTAGCACCTGATGTGCGTTGACCTTCTCTCTTGCTCCTCCAGAAATGAAGGGATGAGAAATCATAATTTGTTCCCAAAATCTTAAACCAGTCCCACAGGCAGAACAAACTCATATTTGGTCATTCTACCGGGAGCAACAATTTGTGACCTTACTAAAATCAGGAGGTTGCTGTGTCATTCTGACTCTCATTCCCTCAATGTCTTTTCTTTTTACGTCATTCCAGCTGATTTTCTGACCTAGGCCATCATTAATTTTCTTACAGAGTATATGGGGGTATTAAGAACTGGGCACAGGCGTGAAGGTCGGGCAGTTGGTTTCTATTTTGGACTGTTGCTGAGTGATGGACTCGAAATCCTTGTCTCTGTTAACCTGCCTGCAAAAATGGAGATAATGCTGCTTATAGACTTATATGAAGCACTTAGAGGGTTATCTTTTTTGATAGGCTGCTTGTTAGAGAAGGATAAAATGGCTTGAGAGCTTGTGCCAAAACTAGACTGCACTGAACATTTGGAGAAATAGATTTTAATTTAAATTTTCACTCTCGCTGCTGGTGGAAGCCAGAAGGGAAGGAGCACTTCAAAAAGCAAGTCTCACTGGCTTTTTTTTTTTTTTTTCCTTTTTGGACTCTTTTTGGAAGACAGGAGTGCAGCAGTTCCCACAGAAGAGGTGCAACCCATGTTTTTAATGACTGAGGCTGGGGGATCACTGATGAGGCTGAGTTCTTACTTAAACTAAGTTTCAAACCGAGCTACTTGTGCTGAAGAACAGAGTCCTGTGAGGTGCAGAAAATACCCTGTTCTGCCATTCCTTTTCAAATAGGGCCCTGCTAATATGAGCAGAGGCTCTTGCTTAGGAGATTCCCAAGGACACGGTTGGACTTTGAAATAGAGACAATACCAGAAAAAACACCCACAGGACTTGAAATGGTACCTTTAAAGTCTGTAGGGCAGGGATGGCAAAGCTTGCTGCTGTCAGCTGGAAAATTTTTGATTAAGAGATCATTATTAGGAATGCCAGCTTCTTTTCAGTGCCAGACTTGGTGGTGGTGTCAAGGACTCACTATTCCCACTACAAATACATATTTGAGAGAAGCCTCCTGTATCCCATTGGGATTGCAATTCCTGTATCCCACTGGGATTGCTGGTGGGGCCAGCGTGTTACAAGAGGCTGTTTGGCTCTTGCTGTGCCCTTTGGAGCTCCTGCAGCCACCCGGGCGTGGAGAGGGGCACAGGAGAGGTGAGGGAGTGTCTGCTTGGCTGGCCCTTATCACCTGCCACCACTTCTTCAAAGGTTGCTCAAGGTTTAAAGTTCTGGGTTTCAGTAATCGGCCCAGGAGGACCTTAGAGAGGGAAACAAAGGCTGAATGCAGAGCTGTAAACGCCGTCACTAAGGAAGTGACTGGGTTTGTCTGAATTTACAACCTTCTGAGACAACCCAAAATGCTCTTCTTACATTCTGCCTTTGAAAGAAAAGTGTCCTCTTGGCTATATTTTTCAGCCCAATTTCTGCTCCTTCCCCCCCTTATTTTTTTAAGCCACCATTTTCTTCTATGCTTGTTCTCTAGGGGGTTTTTTTTTGTCATTATATCATGTTTCTCAGTGGAGATGCTTTTTTTTCTTAAAAAAAAAAAAAGAAAGAAAAGCAGCCTCTCATCAGAGGAATGTGCAAGCAGAGTACATTTAAGAGCCACATTCTGTGCTGCCATGGCAACCAGAGTTTTAAAAATGATACCGTCGGTGTTCCAAAATGATGCAACCTACAATGAACATCAGGAATAATTAAGAAAAGTCGTGTGTGCTCTATGCTCAGGAGAAGAAATGATGAGGGGACCGTTTCTCTATTGATTTTTTCCCCCTCCAAGTGACATGTGCTGCTGTTTGGGGTGGGTTTTTGCACTGGCAGTACTCTCACAGGGGTCAGTGGTGTGTTTGTGAGGGACCTCCTCGTTTTTTCCTGAGGGGTTTTCTAAGGTTTTCCCCTGCTGAATCTATTTATTTATTTATTTCAATAACTGCAGAGCTGGGATGTAGCTCTGGGATGAAGGTCCTGCCCCAGTGTCCCATGTTTGCCTTCTTCCAGGGCCTTCCCACCCTTGCTGGTATCCGCAGCCAGGAATTCTTGTCACAATGTACAGGCTGTGGCATAATATAAAGGCTCTGCATTTATTATTGTCCCTTTTTAAGCTTCCTTTCCATCTTTCATTCTACTGCCAGTACTGGAGAGGGAGCAGTAAAACCTGGAAGTCCCAGGGGGGGATGCTGGTGCGTGGAGGAGTCAGGAGGGCTTGCAAATGGTGAAGGTCACAGGTTAAGACCCTTCACTGAGGAGCACAGAAGTCTGAACTTGTTAATGAAATGACTGGGATTTTTAGCTGGGTTGGGAGAGTGAGGAGATTGGAAAAGAATAGCAGCCCCAGCTTTTGGGAAGTCTCATGAAGCTTAATTGTGAATATTGCTGCTAATCCCATGAACTGGATACCTTCTCCTACCTCATTTTTTTTTCCAAACCAAAAATTAGCTTTTTTCCAAAGAAACTGTTCAGTCTATTTAGGAGAATAAGACTGAATCCTGCTGTTTGCCAGACATCTTAAGTAGAAATTATATCTGCTAATTAAATTACTATGAACCAAATAGCCATGCAAGTTCCAAACAGGATTGCTACTCTGGGGGAATTTAGTGCCTTTGCAGTTGGAAGAGAAACATTCCTTTAGTGGACATGGAAGGTTGTGCTCTTTTGCTGGTTCCTCAGGTCTTCATTACCAGCCAAACGAAGTATTTCAGACATAGGTTTGTGCATGAAGGTAGTGTAAAACACCAAAATTACTTCCACTTCCTGAAAAGCTGTTAAGTTTGTCTTTCCTTTTCCTGCTCTGCATGTGTCTATTTTTTGTGCCCGAACACAGACAAGCCTTGAGAAACAGGTTCTGTATCCCTTCAAGGTTGTTTCACGAGGCTCCTAAACAACAACGATAATAAAAGAAAAAACCCTAACCAATACCCAGAGCAGCCAGAAGTGAATGGTCCAAGGCCAGCTCACTCCCATCTGTTCCAGAAGGGTGAGATTGCACATCCCAGCAGTGTAATTGCCACCCACAGCTGTACCTCCACACCCCCACGCTCCCTTCCCCCTCCTTCCAGCATCCCCACCCGGAAAGCGAGAAAGAAACAGTTCTGTGGTAACGTGGAGTTTCTTGTTGTTAATTGTTCTGGGTGAATCTGTAAAAGAACACGGAGTTCATGCCCCAACCACTTCCCTAGAGTCTGGTATTATAAGAATCTGATTTCTTTCCTCCTTTGCTGACGAGACAGATTGAAAGTGTATTTTACGGGCACACCCTTTCAGGTTTCTCTATCTCCTCGCTTGCATTAATTTTTAATCACTTCCTCCAGTTGACATGCAACAACGCCTCTGAGGACTGGCTGGATTTATTCTCAGGCAGGCACTGCTCAGCCTTTATCAAAAAATCTAAGGTGACATGACCTTAAAAACTTCAGAAAACTGATTCTGTTTTCAGATAGGCTGGTGTGCATTGGCTTCAGGGGAGCAACACGAGGCTCCAGGAGATGGGAATCACAAAAACACCCCTTGCATAGGAGAGCAAATTCAGGCTTCTGGGTTTCCTGGGCTATCACATGTGCCTGTTAGCAGAGGATTCCTTGTGCAGTTATGGAATTATGGAAGTGCTGCCCAGTTTTCAGGCAAGAGAGAAAGGTCCTGCTGGTTCATTAACCCTCTTGTTCTGAAGTTTTACACTCAGCAAGGGAAGTGAATACTTGGGAGGATGCGAATGTCTGTGTATGAATATGTATTCAAAGGCTCTGTATGAAATACTCCACAGATGATTAAAGATGCAGTTTCATTTCCCAGGTGATGTGCCAAATTCATTCCAATTAACTAGAAAACCAACACGGGGGGAGGGGGTTTATATACTTAGTGTGAGTAACCTTTTCACATTTTGAAAAGTAGCCAGCACTGCATCTGTGGGATCCCAACACTCTTTACTACTCAGTTCACAGGCACAATGGGGGCAGATTTTAGTGCTGGACCCTTGGTCTCTGTCTAGCAGCCTCTGCTGCTCGTTCATGGGCTGAGAATCTGGGTCGGAAACCCGAAAGTAGCTGCAGGGGAGTTCGGGGGGGAGCCCCTGGACACCTGCACACACCGAAATCCCGAGAGCAGCAGCTCTGCCCATGCAGGTGCTCCTTTAAGCCACTGCTGGGGGTTGCCTGTCCTGGAGGCACGAGAGGAAGTCATGCGGTGCTGCTGAATGGATTTGCCTTGGACACAGTCCCAGCCAGGGAAATTGTGTGACAATTTTAGGGCAAAGGTTCCCCTTGGGTGACATTCGACAGTATTTCAAATATCCCATGTGTTTTCCCCGGCCCGGCCCTCCTCCGCCCCGAGACAAATCAGACCGCGGAGAATTAATGAGCTGCTGGCTGGGGATGCCCTGAGCGTCCCGGGGTGACAAAGGGTGACAAGGGGTGACAAAGGAGCGGCGGGTGCGGGCCGGGCTGGGCAGGCGCCTTTGCGGAGCCCGTGCGCTGTACCCGCACGGAGCAGAACGCCTGGGAAAGGACACGGCACATCCCCCCGGCGGGATGTCGTGCCGGAAAAGCAGCCAGGGCTGCAGAGGCCGGCAGGGAGCCCAGGCTCCCCCGGCTCCTCCAGGGATGCCTGCGGGATGCGTCAGCGGCGGCAGCCGGGGCGGGCGGGCGCGGGGCGGAACAGCCGCAGTCTGGGCTCCAGCCTCCTGGCTAGACTGGAGAAACTTCTAATTGAGTTCCTGAGCCTCCCCTCCCCTCCCTGCAGCTCAGCTGAAAAACACCCTGGCTCCCAGCCATGCCCTTTCGCAGTGACCTTGCCTGCAAATAGCGCGCAGGAATTTTTACAGGCGCTGTGCACTTGGAAAAAGGGCTGGGGGGGGGTGCTGGTCCCTCGGCTTTAAAAGCCAAATCCATCAGCTTCCCTTGTCAACCTCCTCCCCTTCCCTCCCCTCAAAAAAACCCACTGAGCCCATGAATTGCAAATTTCGATTCATTGTGCTTTCTCCTTTTTTACAATGCTATAGATTAATTTCTCTCTCTGATGGTATGACAAATTTTAAGACTCTAAAGATTGATGTAACTGATTGGTTTAAAGGGAATTGTTTTGTGTAGTGGCAGGATGATACACTGTGTGCTGAGTTTCCTTGCACATAGAATTACTCTTTGACATGTATGTAAAAAAGACATACTTAAAATGTAGGGAGAGTGTGTGTGTATGGATGTATAAAAATGTTCCTACATCTAGTTATGCATGAACATAATGTAAAATGATCCTGGTAATGGCTGTCTCCTTAGTGTATATACATAAAAAGCAGCAGCAACCACTGGCTAAAAATAACCCCAAATTCTTCTCTCAGATTACATCAATTAAACTTAGAACATTTGATGCAAAAAGTTGGGCTGTTAAATTCTGGTTAAGAATTCCTGGTTCTGGGATACTGGGATGTAGGCTGTGGAAATCCCCGGGGCAGGGACACAGGAGCCACCCGTGGCTGTGCCTCTGCCCAGGCGTGTGACGGTTCCTCCACCTCCTGTCAGGAGCACTAAGTCAAATTACGAGCTTTTCTGGGAGGGACGAGTATGACCCGTGTCAGCAGAGGTGTCAGAAGGGATATTCCTGCTGGAGCTGCATCGTGCAGTCTCTTGGATCTGGGGATGTTCAGCACTTTGCAGGATCCTGCTGTTCACACGTTGCCACCTTGTTCTCAGTCCCCAATCGCCTCGTGTAACGTGTCGCTGGTATCACACTCTTCAGGCGTATGTTCGAACTTCGGGGTACAAAAGGGAAAATTGATAATCTAGAAGTGGCTTTAATTAAAACTTGTTTTTCTTGTTCCTTCTCCCGTGTTTGTCTGGGGCAGCCCCACTCCCTGTAGTCAGCAAGCTGCTTTTCCCTGCTCTCAGAAGTTCAACTGTTGCAATCAAAGGTAATTTTGTTTGTGCAAGATACTCATCTCCAAAGGAAGGGCCAAGAATAGGGGTGAAAGAGAGGACAGCAGGCTGATGACTTAAGTGTTCCTGTCAGGCCTTTCTGACAACCCCAATAATTCTTTAATGGCTTCCTAATAAAGGGTAACATCATTATGTCTGAGAGGTTTTTTGGATCGCTTTTCTACTCATTTGCTAAAGAGGATGAATAAGAAGTGGTCAAAACCAGCAGACCTCGGTTTGTGCCTCCACGCTGTGTTGAGAAGATGCTTCAACAGTGTCCAAGTTCTTTTTAGCTTTTCTACAAAAAAAAGGAGTAATAGACTAAATTTCATTGCACATAAATTCAACTGCAAGATTCACCAGTACACATTATGCTCCTGGCACTTTTTGCATAAGCACCCCAGAGTCTCCCGAGGGTTCTGATACCTGAGGGATCCAAAAGGAAAAAAAAAAAAAAAAAAAGAGAAGGATTCTTCTGTTGCAAGATAGAATTTGCTTAGTGTGACTTTCTCTGAGACATATGGTGCAGCAGCACCTGTTTTGTAAGTATGATCTCAGTGCAGAGAGAGCAGATCCTCGAGAATAGAGGAAATTTCTGCTCTCCTTCCCATAATTCCACCTGGCTGCCACCTGCTCCCACATTTAATTGGCCTTAGTCCCTTGGCTTCCCACTCCGACCGCAGGGTAGGCAGGAGGAAGCAGAGACAGACAGTGAGTGTGCAAAGTGTTGTGGGGAAACAAAAGGGACTTGGAAAGAGCAGCTCAGGGAGAAGCTGGGCTGCTTTGTGTGAGCCTCATCATCGCTGGGAACACAGCATGGCTTCTTGTCCACCTGGGCCAAATAACTTCAGCGCTTCTACACCATCCTCTGCTCCTGGGTACTGGACTGCTGGTTCTGAAATTCCCATCTTTCCAGTTCTGTAGCGCAAGATAGTGGTGATAACAGCTGGGAGTATCCAAGTGTAGCTGGCAGTGATGGAGCCACACACCAGGGATAAACATCCTGACAAAATTGAAGTGTTTATTTGCATGTGCATGTCACTGCTTGGTAAATCCCAACACATCTGGTTACCACCACTGAGATTTGCCAGTAAAAAGGAGGGTGTTTTGCCTCGTTTTTCCCAGAACAAAGTGAGCATGGCTGCTCATGGAGAGGAGTTTGGAGGAGCTGATACTTAACAGATTTCATTCCTCCTTGGCTGTGTTCACCACACCCCTACAGAGTTCAACCACCTTTTTTCACTTAGTATGACCACAGATATTTAACCACGGATTCTTAACTTGATCTAACCACACTGGTAGCCGTGGTGAAGACAAGCAGCTTCGGAAGGAAAAGGTGGTAGTGACACATGAACCTGTGGGGATCTGTCTGCGGAGCTGAGCGCTTGCTTGAAACACTTTTTGTCTCTCTACTTCTCTTTTACACGTGTGCCCTGGACAGCAGGCTGGAGTTAGAGGCTCAGAACACTTGAAGTAAGGGCTTTTTATGAGATAGGCCCTGAGTTACAGGCAGAGCTGGGATGGATCAAAGCAGTTCTTGGTAAAGCCAGGATTCCGATCAGTATTGTGCTGTAAAGTCAGCGAGCTTTCCCGTTCTGAGTGAGGCTTGCAGTTGCTTAGTGTCTTACAGCGCATTCTGAAGTGTTCTCCATCCATTTTCTGCTGCTGAAAATACTCAGGTCTGAACTATTCTGAGTTCCTGAAGCCCAGAATTTCACTGACACGTGTTAGGAGATGCTTCTCAAATAGCTCCGGGAAGCCTTTTTCCATCCTAAGGTTTTGCTTTTGCTGTGCAGTGGAGCTTGGGATTTCATTTCAGCACCTGGCTGGGGGTTAGTGGATGGACACCTTCTCCCTCTCAGTGTGCAGGAAGAGGGAGGAGAAGGACATCCGGAGGAACAAAGTGGCTTAGGAGGTGTCCAGACTGTCTGCAAAGGGTGTGCTGGATAATCTGGGGCCACTCCCAGGCAGTGTGAGGTGGCTCTTGCTGATCTGCAGCATTAATTTAAGGTTCTTTCTATGTTAGTGCACTTTCACTTCCTTTTCTAGAAAAACAGCAAACTGTAGCTGAACGCTCCTGGTACTGCCCTGTAGGCCCCTTATGCAGCACTGGGGAGAGTCTGTGGAGGGAGGAGATAAGAAAACCACCTCACTTGAATGAGAACTAATTACTTTTGTCTTGGTTCTGGAACATTCCTAAGTGTAAGGCTGTAGTGGTTACTTTAATATATACAGCAATATATGAAATTGTCTTTTTTCTCTGGGAGCCTTTGAATTTTCTTTAACTTCTGCCTACACGAGAGGTCAGAAAGCGCAGGAAGTAGGGCTGACTGAACTTTCCACTACTTACATGAAGGAATAGGTGCACTGTTCTTCAAGTCCAGTGCCCACTTTTCAGTGCTTGGGTCACTGTTGGATTTAGCAGAGGAAGGAAGAGGCCAAGATGACCCTTGTTTAGCTCTCCCTCAGTGATCTGGCTTATAGCTTTTGCCTCTCACCCCTCAGTTCTTAATGGATTTTAAAACATTTTAAGGAGTTGGAAGATGATGGATGTGGGGGCTCACATGTCTGCACGTGTGGAGAAGTGGACATCCGCAGGCAGTGTCCATAGCAGACATTCCAAGGTGAGCTGTCTTTTTTGGTCAATTAGAACTTGAGACCAGCCTCAGGCCTGCTCTGTCTCACAGTTCCTGGGTAGAGACATGACCCGGACGGGTGCAAATACACACAGAGTGCATTGTTACACCTGTGCTGGGGCTGAAACAGAACTTGTACCCTTACACAAACCATTGGTATTAAATCTGTTCTTACAGGGCCTTTTTGTTTACTTTGAGGCTGCTTTATGCTGCTGTAAAGAGGGTTTAAGGCAGTTCAGAATGCGCTGCATGCAGTCTGTCACCAGCCTCCGAGCACGCAAATGGGAACATTCACAGCTGGTTCCCAGTGAAGCTGATTTCCCCAGGCCCACCTCTGCCCCTGTCACAGAGCACAGAGGTGAGAGTGAAATGCAGTAGCAGAGCAGCAGGAGCTGCCCCTCTAAATCATCTCTCAGTCAAGCAGCACCGAGCAGTGCCGGTGCCAAGTGCGCGTTATCGGCGCGGCTCCGGAGGGCAGATAAGAGAAGGTCAGTGCCCTCGGAGCACTGTTTGCAGAGGTGTCTGCACAGTCAACACAGCATCTGCTCCTCTGCCTTTACTTCATATTTAAGGCCCAGGTAGAATATGTCTGACTCGGCACAGAGGCAGCCAGGCAGTGTTCTGAGGATCTAGAGTTCCATGCGCTCCATGGAATATCGTAGTGAGGAGTCTCGCAGCCGCTCCAGTGGAAGCTGGGACTAAGGATATGTAAATTTAATTCCTTTGCCACATAAATCCTCTGTAAGTATGATCTAAATCGTGTTAATCCAGATCTGCAAAAAGGGGCCTTTCTTTTCCTTTTCTTTGGGTTTAAACTCTTTGGAATAGGAATTGCTTGTAAATGTGTGTGCTCGCAGCACTGTGCTCTTGTTAGAGGTCTGTAAACACTTCTGCAGGGTCCCTCCTGAAAGAATGGGATCCATTGGAAGTTTTTAGAGAGAGAGCAAGGTCTTAGTGAACTGAGAATTCTTCCGTCTGCCAAGGAGGAAGCGAGGGCAGAGATAGCCTGGTGCTGTTTGATTGCAGAACAAAGAAGGAAGTCATTAGGCCACACCCTTTCTGTGTTCCCTTCCCCTGCGCGGATGTGAATTTCGGACTGAGACTTAAAGAATCCTAAAGGTAGGGGTGTACTTGTGCCGAGAAAAACCAGCCTGAGTGGTACAGAGTCCTCACGAGCTGCTGTGCACCCACCGAATCTGGGTTTGCTGCCAGCTGAAACAAGAAGTTACGTATGATTCTGTTTTTCTCCTTTCCATATTTCTTTTTTCCATTAGCTTTAGAGTCAGTTAATGTTTATACAGACTGAGTCACTCATCCCTACCCAGCCACCAAAGAATGCATTTAATTCACAGCTCAAGAAGCAAACTGAATGTTTAAATTGACTCAACCTTTGTGGAGGCTTTGATCCATTCTGGAGCAGAGTGACTAAGTGAAACCAGGGGAAGTCAGATTGCAGTACCCAGCTCACGACTGTTGCTGCGGGATCATTTTTACAAAGAACCCTGAATGTTACAGCACTTTGGGAGTGGCATCGGGGGTTCTGGGCTGGGACAATGGCTGCTTTCTGCAGGGCACCACAGTGCAAAATGACTGGGCAGCAGCCAGCGGCACAGACCTTTGGGGCTCTGCAGACTGCTTTTAGAAATGCCAGCCCCTTCCAGGGCTTGGATTTGGATACCTTGAAGGGATTTAATTTTCACAAAGTGCTGAATACACACGCTCTGAAAAACAGGGCACTGGAAACTTGTCCTGAGCAAAGCCTTGCTTGGTGCCTTTTTCAGAGTGTGATGTTAAGTCAGTCAAAAGTGGCCAAAGACCAAAGCATTAAAAGAAGCCTTTTCTCTGTCGTCCCTGTCTCATCTGTCTGTCCTCAATCCCTCTCCCCCATTATTCCTTAAACTTCTGGAGCACTGCAGGATTTTAATGCAGCTGGATTTAAGGTGTAAATAGCTAAGCTGTGTGTGGCTGGCTGTGGGAAGTATCCTGGATCTCTCCTCCAGGGGCTCTGCAGTATCTGGAACGTGTCCTGTCCAGGCTGTAGTGCCATGCTCCTGTCTCTGACCACCATTCCATACTGAACCAAGGGCTCCAGAGCCTTGGAGAAAGGGGGTAAATTGTCTCTTTTGAGCTGTGCAATTCCTGTTGTACGTTTTCTGGGGAGCAGCCAGAAATCCCTGCACACTGCCTCTCTCTTCTCCCTCTTATGCACACTCTGTCTCTCTAGCTTTTCCCTTGCCTTTTGTGCCAAGAATGTGGTGGGGGAAGGGGGAACCGCACAGGAAATGCCTCTTCTTTTCTCTAACGACATTTCCAGCTGCATTTGGATGGGAGAATTCGAGGAGGGGGAAAGCATCAAATCAGTGGAAAGTTGTTCAGCTGCCAAGTCAAACTGGTACATTTTAGCTCTGGAGACAGTAGAGCCTTTTCTCCTGAAATTTGGCCCATTTTTAAAGTTCCGTTTTTGGAAAAGCAGGGGGAAAAGAAGTTAGTGACATCAGTGCTCCTGGTTTTTATTTATATGTGTATTTTTTTTCAGCAAAAATGAAGCTAAATTGTAGCTTTACTTTTAAAGGTTGAAAGTGCAATAGGAAGGGGTTTAGGAAAGCTTTGAGCAGGGTGATGCCTTTTCCTTTCACAGCAAGGAGTGCCTGCCTGCCTCTCCATCTTTTATCATCTTTTATCATCTTTTATCATCTTTTATCATCTTTTATCATCTTTTATCATCTTTTATCATCTTTTATCATCTTTTATCATCTTTTATCATCTTTTATCATCTT
>NW_024581114.1:1291657-1362854 GCF_017639235.1 Corvus kubaryi | reverse complement strand
TCATCTTTTATCATCTTTTATCATCTTTTATCATCTTTTATCATCTTCTATCCATCCAGCCACCCACGTGAAGAGCCAGAACCTCCTGCTCTCATTCTTCTTGGTGTTGTTGTTCAGTAACTCTCCTGTCACACCTGGGGCATGGGCTGAAGCAACACCCTGCAATGCAGGATCAGCCCTTTTCCAGCAGCTGTGGATTGATCCCTGCAAGGGTGGCCTTGCAATTTATGAGGTGCCAAGGACACAGAGGGGGTAGTTGCAAAGTGAAGATGTAGATAGGACAGGAGATGAAAGGTGTTCCAGCCAGACAACAGGATTTCTTCTCTTCATCTCTGTCCAACGAGGAGGAGGAGTTCTCCCTGAGTTGTCTGAAGTGTTGCAGGAGATGGGCTTTGCCTGTGACAGGCTAAATTTGGAGTTTATCTCTCTCCTTGGTTCAGTGCCCAGCATCCTGAGATGTTTTGTTCAACTCATGCTCAAACAGTATTCTTCTTTTGTGGCCCGTGAGAGTAAAACTTGTGGTGGACCAACAGAAGTGGCAGGCGAACACCAGGATCATTCCAGTGGTGCCTGTTACACTTTTAACAGCTCGAGTGCTGTGGATTTTGCAATTGTTTGCCATATAAGCTGTGTTTCTTTGAGTAAGGTGCAGTGAGACATCAAAGCTCTGCAGCAGTTTTACCTTGCGAAAAAAAAAATACAAAAGGAGGAGGAAAGAAAAGGGGAAAAAAAAGCAGCTTGTTATTAGCAGCCTGGTTGTCTGCATTTAGAAAACCTATTAAAAATGCATCATGCTGAGGAGACAGTCTGCACAGTGTGTAAAAAAGATGGGTTGCAATAATTCTGTCTCGGTGTTTTGAACCACAGCCTCAGACAACATACACAGGATGGGGAAGGGGGGTTGGGAATAGAATTCTAAGAAAAGTTGTTTATTGCAGTGCAGTCGTATCCTGGACTGGAACCAAATGCGTGACTGTGCCAGGGTCACAGAGGAGCTGCACCAGCAGAGAGGAAAAGGGGAGCAGGATGGTGGGGGGCAGCAGGAGAGCTCTCCCCTGAGCTGGGATACTCTGGGGAAGGTACAGGAGAGCTGGAGTTGAGCTCAGCTGGATTGATCCCAATGTCTCTTGAGCTGGGGTAAATCAAAGCTGGATTTCTGGAAGTCACATGGCAGTACATTGATGGGAATCTCCAATATGACTTAACTGAAACACAGGAGTTGTTTGATTCTTCTCTCTGTGTTTGTTCGGGTTAACAGGAGTGCACAGAGGGAGCAGAATGGAGGAAGCGGGGGAGAATGGAAAGTCCAGTCTGTGAACTCTCTGTGAGGGAGTGTGCTCTGCTCTGGATGCTGGTGAATGCCCTGGCACAGAGTTTCAGGTCACCACCAGCAGAGAAGGGGAATCAGTCACCTGCATAGGCCTTGTCTTCATGCCCATGGGGGCTCTGGTGCTGCCAGGAGCGCGTTGTGTGTTCAGGGTGTGCCACGGGCCCGGCTGGGTCACAGGCACGGTGTGCAGCATCCCACACAACCCGGCTGCTGTCCCGGGGCTTTTCCCCCCAAATCTGCAGTTGCTGGTAAGTTTATTCTTTCTCTGGCAGCACAGATGAGCAGATGGGTCATGAAGCAATGCCAACTTCTCTGGAGATGCTCTGCAGCCTCCTGTCTCTGTGCTTAGAGAGAGGAGAGGAGGGAGGGGGAGTTGGAGCTTCCTCCTTTCCAGGGGTGAATCCCCATTTGCCCACAAAAGCCAGAGTCACCGAATTTGCCTGGCACAGACTGTTTTCACAGCCTTGAGGGTGATGTCTTTGCTGTGAGCAGTCTCTGCCCTTTTCCTTCTCCTCTCCAAAAACGCTGGGTTCCTTTATCTCTCTGCTCCCAAGCCTCTGTGGCCGTGTTGTCCCTTTCTGCTTTCCAAGTGCACAGGGGAGGCCAGTGAGTGCCCAGGGTGGGCTGGGCTGGTGTTTCCTGCAGATTGGGAGGGAAGGAGCAGCAAGGGAGCTTGGAGCCTGCCCCTGCTGATAGCAGGAATTGTTTTCACTTGGCTTTTCCATATTGTAGCAGTTTTTCTTCCCTAACGTTGCAGAAGAATAACTGTAATGTAGCAGGGCTGGGAGTGCACTTTCTCTGGCCTCTTTGAAACCTTTTTATTCAAAATTCTTGTGTTGAAAGGCAACAGAAACATTGCAGAAAGCCCTACATACCATAATTTCTCCCATTTATTACTTTGTAACTCTCTCTTTGCTTCAGTTTTTTGTGCTAAGATCTTTCTTTATGAAAATGCACTAATGGAGCACATCAGTGTCCAGCAAGGCGTTTTCTCCCAGCCTCTCCACTCAAAACTTCAGTTTAACATTGGAAACAGTCTCCTGCTCTTGCAAGCATAAATTCCTTTATTAAGGAATAAAAGAATTTATTTGTGCTTAGATAGGGGAGAACTGTCTAATGGCTACACATGGCCTTGGACACACAGCTGAGCTGTTCTGCTCCTGCTCAACAGGTTAGGGCACAGATCCGAATTGTAGAAAAATTGGGGTTTGTTCTTGTATTTGCTTTTCATGGCAAATTATTGTGTCCTCTTATGTCTGTTTCTCCAGCTGCAGAAAGTCACTTATAACCGTGTTTAATTTGTGTGCATTTTGGTGTCTGCACAGTCATACACGAGTGAGGTGTGTGGTGATACTGTCACCTGCTGTGACAAACTGCTGCTTCTTTAGTGCCATTCTGGGCACATTATTCCTTCTGCTGTGCTTGATTAATTATCTGTGATGGGCACTGTTTCATAATTTCATTATTTTATATATGCTGGAGGAGTTGGTGTGGAGGAGGGGGCACAACGTTGTGTTGCTGTGCTGGACAGACCTCACTGGACAGATGGGACTGTGCCTTTTTCCTGAGCAGTTCAGAGCAATACCTTGAAGGATCAGATGTGCTTGGCAGCCTGTGGGTATCCTGGACATTTCTTTCCATGTCTCTGTGTTTCTCTTGAGTCTGCCCTGGGCCAGGCTGTGTTTGTGGAGCTGGAGCCTGGCTCAAACTTGCTGTTATGTCGGTTTCTATGGAGGAAAAAAAACCACATGGGTTGCCAGACCTGGAAGAGTATTAAAAAAAGGAGAAAAAGGAAGTGTAGGGAGGGTGGTGAGGGGACTGTGGGGTGGAGAAGAAATGTGATCCTCTTGTGCTCTGAAGGTGGAATCTTGATTTCACCCCTTTCTCCCCATTTTTGAATTCTGAGGGGTGGGTTTTGCCTTCCCAGGCATGCAAAGTCATACTGAAATCTGTGTGTCTTTGACTGAGGGGTTTTTCCAGCAGGGAGGGATTGTGGCCCTGAACCCAGCTGGTGTGGGGAACACATTGGGGTTCACCAGCACGGAGGTGATTTCTGCCAGAGCCTCTGGGTGAGCTGCAGAATCGGCGCTTAATGGAGCGAGTGTTTCATGCCCGTGCTTCCAAACCCTCCCTTGCCTCCCTCAGGTTTTTCAGTCAGTCTCGACAAGCTCTGTGCTCTGCTTTTCTAGGAGTAGTTTCCAACTGCTCCCCCTCTCTTCCCATCCACACTGTGGGTTACATTTCAGTAGGTGCATTTCAAGTGGCTCAGGAGCAACCTCTGGCATCAGATAAAAGCCCCTGCACTGTTCCTGTTAATGGCAGTGAGTGGGTTTTATCATCTCCTCTCCATCTGCCTGGTGCAGAAGACATCTCTTAAGATCCTGACTCTAGGGAGTTGTTGGAGGTTCCTGTAAAGCAGCGAGGCCTGACGTGTGCTGGGCGGGCTGCAGGGGAACCACAGCACATCAATAAGAAATTACCTGCCCCCACATTCATCCCTGGCCTCCAGCCTCTTGACACATGTCCATTTTTAAATACCTTCATAGCTGTGTTCTGGGATGATGCCTGAAATTGTTTTGGATGGGTTTGTAGCTTTGTGTTTCTCTATCCCTAAAGGAGAGACATCCCCCTCCCCCCCAACCTCATTTCACTCATCAAAACAGCCCTAAACAAGAGCTGGTGGTGTCTCTGCAGGGTCCCAAACCTCAGACTAGAAGGAAATTCTGGGGTATTCAGGTGTCATTATAATAATTGAAACTTGGGCTGAGGTGGTTGAGATTTGGAAGCTTGTTTTGTGACCAGGCTTGAAGCTGGCTTCCAGGGAAGCTGGGAGCAATTTATGGTTTTGTGCACAAACCAGACAGAATTTCTGTGGGTTTTTTCCCCCCGAGTTTTGGTTTTATTGGCTTCAGAAATAGTCACAGGACATATACAGGCATCTATAGCTGAAGTGAAAAAACCCTCAGTGCAGTTTCTCACGGTAGAATATTCAGTTGTTCCTCATTATAGGGAATATTCCCTCCTTTAAGACCTAAAGGTACATCTCTCAGAAGTGCTGAGTCATAGAACTTTGGTATCTTTTCTTTAAAAGAAATCTCCAGCTCTCATTTGTGTGAACTTTCCTGTGCTGATAAAAGTGTGTCACATTTGGGGCTCCTCTTGCTTCCACATTTTACATTCAAAATCAAGATAAATCAAGGAACAAACTCTGTACTCTGTGGACATAATTATTTGCACCTTAGGGCTCAGTATAATTGCTTTTACAGGTAGATCATATTCTCAGAAATATTCAAAAAACATGCTCTATTTGATATATTGCTTTTACAGGTAGAAGATTATTTTTTTAAAAAAGAAAAGGAATCCATCAGAATCTTGCGCATTAGTGACAGTCTTAAGATAAATGTATATTTGCTCCAAGCAGCCCAGTGTGTCTTTTCCTTTTCACCAAAGAGAGGTAATTTTATTTTCAAACAGTGTTTGCATCTGCTTGTTGAATGTTATTTTCATATGAATGTGGTTTTTGGTATTTTTACCTGGGGAAAAGATGGGTGAAAGTGCAGGAAAGGCACAGACACAGCCAGGGGATCCTCACCAGCCTGGCAGCAGGAGGGAGTTTTGTGCTGAGACAAAGGTGGATGAGCTCACATGGGATTGTGTTGGTGTTGTTTGAGGGGTCCACACATCTAATTTAGAATCTGGCTGTTCCCGTTGGGTGTCCCGGTGTCATGTAGGATGTCCTGACATTGCTGAACAGTGTCATTGTGAGCAGCATTGTAACTGCAGCCCAGAGGTCAGCCTTGAGAAGATCCTGGGAAATGTGCAGCTCCTCCATATAATAGCTGGTTTTAGAACAAAGCCTGGAACACTTAACCACATTTCCCCTTTTATTTTGACAGTTCAGGCACTGACCACAGGAAAGGCAGTTCCAACCATCTGAATTGCAGCCTGGGCTGGAGGAAGAGACATTTCTGTTGAAATCCTCCTCATTCCAGCAGTGTGGCCCTGGACTAGCAGGGGAAGGTGTGGTGGTCTCATTCCATCACCCGGTGAGGGATGGGGTGGGATGTTTGGAGCTGTGGTGTGGGACCCAAAAAGAGCTCAGAGGCTGTTCAATGCACCCTTGTGTGTGACCACAGTGAATATGATATTTGTAAAAACTCTGCTAATAACCAGCTAATAAGCTGGAAAAGTTTGATAAGGAAGGGAAAAGCAGCAGTGGGTCCAGGCTGCCACAGAAATATTGTGTGGGGTAGGGGGGCACAGCCCCTGAGGTTGCTGGAACTCCTCCACCCAAAAATCTCTGTGGTTCTGAGCATTCCCCTCGGCAAACATTGGCCTCAGCTGGCAGCTAAAGCAGGGCAAGAGTTTATTTTTATTTCTTGGAATTCGGTAGACCTGAAATCTCTGTTAAATGTTAACTTTCAAAAGGCACATGCATCAGCATTCTGAGCCACCGCTGGTAGGAAAAAAGAACAGATTATAGAGAACATAAATTAAGGCAGATTTTGGCCTTTCTCAGCCTGCTGTCTTCCCTCTCCTCTCCGTGCACGTCTGCATGACCTGAAGAACAACCTGCAGACAACTGTTCACCATCTAATAACTACTATGGTTTGCTTTTAATTTGATCACAGAAGAAACTGTGCTGGCAAGGATCTAATCCCATTCCCTCTCTTCTTTTTTTTCAGAATGTTTTCATTTAAGTGAGTATGGTGGTTGCCATAGGAAAAACCCAGCAGTTCAGAGTCAGTTGCTGGAGTGTTGACTCATAGATCGAGTGCTAAAGAGGTGTTTGAGTCTGCGGAACTGTTATCAGAAATGGCACAAAATGTCTCTCTTGACTCAGTTTGTAAACTGCATATGCATATATAACGAACAAAGAGACCTTGTTAAATAGACAGTTTTGACCTCAGAAAGGAAAAAAAAAACCTATCTGGAATTTTAGCTTAAGTTTAAGCAGTTTCTCATTCACATTAAGCTTCATTCTGTAAAGACCCCAGAGAAGAAATGTCTCTCTGTTGCATTAATTTGGTACTTTTAGGGATTTCATCTGGTCATTTTAAGTTTTTTTTCCCACTTTTTCTTCCCAACAGCGATTTGAAATTATTCCAGATTTATGTCAAACTAGATGACAATTGAAAGAATTGTAGATATATTGAATCTTCTCCCACTTCTGAGTATTTGTGGCTAAGGACAATAATCTGTGCAAGGAAACAGTCTGAATTATTCCCCCCTCCCCACCAAGTTTCAGGTTTGATTTTCTACGACAGTTGTGTAAATCTGGACTGACTCCAATTGACATCATCTTGGCATTCATTTGTTGACTTTTGTTTCTCTCTATGCTAATAGTAGTACGTCCCTCTCTGATCTCACGCTGTGATTACAGGCTCCATTTCACTGTAACACCAACACCAGATTCATTATTATTCCTGCTGTAGTAGAGGCTGGAAAGCAGAGTCATGACCTTCTGTGCTTCATGCTCTGTAAATGCATCGAGAGGGACTGACTTCCTTCTTGAAATCTAATTTAGCAGAAAATGAAGCAAATGAATGAGAGTGTTGAGAAGAGGACAAAGGTAATGAGTAGGTGTAGCAGAGTCGAGGTGGCTGTTGTGCAACCTGATTGTTTTATCATAATACTAAATATATGGATATAAATGTAATCCACACCAACTCCCTTCACCCAGCACAGCCTTTCAGTGTGCCTGAAATCAGAATAGGTATGAGAGCAGGGAAGTGTTCTAAATAGAGGAGTGTAGGGGTTTCAGGGGTAAGCTCAGGCAGGAGGATTCCATCCAGTGAACGCTTCCAGGGAAAGATGGCACGTGCCAGTCCCTCAGCTTCTGCAGAGGTCCTTCCTCAGGCTGGGAGACTGTGCCCCAAATGTTTTCCCTAACAGGTACTTTGTGAAATGAAGTTGTTCCTATTTGGGAAAGAAGTGAGGGAGAATCAGAGTTTTTGGAGTTTGGCTTTTTTGCTGCCGTTTGTTTTAAGGATGAATTCCAAAGCACCTCAGCTATGTAGTAAAAATAATAATATCTACTTGCCCTCTCCCAGTTCCCATGTGAGCTGTGCACTCCTTCGTTCCAGCTGTTCTCATCGAACTGGGGCAAAAACATTTGCTTCTCCCAAAGCTTGTTTACCCTAAAGGCATTTGCTACCTTACTGTAATTCCGAAGGGCGATGGGAAACCATTGACAGAATCTAACTGGTCCCAGCTGTGTGGGGTGAGCACGAGCTCTGGGGCTCTGCTGGGATGTTTATAGTGCATCCTGGAATCTCAAGTGAGGCTCCTCTGGCTCCAAGTATCCTTTTAATTTACACAGATGTTTCTTCATCATCTATTCTTTTCAGGCTGTTGGAATGATCAACAATTTAGTCTAATTGTGCCGGCTGTTTGGGTTGTGGGGCTGTTTATTTTGTCTGTGTGTCTGGAATAGTCACTCTTTCAAGGACTCTGCTCCCCAGACCGCACATGATTTAGAGAGGAATGGGTTGTGTTGGCTAAAACCTTGGAGATGATGTGCCCAAGCCTTGTTCCAGGCTCGGTTCTGTTCCTGGCCCTGCTCCATGGCAAATTGCTTCACTCATCTTCGTGCTGCAGGTGGGAAGGGGCAGCGATGGTCATGATTCCCTGGCTTGGGATCAAGGGATAGGAAAGGGCTGTTATGCTGCTCACAGAGAATCATTTCCCTTTTCTGGAGATGCCTGTAGTCAATCCCTACACTACTGTGTCTTATTTTAGCATCTAGAATTATCTGTGTGGCCTTAGAACAGCGCTGGCAAGGATTGTGTCAAAGCATCCAGCACCAGTACCCCCAGTCTGTGTGTCAGCCTGGGCTCCATGGCCATTCCAGTTCAGTAGCTGCAATTTCTCAGTCGAGTTTGTGTTGCCTGATAAATAAAAGAGGTGGTTTGTCTTTTAAAAAAATAAACTTTATATTATTGGTTGTGTGGTTTTTTTGTAATTAAGGTATTGGTTGTAAGTAGATGTTTATGACAGGTCCCAAGGCAGGGTGGTTGTTCTTGGGGAATTCATCCCAGCACACCTCAGTGACTGGAGTAAGTGCAGGAGATGCTGTGATCCCTGATAAAAATGGATGTTCCTGTAACTGAGGGAGGTGAAGAGAAACTAGAAAAGCAATAGAGTAATTGTTCCCTTTTTAACAAATCTGATGGATCTTTAATAGCTGTAGTCAAACAACCTTTCTTCACCTCCTGTGATCATGATAGATAATCAATTGTCTAGGACCACTGATGTGTAATAAAACACCAGTTAGTGCAAGAAAACCCAATGTGTGGAGAAAGAAAGAGCCTTTAATGATTATAAGACTATTATTTAATCCCAGGATGTTCCTTGGAGACTTCTTGAGTTTATAGAGGTGTCCCGGCCTACAATACATTAGGTTTGCAATTAATAGCTGGTTTTCACTGATGAAAAGTATTTATAAAGTGACTCAAGTATTGCTTTTTAACACAAGCAGTAAATTTAGATGTGCGTGGCATCAGGTGGTGTTCTTGCCATGGAGTTGTTGGTGTCTGGAGTGTGCACTCAGTTACACTGGGGGAGGTGAGCAAAATGTACTTTCTCTTTTTTAGTTTTGCACTTCTCCCTTAGACACTGTGACTTTATTCAGAAAAAGTGTTAGTTTTCCTTATTAGCAAGAATAATAATTTGAAAGCTTGCAGACCACCTGATGGAGGCCGTTTATTAAGTAACATTTGAAATACATAAAGTTGATGGGTTGGTTTGTCACTTACTGCATTTTTCCACAGCCAGCTGTGGGACCTGGGGAGGTTTTGGGCAGACTGGGAATGTGTGTGTGTGTGTGTGTCTGTGCTTTCCACCCCACAGCTGGTCAGTGCTCGCATGTTTTCCAAGTTATTTTCAGTGTGAATGCATTACCTTGGTTTGTGTTTTAGTCCTGACCAGCACTTAGATGGAATTTTCCTGGTGATACTGTGGTCGTGATTGATGGTTCTGCAGGTGTCAGTCAGCTCTCGTGGCTGGAGCACAAGGGGAGTTGTATATTCCGTATTTACTGCTGGGACTTGGGCGGCTCGGAGCCAAGGTAAGCAGGGAACATCAAGAGTGACCAGAAATGAGACCTGGTCTTTTCAGGACTAAGCATTAGAGCCAAATATTGGGCCACTGATGATGGGAGTGTGTGTTCATGTTTCTGGGCAATAGTAGCCAATAATCACAGTGTGAGCAAGGCTTTTGTGGCATTCCAGTGACACAGCCCCCAGAACTATCAGTTGTGGATTTTGGGAACTGACAGCTGCTGTCATGAACTGTTCCATGAATTGATCTGGTTTTTAGGTAAAACTCCATTTGAACAAAAGCATGAAACCGTTTTGAAGACAAACTGTTAAAATGGGATTGCCCCTTCACTGGTGCATTTTGTTCTTTCCTGGCGGTGAAGTGGACAAGACAACTCTTCACTGGAGTGTCAGAGCTGCCTTCTCAAAGTTCCTCTGGTTGGGTTAATGACCCATCTTAATGACCATGGTGACATTGCTGGGTGTTTCTTAATCTCTTCTTGCACGGATGGATCAAAACTCCCGTAGCTGGGGCACATTCCTTCGTTTCAGGGGCCGTTTACAGCAAACAGGTCCTGTGGAGAAAGAAAGAAATAAAGAAAGGGATGCTGAAATTGGGGCTTTTGTCTCATATTGCAGGTAACTTATATTTACAAATTGTGGTTTGGTCGGGAAGTCACCACAGGGACTTCCCAAGGGATGCACATGCTCCCCAAACCGATGGGATGGGATGGGATTTCTCCCTGTCACATTGGTCAGTAACTTGCAGGGCAGGCAAGGCTTGGGATGCATTTTGATGTCTTAACTGTGGGGGCTGGATTCTACGTCTGAAATATTTCATTCCCTATTCTGCTTTATTTAGCTTTTCTCCTAAAACTATGAGCAGTAGCATGTCCTACCCTTTCCAAAAGTTCCTTGATTTCCCTTCCCTTTTCTTGTTGCTTTACCTGATGTTTTCTTCCTTCAATTCATCATTCTATGCCAAACCAAGAAAGAATCTTTTGCATGGGGAGAGGGGAGAAAGAAATTAGAGGAAATAAAAGGTTTTATTTTGCATGGAAACTTGGCAGAGTTTGGTGCCAGCTCCCAGACACAACCAGTACTGGGCCTACCTTGCAGAGGGGGTGATGTAAAGAAATCACCTCTTGCTGGACATCCTAGAACTTGTTTTCTTCTTGTGACTCCTCCTTTATCACCTTCAAAATGGTGTGCTTTGCAGCAGATTACTTTTCCTGACATTCCTCTCCCAAGTCTTTAAGGCTAATAGCCAGTGGAAAGAGCTCTTTCCTGTTGCTCTTTTTCCTGCGTGTGCAAATAGTGACGGTGCTTTGCAATTCTATCGGTGGATCTGGGGACGCTTGGCAAAGATGTGGTAATTACAGGCTCCCGGTGGGTGCTTTTCAATGGGTCGTTGCTGCAGTGAGCAGAGAAATTCATGACTCGATTTAAGCCCTGTCCCCCTGTGCTGGGACCCTCAGTGCAAGAGAGACATTGAGGAGCTGGGGAAGGGTTTGGAGCCCCAGGAGCGGCTGAGGGAGCTGGGAAAGGGGCTCAGCCTGGGGAAAAGGAGGCTCAGGGGGGGACCTTGTGGCTCTGCACAACTCCCTGACAGGAGGGGCAGCCGGGGGGTCGGGCTCTGCTGCCAGGGAACAGGGACAGGAGTCAACCTGTGCCAGGCTGGACATCAGCAGGAATTTCTTCATGGAAAGGGTGGTCAGGCCTTGGAAGGAGCTGCCCAGGGAGGTTGGGAGACCTCATCCCTGGAGGTGTCCAAGGAAGGCCTGGATATGGCACTGAGTGCTCTGGGCTGGTGACAAGGTGGAGAGTGGGCACAGCTTGGACTCTGATCCTGGAGGTCTTTTCCAACCTAAATGATTCCATGATTCATCGTCCAGACTTCACCTAGGACTGGGCAGTACCCAGAATTTGCCCTCTTGCTGTTGTGAGTAGCTGCTGATGTCAGAAATGTCACTCCTGTCACAGCTGAATGTGATACATCTGTATGGAGTCTGCAGCCTGTCAGTATTAGCATTCCATGGAAATGTGGCCAGCTGTCCTGAGGCACTATCAGCTCAGGAGGAACGGTGTTTTAACATGCATAATGTTACTTTTCTGATTCTTAAGGTGCTGTAGTAGAAAATCAACACCCCGGGGGTTTAGATCTCTGTTGGTCTCCCAGAACTCTGAACTGTCTGGGGTTAAAAATGTTTTGCAGGCCCCTTATGTGTTTAATTTCATCAAAGGTGGGAAAATGTCCAGCCAGTGATGGATGGGTTTTTGGAACTTGTTCAGACCTTTTACTTCGCTGGGATGGAGAGGGTTCTTACACTGGAATTGGATCCAGCCTTCCCTGTGCTGCAAGGCTTCCCACTGACTTTTTGCTCTTAAATTTATAAAGAGAAGAGAGGGGAAAAGCAGCAAAAAGAGCAGACCTGAAGTATTTCAGTTGATTCTGTGTTGAGGATGAAATTTAAAATTTCAGAACAGACAGGTCTGCACTTCCTGCTTCCTTTTTTCCCCTTGTCTTGTTGCCCTGCATGGGCTCCTGTGTTTTCTGAGATTTTCATCTGGAGCCAAAATCCAGCTGATCAGGTGAGTTAAATATGAGCAGTCAGTGTTAGAGGACGGTTCCTTCTGTGGAGTTTTCAGTGAAAGTTAGAAAACTTCCCAAGTTCGGGATTTTTGAGGACCCTGGTAAGTGTTAAATGCTGAGCCTGAATTGGGGCCTCATTCCAGGAAAAGGAGATGTGAGCATCCCTGAGGGAGCTTGGGACAGGTGTGTCCCAAAAGGAGCAGGTTTTGAACAGCACAGCAGAAATGATGTCGAAACCCCTCCTGATCTCTGTGCAGAAAGGGGTTTGGAAAACTGACTTAGAAGGCAGGCCTGGTGCATCCTTAATGCTGGAGCAGCTTTCAAGCAGCTCTGTAATTTGGAATGTGAGTGACGTCAGTTCTTCTGGCCATCTGGTTAGAAAATCTAGTTGTAACTGAAAATATCCAGCCCTTTTTTCTCCATTGCTAGGTGGTGACTACACACTTATGTAATTTAACAGCTCAAATTCTTTTCCATTCTGGTGATCTCTTCACGAAGCCGTAACGGGGAGGATGCTGCGGGAAGGGGATCAGTGATTCCTCAGCTGAAGGGTCACTGCTCCGGGGGGAAGCACAGGGCTGGGGGTTAGAAAATGGGATCCTGTTTGTTCTGGGGCTGTTTGCTAGGTGACCTTGGACAAGAACGTTCTCTTTTTTCCCTACCTCAGTTTCCCCCACTTATCAAATAGTGATAATGACACTTCCTATCTCCCAGGCATTGTTAGGATCTAATGAGTCATGCTATGGAACACTTAGCAAGGCACAAGGTATTGTTATAATTACTGCCTGTGCTCTTCTGCTCAGTCCCTGCCTTTCCCCCCCCTTCTTTCCTGCTCGGCAGATCCAAACATCCCATTTTAATGCTGTTCTTTAAATACCTGTCGAGCTGCACCGTTCCTTCTGCACGGGTTGTAGACTGGGTTATAAAATTGTATTGATGGAAGACATGCATGAAAATGCACCCTGTGATAGTGCCTGAAAAATAAAGGGAGCAGAGCTGTCGGCCATTTCCTAAACCCTTTCTAATGGCAAAAACTTGTAAGAGCCCAAGAACAAGTTGTAAACCTAAAAACTGTATGCATTGCCATACAAACTTAATGTTCATATAAAACTTTTTTTTTTAATTATTTACTCATTCCTAGTAAATCAATTTTCCAAGCAGAGTAATGACAATGCCCTGTGATTCATTTTTGTTTAGCATTTCCTCTAATTCTTGGTGAAAAAGTTAAATCTTTTGGTGTTATTGATCTTTAATGCCAGCAGAGTCCTGGAGCAAGGATCCCTTTAGTTTCCTCCCCTTCACCAGTGACCATGAAAGGAGAGCTGATACCCCTGGGGAGAAGAATGACAGAGAATTTGCCAGGGATGAGCTGAAGTTTTAGGATCTAGGGGGGGAAAAAAAGACTTTTTGCATATTCCTTATAGCTGCTCAGGTCATTCATGTTAAAATTAAACTTGGAACAGGAGGAACTACTCCAGTTTATTATTCCAAAGGAGTGCATGAAGGGGAAAAACTAATGATAAATAAAATAGAAACCAACTTGCTCAGTGAAGGTAAGAACTGATGAGAGTGTTCTGCCCCCTCCCCTTTTTTTAAAGCAAACACATTACTGCAGGTAAAATGGGGTTTGAATTTGCCTTACAGCAGCTACTTTGATAAAAGACTTTTAACTCCTGTAAATACATAAATAGTGGTGAAAGGGAAGCTGAATCACTGAATGCAGAGCTACCCTGGCCTTACAGGAATATATGTCTGGGCTGTATATTTGCTCCCTGACATATTTGCTTATGTGCCACCACTCCTGTGCTCTTAGGAAATAAATTAAGAAATAAATCAGTTGTCAGTGAATAAATAACAGTGAAAAAAAACCTCCCAGCCTTAAGGAAGGTTGTGATAGGCAGGAAATGCTCTCATTTGTATAATATCAGAACCAGCCACTATAAAATAATTTATTTTTTTTTCCCTGAAAGCTTTTCCACCTGTCATGCATAGCTGAAAACTTTAAATGACCGTTCAGCTGGCTCCAGCACCCGCTCCGGGAAACAGTAAATCTTTGTGTCGCATCTCCTGTTACAATGCACCATTTTGGTACAAAAATTCTGACTTGGAGCTCTAGAGCTTACATTTATTTTCCTAAAGCACTAGAAAGAATGATTTCATATCAGGGGAAAAAAAAAAAAAAAAAAAAAAAAAAGGAGTGGCAATTACTCAGTCGTTAGGTTTAATTGTTCCGAATCCTTCCAGTGCTCCATGAGAAAATGTACTTGAGGAGATGTGCAATATAGTGGGAAATGTGATGGAAAGGTATAATTTGACCACCTACCAGTAGCAGCTGAAAAGCAATTCCAAGGGCTGCATGTCTATCAGGATTAATCACCGGCTCATTATTGAAAATCCCTTCGTGTTCGCTCCTGAATCCTCCTTCAGGACGGGCTCCAGCTCAGCTCTTCCCCTCGCTGGAGGGAGGCTGGAGTTCCAGCCCAGCTCTGTGCTGGGAGGTGCACAGGAGCACCTTTGGCTTGGTGCAGTTTTGGAGCTTTTTGCTGTGGCAATTGCCTTGGTGGAAGGGCTGGGAGGGCAGGGCAGCCCCCCCGGAGCAGCAGCATCTCGAGACAGTTTATGGCCCCCCTGTCTGGTCATTTACCTCCAGCTGAACTCTGCCGGTGGACGTGGCCAAGTATTTCATTTGGACAAGAAAAAAAGAGCATTATTGAAAGGGACTGACCTTTCCGTCACCCTGTTCTGTCGTCATGGTGCTTTTATAGCATTTCTCTTGACCAACCCCTTCCCTTTTCTCAACCACAGTAATTCCCCTCCTCCTCTCCCGTCCATCCTCCCTGGAGACCTGGTGGTTTCTCTCTGTTTCCACAGACACCTGCCCTGCTGCCCTCATCCCTGAAAGTCCTGGGGGCTTCTGGCAGAAGCTGAAATCATCAGCTTTAGTCCGTCAGCAAAGCTGGGAGATGCTGGGTTTCCCTCTGTGCTGGTTTAGGAGAGAGCCCAGGACACAGGAGCCTTGGGAATGGATTTCCTCTTCTGCTCTGGGAAGAGGAGCTGAGGGATTTCATGGCACTTGTGCTCCTGGGGCATTTGTTTTCTAGAGAGAGTGGCTGTTCCTTTGTGGAGCAGGGACTTCAGTGCCTTTCCTCTGATGTGAAATCCATTTGGAAGTGGGAAATAATCTCGTGGAGCCCAGCAGTTGTGAGAACTGGGCTGTGGCTGTGCTGAGGCCCAGGGCTGTGACACTGAAGGGGTAATTTGGGCAGAGCAGATCCGTGCTGGACACGTGGGTGAGCGATGGAGAGAGAACCTGTGGCCATGGGAAATGCGTGTCATTTTCAGTGAAAAGTCCAGCCCGAAAATGGGATTACTGATTTTCCCAAGCATGTAGGAAACACCTACATTTGTGTCGGTGCAGTGGTAACAGTGAAAATGGCAATTTATTATATTTCATTTTTATTTTCTTTACAGAAATTCCTGGCCAATCTAGAATTTTTTTAAAATAACAGATTTACAAAATATCAGGGAAGGTGGGGTGTTTCCATGAATTTGTGTCCAAACTGCTCAAAGCCATTTTCAGGGGAGACTGAGATGCTTTTGGGGGTGATAATTTACACTAAAGAGTTTTGATTGCCACTGGATTCCTGGGATAATTTGATATTCTGCGTGGAAAAATTCTACCTGTCCTGCTTCTCAGTGTATTTTGCACAATTGGGACCTTTTTTTCTGACTGTAGTCACCTGGACTGTACCTACTGTACAGTTTCACATGGACCCTACAGGAATCTGTGCAAAATTCCAGGTGATCCCTTGTCTTGCTGCAGTTATTACTGGACACTTGGTGTTTACTGAGGGTATAACCTGAGTGGTCTTCTGGATACAACTCCCTTGCACTGATTCTTGAACCTCACATGATTTTAGAGTGGAATCCAAACTTGACATATCCCACAAGATTGAAATCAAGCACAGCCTCAGAGAGGTGGATGTTTAAATACTGATCACATATTTCTGCTTCAAAACTTGGCAGAAAACCCGTGGTAAAGTAAAATTTCAATGAAAGCATCACACTTGCGCATTCCTTAATCAAAGATTCATCTCTGTGTGCTTGGACAGGTAAAAACCTGGATTTTGCTCCAATTTCTGATGGATGTTTTAATTCAGTAATATTCAGCTGACAATGTACTTGGGCTGGGATAAACTGACTGTTCTGTACAGGGTCTCTTTGGCCAGTTGAAACATTTTTATTGAAAACCAAGTGTGATACTGGAATCTTGAGGAGGGGTTAATGTAGTTCAGCCCCTCAGGTGAGACCTTGACAGGTCAGACAGCCGAGGCCTCGCCTGGATTTTGTTCTTGCTACTTTTGTTTTGCACCTCTGCAAATTTTAATCTTTGTAGTGATCGCTCTGCCTGAGCATGAGGCTTGAGGGAGGAGCCAGGAGAAGGAAGAGAGAAGACAGAGTGCTGCTGGGTTGTTCCACCCGCCGTGTCGGTGGCTTATTGATGGAGCACGGGCCATGTGCCAGGATTCCCTGGCCTCTCCCAGATCTGGGGGGGACGGAGCAGGGGGGCCCTGGCACGGTGTGGGGGAGAGCCAGACAGAAACATTGATCGTCCCTTTAATGTGATCTGACATCAGAGAGAGTGGAAACAGAGGACACAGAGGAAAATCTGCAACCTCAACACTCCATTAGGAGACTTTATGGGATGGATTGGTGGCCTTGCTCTCCTGGAGATGAGTGTGTGGGATCCTTTCTAGGGAAAAACAAGGAGTGTGTGTAGTTCAGTTGCTCAGTGTCCCACTAGGGCTGTGTGTACATTAGTCAGACCCTTGATGATTCCTGCAGAATTGTAATCTCCTCTTAATAATGCTGTCAATAAACCCATCAGAAAGGGTAAAATCACAGTAAAATGATTCAGGCGTGTGTGGTTGGAGTGGTGAAAACCTTCCAAACAGTGTAACCTGTGTATGGTGGCTCAGCCACCTTTACACAAGGATGACTTGCTTTATTCTTAATCTTCATTTTGGGCACAGTTTCAGGTATTTGCAAGTAAAACATCTTTGCCCACAGGAAGGAGTTGCCTTTCACTCCCTCTTTCCTGCCTCGGGGCTTTCTGTATATGGCGACAAATGTACCTTGGTTTCCT
This sequence comes from Corvus kubaryi, assembly GCF_017639235.1. Lineage (NCBI taxonomy): Eukaryota > Metazoa > Chordata > Aves > Passeriformes > Corvidae > Corvus > Corvus kubaryi. The sequence continues at coordinate 1,345,746 of NW_024581114.1, read as the reverse complement.
TGTGGTTCTGAACCAGATCACTTTTGTTCTACTGAAAAATGTAATCATTAAAAGAGAGCCATTCATTAAAATAATCCTTTAGACTTGTTGTTTCGTGTGGAGGAGAAAACACCACAAAAATAAATCTGACTTATGCATGAGGCATAAAAGTGTTGTCTAAGATGTTAACAAATCTCAGTCAGCTGACGTGAGGGAGCTGGGAGAAAAGATGCTTAAATATTGCCCCTTTAGAGAGGGACCGGTCTTGTACAGGGGCTTTGAACAAGTTTTTGAGGATATTTAGACATTTATTTCTCTCTGCGGAGTCTTGTCAATGAACCTGGATAAACCCAGGACTAAGTTACTGGCTGGCTCCAGCGTAGGTGTCTTAAGTCAGTGCTAACTGGTGGATTATTTGTAGGTTTTAAAGCATCTCCTTCAGGGTGAATTGCAGTCCAAAAGTGCCTTTCTGTTGCCTGCAAGGGAATCTGGACAACTGCCTCAAATACAGGCAACTCCATGCAAACATCTGTAAGCAGATGATAGCTATGGTAAGCCCAGTTTTAAATAACCATATTCCACATATCAGTGCTTGGGCATGGGCACATGGACTTGGTGTTGGAGAACACAATGAGCAGGAGTTCACAGGGATGTGTGAGATGTGCCAGGAAAAGGAGCAAAATAAGAGCAACTCCTGTGGAGTGTCCAGTTTTGGAGAACTTTATCATAGACTAACTTAAATCTTCTTTTCCATTGAGCTCCATGCTTTTGTTCAGAAAGATGAACTGAGCCCTTGTGAGTTGTTGGGGGTTTCCACAACTACGTCCTGCAACAGTTTTCTGCAGCTATTGACAAGCTGCAGTAAAAGGTTTGAAAACTGAGTGTTCAACGTGCATGAGACAAAACTCATGAGCTGCATCTTGAATTGTTTCCCAGCTGGAATTAACAGCTTTTAACCCTATTAAAGAATCAGGAAAAGGAGGTTCTTTGGGGTTTGTTGGCTATGAAGACATCAGTCTTGTTTCTGTAGTGCCTTCTGCTGGAAAATACCGAACTCCTTCAGAAATTGTGATACTGTTCACATTTTTTAATGTTTACGTTTGATTTACCTAAAGCCATTCAGATAACGTCAGTGGCAGAGCCAGGAATAAAATCCAGTGCCACTGACCTTCAGGCCTGTGTAACGCTCAGTCCTGCCCTAAAGCTGATGGACAAATCATTCTCCAAATGTCACAAGGGGGAGAGGGGGGTGTGCTTTTCTTTTATTTTATTTTAATTTTTTTTCTGGGAAAACAAGGAAGAGTTATTGGAAATATCCATGAGAAGGGTATGTGCCCTTCATGTGGGCTACAGTGAGATGAATTAGGTAGAACCAGTGAGTTTTGCACAAACCCCAAGTCTGTGACCCTGGATTTAAAATATAGGTGCCTGCTTTAATTCAGTAGATCTTAGATTTGGGCTGTTGGCATTTATTTGTTCAATGTCCTCACTCCCAGGAGTGCTTGAGGACGACTTCATCTCCCTTTGTTTTGGGTTTAGACTGATACACAAGCTAAAGAAATTGGCTCCACGAAGAGTGAAGTTGAGGTTTGGGGATTTTGGTGGGATTTTTGTCCAGCTTTAATTCTATTTAAAAAGGGGAAGAAAGTGCAAACTGCTGCTTTCCCACCCATCTGAATCTGCCTCGACTTGCATTCCACGTGGGTCCTGCTGGCTCTACAATGTCTGCTGCTGACAGCACATGATTTTAGTATCTAATTCTATTAGTCATGACCCAAATCAGCTCTAAAATGGTTAAACACATAGAAGAGGAGTAGGAGTAGAGTGTCAAGAATAGCTTGGAAGAAGATGTTATCCCACATACCAAGGAGCTGGTATCTCAAAGGTGTCACAGTGATGGAAGTGAGGAGAGGGCTGAGCTGCCAAGTCGGTGTAACAAATAAATATTGACTCCCAATGGAACGTGCACTTCTGCAGTAATTCAGAATATCCTATGGCACTCCTGGGGCAGAGCTTCCACGGAGTTCAGGGGAAGCTGTTCTTGTGCTGCACCTTTGGGAACCATTCCCATCCAACCTGCCGGGGCTCAGGGAACAGGAGCAGGAGCCAGAACCCAGCAGCTTCATCCTCAGCTGCCGAGTGAGTCACTTGGCCTCTTTTTGTTGTGCAGGAGGAAGCTGGGATGGGGCTCATGGATCTGATGGCACAGCTCGTTGGCTCTTCATGCAGGTCATGATGTAAAATTAGGCCTCATTTCTGAGACCAATTGTCAATAAAAAGGCATTTTTTTGCCTTAATGTTTGGGTTGCTCTGGTTTACTCTGTGTAGAGCTGTGGAAATGCTGCTCCATTTACATTTTTTATAATCCTATTTCTCACCACTCCCAACATGCTATCGTGCTGTCTTTGGATGGATGAAAGGAACCACAGACCTACAAAGCAGCAAGTGGAAAACTGTAGGAAAGAATGTCAGGAGCACTGACAGGGTCTGAGGGAGCTGTGCTGGAAGTTTACAGTGGATGTGTTGGAGCGAAGGGAGTGTCAACAAACCCACCTTCCAGGGTGTCTTGGTGGTGTTAATGCATTCACATCAACTGCAGCCCTTAATTCATTTGCATTTCTTCATTTCTTGGTACTTGCCAGGAGCTTCGCACCCTATCGAGAGGAAAGGTGACCCAGAAGCAGCAAAAATCCAAGATTCTTTAAAAGCATGCATTTGCCAGAGATAAATATTGCTTCTCCTTGGATTTTAAAGGGGGAGAGCTCATTTGGAGCTCTCCCTTTAAGGCTTGTGGTTACAGCCCATGTTTTAATCGCTACTTTGATCTGATTAAATCCTCAGCCACAGAGAAATCAGCTTAGAGAAACATGTCTCCTGTTGAACCTGAGAGCAGCAGCAGTTCAGAAAACCAAGCCAAGCCAAATACCATGAGAAAAAAAATGGAAGCTTCAGGTCTCAGCAAGAGTCTGTGACGTGGTGAATCACTGGCACTGCTTTCCAGCAGGGTGCTCGAGCCTGCTCCTGGGGATCTCCAGACTCCCCTGTGGCTTCGTGTCCTGTGCAAACACACCTGTCCCAGAAGTGAAACCTGGGTTTGGTTGGGTTTTCATTCTTGTGCCTTCTGCCTCTTAGCAGTGTCGGGATCAGGTGTGTGTAGGATGGAGGACAGGGAGGAGTTATTGTGCTTTGCCTGGGAGTTGGGGATCAAGTGAGTTTTAATCTTCTTTCAATCTGTCTGTCACCTTATTACACTCAATCTCCTTTCAAGATGTTATTCAGATCCATATGTGGGTCTCTTTACGGAGATTATAACGGAAGAAGTATCCCATTAAACAATTCCGGTGGCACCCTACAACAGTCCTTAACCTCTGGATCAATATTAAAGTTGCATGGAGAAAAAGGGGGGGAAAACACCACTTAAAACAAGAAATGTGTTTTCTCTGATCTCACAGTGCAGCTTTCAGCAGGCTCTGTGTTCATCCCTACTGGTACAGGCAAGGAATGTCTGTCACTGACTGCTAATCTTAAATTAAACTTTTTACGTTTCACCTGATCTTGTGAGCCAGCTGGACTACAACTGTTTCATCCTAGAGTGAAAATTAAGACCTGTTTCTCTCCAAACTCACACCAAGTAGGAGTCAGGATATGAGAGTCTTGGTTAGAAAACTTCTGCAAGAAAAGTCAGTGTCTTCTGGCTGTGCCTTCATCTGAAATTCCAAGGAAGCAGTGAAGTCCTTGTTTACACTCTCACTTCAGCTCTACTAAGCCTGACCAGTTAGACTCTACCACTGTGTAAGAATTGCCATTTTAAAGCTCTTCTGCAATGGAATCATGTTTGCAGCATTCCTGGGGCACAGCAGCCGTGGCTGGATGAGAGTTCAGTGCCTTGCCCAAGGTCGTGCAAGGCTGCAGTGAGAGGCAGGACAAGAATTGTGTTTTATTTACCATGGTGGCCAGAATCTTGGCAAGCCAGTTTTTGGCCATTTTTGTTCACTAAACTTTGTGAACTGTTAACAGACCCTGTTTTAGCCCTCTGGGTGCTACAAGCTCTCTTATACTCTGTACAAACACCAGTGTCTCCACTCCCCTTTCTCCCTGTTGTAAAGCTGCTCAGTGGTGACTGGAGCTCAGGAAAAGCTGGGATTCTGACAGGTTTGTCACAGTGTCCTGCAGCATGGCATTAACCTTGTCCTGGGAGAGAATTTCAGCTGAGGAGAGGGATCAGAGAAAATAAGTTTCATGGGACTGATTCTGTTTTGAGCTTTTTTTCTACCCCTTGCTGAAGCTTAAAGCCTCCACCTGCCTCCTTGGTCAGCTGAAGGTATTGCAGAGGTGCTTGGGAGCCAGGCACACAAATGGGGGGATGGAGGTGTCACTTTTCCTTTTAAATTGTGGAGCTGCAGGGGAGAAAAGGCCTGTCCAGACCCAACCCCTGAGCTGCCCCGAGTGTAGCCAGCTATTCTGGGAAGGCAGCAGCTAACAAAAGCCATGAGAAAGGCAAGAAGACAGAGGGCCCCAACCTATTGTTTCCCCTCTTCATTCCAAATAATCGTGACTCCCGTGACCTCCTGGCTCATTCCCTGCAATGAGGATCTGGGGACAGCTGCTGCCCTGGACAGCTGAGCCCGGTGTTATCCCGCAGCTCCTTCCTCCCACTCCAGCAGAGCAGCAGTGGCAATGATCACCTTCTCTCCCACAACATTAATCTGTACTCATTAATGAAGGTTTGGGATTCTGGTTGGTATTTCAAATGCTGCTTCTCTCCCTTCTCCTGAGATTTGCTGCTTTATCCCCATTCCCTGTTCCATTTGCAGTTGTTACAGTGCAGCTCTGCCTGTTTCTTAGGGAATTTCGCTGAACTTGGCCTTATTGAGCAGGATTGTGATTTTGTCAGAGTTCAGCAGAGGTGGGGAATTTGCAGCCTGGTTCAGTTCTTTTCCCTCCTAAGCAGAAGTTTTCCTATCCTGGTTGGAGGAACCTGCCCGAATTTCTTGGACAATAATTCTCAAGCCATGTGTATGGAACAGCTTTGATGGTTGCAAGGGATTTTTGCCTTCACATATTTGAGGCCTTTTCAGCTTTTGGCTGTTGCACCACTTAAATTAGGTTTATATCCACCTAAAGGTGATAGGTTTCTTTCCATTGGTGGCTGCTGGCAAAATTTTTCTTGAGGTGAGCTTTGATTCTCTCAGCCTCAGTTGTGTTTAGGTGAAATGTCAACTTCCCTCTGCTTCAGGCTAAATGTACACTACAGCCACTGTGTTTAAACCAGCAGGTTGTTGTGTTTTTCCTTGGGGAGACAAAAATCGACCCTGGCTGGAGTCATCCCTCCATCAAACCCATCTTGTCCCCTTCTCCTTGATTTCTGTGGTTCATCACCTCCTCCAGCCTCTTCTTGCCATGCATGGAGAGAGAAGGGATTTTCAGCCAGAGAGTGACACCTTGTCCCACTGGGATAGGGACCAGTGTGATCCTTCACTGCTCTCTTCAGTGCAGGCCTTGGGCTTCACCTGGCTTAGGTATATTCTGTTAAACCTTCAAGTTAACCTGCCTCAGTTTTTTTAGTACTCAATCTCAGAAAAATGGGGCAGAGAGATCTGTAATGTGAGGTAGGTATAGACTGAGGGGTTGGGATTGTTGGTAAAACAGGCAATAAATTAAATACAAAGCTTTAGTTGGAACACATCACTCCTGATGTCACCATGTAACAGTAACATCTGAGCCCTGACTTTGTCCAGGCTCTCCTTTTCTGTTGGGTTGCACAAGTGAACAAGGGGATCAGTCTAATTTCAGATTTTTCTTTCGTGCTTGACTTGTGCACTTTTTTCCTTTGGTGTTTCAGTGCAACGAGACACATCAGTGAAGGGTGATTTGTAACTATGTGAAATCCTTGCAGCAGTTTATTCTCAGAGTTTTGTGCTTCTTTAGACATCCTTTAAAGCAAGTAAAGCTGTGGCAGTGTAAGAATGGTTAAATTATCCTTACGGGGAACTCCAAAGATCAAAGCAAACCTTGGAATTACCCTTCTCCCAGGACTGCATTGTTGTTGGATTCTTCACTGGGATGTGACTGATTGTGCTGGCATGATGAGTGACACTGGCATGGATGCTTTGCTTGGGTTTCAGCTGGTCCTTTTGGGAAGATGTCAGGCCATTTTTCCACACAGTCGTCTTCCTGGTGTTCATCCCTGTTTCTCTGTAGCAAGTGCAGGCACCTGGCTGAGCGCCCTGGTCTGGAATATGTGGTGCACACCCAGATTGAGTGGCCCAGGAATACCCAATGTCCTGCAGAGAGCAGCAGCACAGGACCTTGTGCCAAATCTGTCCTCTGGAAAATGACTGGGAGTTCTCTTCTTCCTCCCAGGAGCATAGGAGTTTGTGTCTGACTGCAGTTATCTGACATTTCTGTTGCCACCCCACAGATCTGAGCCCTTCATCCATGTTAACCACAGTTTCCTACAAACTCAGCCTATGGTTATTAAAGTCCCTTCTGTGCATGATCCACCCTCACTTCAGCTCCTGGCATTAGAGATTTCCTGTCCCTATTCTAGGTGGATACACACCACCTCCTTCCCTGATTTGTTATTTATTTATCATTCCTTGTGTGCTGGATGTATGAAAACAGCGCTGAAATGCAGAGCCTGAGAACCTTTTGTGTCACTGAGCAGTGACGTTCCTGCAGCTCCCACTGATGTGACAGCATTTGCTCTCGTGGAGTCAGGGTCTGAGTCAGGCTTCTCTTTGATCCAAGACTTTTAGGTCAGCCTTTTACTGGCAATTTATATCACTACTATGGCCAAAACATCACAGTTCTACTCTGCCCAGGGTATGGAACACCACAAACCTCTGCTTTCTGTAAGGTCTGGCTTCATTTGGTCTCAGCTTCTCATGATGGTTTTAACCTCCTGTACTTCTCAAAGCCTTGTGTGTGTCAGTCCCTGCATTAGAGGCTGCCACAGAAAAGTTCAACCCAAGTGGGTTTGAGGCTTCCAAGTATCAGACAAAAGAAGAAAATTAAATGTGACACCTGGAATCCTGGAGTTCAGCTCTGTGTTGGTCCCCATGCTGGGTTTGGTGCAGTGTCAGTGTTGTGACAGCAGAACTCCACAAACAGAAGGACAGCAAGAAAGGCAGCCTCAGTCTGACACCTTGGGAATCTTGCTTACTTTGCAGTTTGGAAGTTGGTTGTGTTGACAATAATAAGAAAAAAAATCCGTCCCATGGTTCAAGCAAAGCAAAGTGGGGGAAGGGACGTTGGCATTTAGAGCTCCAAACTTTCCCTCAACTCCTTTCTTTGTGTTTCTGATCTCAGGCTGCAGTCCAGACTCCGTGGTGGTTTGTAATTAAACCCAAGGCTTGAAGGTTCTGTGGAGTTCTCGTTGCCTACCAGGTCAAACTGAATCTGGTTTCTATCATGGAATATTTCAGTTCAGTTACCCCTTGAGGAAGTCTGGGAACAGACAGGCCATTCATATTAAACAGATGACCCAGGCTTAAAAAAACCCTTTTTGTCTGTTAAGCTTATGGCTAAGATATTATGAAAACGGCTTAATAATGTGCCCTAACATTTATACCACACTATTTTCTTACTTTAATTTTCCAGGCAATTAAAAATAATTGAAAGTTACTGCCAAATCCCCTGAAGATATACTTTTTCTTTCAAATAAGGTTATTTTCATACTTGTGAGGTCACCAGATATTTATTTGACCATCTTTATAGGGGTCAGGCCCGTTACACACACAGAATGGGGGTGTGGAATAGAACTTGCATTGTAACAGCAAAGTGAGAAGTGAGAGCCAAGCCCAGCACACGTCGTGAGGGGCCGTGTTTATTGCTGGGGCACCACAAACAGGACTTGTACATCGACCAACCCAGGCCTAAATTCTGCAGTTCAGCACTAAAAATCCCTGTTTAAAGCCTGTTAATTCTGAATAGAGGCAAACAGAACTTTGAATGCTTGGTGAGGATGAGTTAGGGTCAAGCCTAACAGGGGGGCTTCTCAGTAGAAGGGTCTGGTTTGGGGTGGCAGTGGAGCCTTTTTGGGGGCTCTGGGCATTCTGAACCCCCACATGGTCACTGTGGCCATGAGAGGGGATGCAGTGGGGAGGGAAAGCGGGAGTTTTATTGGTGGATGTGAAGTGTGCACAGTCAAACCTCCCTGATCTGCTCTCCTATTAATAGAGTTGTAGCAGACACAACCCATGGCTGCACAGTCACGCTGCTCTCAGTGTTGCTCAGCCAGTTCTCCCCTAAAGGCTTAAAATCTATCATGTTATACAAGAACTGAAAGCCTTCTTGGAGTGTCCCAGATTTCCCCCTCCTGTCCATCCTATTCCCCTTCCATTTTTCCCTTCAAATTATCTTTTGCTGCCTCATCTGATGTTACACAAAGTAGCTTTTTTGAAATGTTGTGCCTTTCTCTCTCTGTATTCACATACATGGGGCATTTCCTCTTAGATCTCTTACCTGTAGTCAAAAGGTGAGTTTATGCTGGGAAAAAGGAGAGAAATGGGTGGGCTTTTTGTCAAAATTCTGTCTGTTGGATGAGACAATTTGCTAAAGGCTTCTTCCTCTGTGATGGTGTTCACAATGAACATCCCAGTGGAGGGGATGATATTTTCACAGAATATCCTGAGCTGGAAGGAACCCACAAAGATCATCCAGGTCCAACTGCTGGCCATGCACAGGACACCCCAACAATCCCACCGTGTGATTTTGCTCAGTTACTTCAATTTTTTGGTAACTGTTGGAAGTGTTTCTCTTTTCTCAAGGTGACCAGGCCTTCTGAAGGACAAAAATCCTTTTCTGAGTGCATCACCCCTGCATGTTGTGGCTAAAACTAATTCTGTTTAGACAAATCACTCACTGGAACATGGAAGGTTCCTCCAAAGCAAACCCTTCCTGACACAGCAGAGCTGCTTGGCTTTGGCACAAAGAGCAAACTCAAGGGCCCTCTCCTCTCCTTCATTCATCCTCCTCCTCCTCCTCCTTCCTCCCCTCTTAAACCACCCTTAACCCCCCCCTTAACTCGATGTCTGGTGGAAAGAGCATGTGATGCTTATTTCTAAAGGCAGCAAAATAAGCTTTGGTAGTCTAAGACTGTAATTGGTTGTCTGCCTTTATCCTGGGAGCTCTGGGGACGGTTCAGAAGTAATAATTGTTACTTAAAGTGGATGAGCTTCTTGTGGCTTTGTTAGAACTGCAGAGCACCGTGGTTGTCGGGTGCTTAGGGAAGCATCTGCCTGTCTGCAGCTTTCAAAACATTTTGTAAGCAAAGAATTTAGGTTTTTTCCTCTCTCCTGTGTATGGAGAAGTTACTCCTCAGTGTGTTCTTACAGCACTTGACGGAAAACTGAGTTCCTTGGAAGAATATTAAAATTGCTCAGTAACTTAAAGCCATTGGCTAAAATATCTGGAACTATATGGTTGCTCCTCCTTCAGTCATCTTCTGATACAAAGACTCAAGGTGTGAGTTTTTAGATATCTGAGGACTTGCTCTGGTTTTTTTTTCCCACTGGAACTGGGGGTTTTCCATGGCACTGCCTTGTAACCTTAATAGGATTTGTAACTATTAATCCATGGTCACTCTATTGACTTTCACTGATATTTATGTAAAGCAGTCTTGGGTTTAAAAACTGCACTGGGTGCTGAGTGGAGCAGAAAATCCAGACTCTGTGGTGATGTTACAGTGACTTTGTGAAGGTATTGGAGGTAAATGCAGTTGTTTCCCTACAGCTCATTGTACTTGGGCTCCAAAGCAGAGCCTGTCCAGGTCTTGTCATTCCACACACACTGCATCCTCCAGAATACTCTGAAGCATTTCCTGTGGTCATCTCCAGTAAATGAAATTCAGTGAAAAATAAATGTAGGGCAGTGCTGCCTTTCTGCAGCCTGAGGGTCCCAATTGTTTCATACAGTTTTTATTCTGTATGACCAAAAAAGGACCCTGCAGGCGGCTGGATGAGCTGATCAACTGCATTTCCCCGGAGTGGGAGGGTGAGGATGCAGAGCAGGAGCCCTGTAAATAATCCAGGTGAGTGTGAGGCACAGTGCAGACAATGGGGGCTGTGCTTGCTGTGCTCCGCTGCCTCTTCAGCCTTTGAAGTAATTCCCAGGGATGTCCTCAGGCTCTTGTCCCAGCTTAGGCTGACAAAAGGCTCTGTCCCTGCCCTCACCAGCAGTGTCACACGCTCACACACATGTGCCAGGCCAGGAGAGCCAGCCTGGCAGAAAGACTAGATTAGGTGCTGGGAGGATGAGTGGGGCGAGGGCTGACTGTATTGATTCTTCAGCTGAACTGGGGGAATTGTTAAATCAAGGCTGGTTACTGACTTGGCTGTTCTCTGCACTGTTTGCTTTTCCTCACAAAATTAAAAAGGTTGGGTGCTGGCAGCTCTTCAGTTGAGGCAGGGGCAGATTTCTGTGCCCCAGGGAGTTCTGCAGAGGAGCTGGGGGAGACCCAGATCAGGGCACTCTGGGGCTTGGCAGCTCCATGCCCAGGTACTGCAGAGGGGTTTGACAACAGAGCATCAAAAGCCCATCAGTTTTATCAGTTTTAGAGCTCCCTCTCTCCTTTCTTGGCTTCCTAAACTGTGCTGGAGTTAGTGGAAGTCACAAGGGGAATACTTGTCCTTTTATATAACATTGGAGACTAAACTGAGGTTCTTGGCTGGCAGAGTGGACATGTCTCCACAATCCAGAACAGACTCCTGGGAGAGTTTGGAGCTGGAACTCGAGTGCAGTTACAGCAAGGGAGCCTGGTTGCATTGCAGAGAAAATGTGAGGAGAAAATTTTGTTCCCAAACATCTTTTTAATTACCAGAACTGTGACCCCACAAACAGCGACTGGGCAAAGCAAGTCTGTCCACAGGGGAAATTCTGCTCTTCCTTGACGAACCTGATGGCATCACTGCCCTCCCCTTGGTTCTTTCTCAGTGCCAGCAGTGCTCCCTGTGTTCCTGGGACACCCATGCCTGTGTGTGCAGCACAGATCCCTGTCCATGTTTCCCTCCCTTGGTCCTGACAGGGCATCCCAGAGTTCCCAGGCAGCTGCTGCCAATAAAAACAGCCAGAGGAAAAGGGGCCATTCTCTCTGCTGAGCCCCTCTGACCTGGTTTGTGCTGGGCTCCAGCACGGGCTCTGCTCAGCCAGGGGGAAGGGTGAGTTGAGCTGTTTTGTTTTGGTTTAAACTACAGGGCAGGGAATTCTTTTCAAGCTGTAACTTTTCGTTTTCATTGGAAGGGCAAAACAGACTCTTAGCCAGTGGAAAAGAGGCTTCCAGTTGCATCAGCCAAGAGGCAAAAGGCAAGCACGTCATGTAACAAATGATCAGCTCTTGCAGAGGCTTCTTTATCAGAAGAATCACGGGTGCTTCACTTGAGGGGTTTTAACACTGAGGTTGAGGTAGCCACAGTCGCACATGGCTTTTCCTTTTTTCTGGCTTATTTCAGTGTTCCCAACTGGGCAGAGGGTATCACCCCACGATGGGTTTGTGCTCTGCCCATGGCAGAGGGATTTCTGGGGGAATCAGAATCACTCTGAATGGGAAATACTGATTTTGTGAGCAACTACTAAAGATTCATAGAATTTTGAGAACAAGAGAATGGCTGTTAAGAAGTCATCATTTGTAGAAGACTTGGAGAGTTGTATGGATTTATAGATCCATATCTATATCAAAGAGTAATTTTACGTGATGGATATACCAGGAGAACAGTGAATTAAAAGAATAATTGTAAAGATCAGCAATTAAACAGCCAGGTGAGCTGCCTGAGCATTTTTTATCAATGCAGGTTTCCAGGTAGAATCTTCATCATGGAACTTGGGAAAAAGTTCCTAAGTTGCAGTGAAGTCCCCAGTGGCCCAGCAGCTTTAGCAGTGTGTGGGAAATAGAAAAGATTTGCCTTTCCTCCCTGCATTTCAGACTGGAGTTTGTGGATCTGGGGTGTGCCTGGGAGGTGCTTGCTGGGTTTGCTGTAGCACAGCCTGCTAGAAATGCCTTGTGTTTGCTCCCAAGGATAAGTGCAATCAGCAGATGTCATCTGGCCTAATTTTTGTGCTAAAGGAATAAACGGAAAGAAAAGTTGAGACAGGAGAGAAAACGGGTTTTTTTCTTTCTTTTATGCTAGCCAAGAAGCTTTGAAAATGGATGATGAGTTGTGCCAGGGGCTATGTAGAGTGTTCTAGAAAATAATTTAAATTTGCCTTTACAAAATGAATTCATCAAAGGGTACTTGTAGGACTTTGCTTTAAACTGTGATAGTGCCTGAAATAAAATAGCCCAGTCCCTTTTCACTTTTGCTGTTGGAAATTCTGGATGTGTTTCCATAGAAATTAAAGATTTTTGCACAGGTGTGAGAAAAACTCAGTTCCCAGCTTTCTCAGATGAACCTCCCATGCTGCCAAATGACCAAACCATCTCCTCTTTACATCCAGTTCTCAGATGAACCTCCCATGCTGCCACATGACCAAACCATCTCCTCTTTACATCCAGTTCTCAGATGAACTTCCCATGCTGCCACATGACCAAACCATCTCCTGTTTACATCCAGTTCTTCCAGACCAGCTGGGAAGGTGCATTTGCATTGAAAAATCAGATTTTTGCACTGCCAGGAGCCCCCTCTGAGGAAGAGACAAAGCCCCCGAGTCTCATCCGTGGGCAGGGAGAGCAGGTCAGTCCAGGAGGGATTTTTCCACAGCTCCTTCTCTGCCCGTGCCTGGCAATTGCTCCACGCTGTGGTTGGTGGAGATTCCCCCCAGGTTGCACTTGGGGGACACACTGGCAGCCAGCATGTGCTGTGAAGGCAGGAATAGAAAGCAAATACTTCCCGTAATCACACGTCCCAAAATGACAGGGGAAAATGAGTACTTGTGCTTCCACCAGAGCAGCGAGAAATGGGAAGATGGAAAGTCTGGATTCCTGCCCAATGAAACCAAAATTGTAAAAAAAAAAAAAAAATAGAAAAAAAAAAAAAGAAAAATAAAATAAATGCTCCATACACTCCCTGGAACTGACACTGCAGTGTGGTCGGTTTTTTCTCTTTTAAATATCTACAGGAGACAAGCAATAAATCTTCTTACAGCTCCGTGGCACAGCTTTATTTTTAGCTTTTTTTATTATGGAGACAACCCTCCCCAGCTTTCAATCTGTACCTGAATATATTTATTCCTCTAATCCACGTGAAAGTGCAGTCCTTACAAAGACCTCTAATACCTTATTAATCACTTCTGGACCACGTCACAAAGAGGCTTTAGGAAGAAATGTTCTGGCCATGGGCAACGTGCTCCTGGAGGCTTAAAGGATGTGGATAAAGGGCTCTTTTCCCACATGGAAGAAGCCTCCACTGGGCAATTTTTAATTTGATTTTAACTGGGAATCTGAAAGAAATCTGAAGACAGAGCCCTCTCCCTTCTCGTGTGGTTCAGCCTGTTCTTAGAGAGACTCAGGCCTGTGATTCATGAAAGCAGCACATGGAGAATTCCAAGTTCAGTTCCCAGGTGTGGGAATTGTGGTCTCAGTAACCTCCAGAAGTGGATTTGAATCCTTGTCACTGGTCAAGGTACATTCCTTCTGAAATGCCATTTTACACAGCTGGGGAACTTCATACATCCCTGTGCCAGCAGGAGCCCGAAAATGGGTGCTCCTAGAGGAGGAGTGGCCCCACAGGGTCAGGACTTCACTGGGCTTAAAATAAAACCTTGCATCCATCTCTTCCAAGTAAAAGCAGCAGATAAATGTCATGGCACCCTTTAAAAATGGGTCAGTGGTGTTACCCATTTTCTCTCTGCTGCTCAGCTGGGTGTGACTGGTCTGTGGTCACACAAGTGAACCAGGAAAGCCACCTAGAATAGACCCTGGAAGTTCTCTCTCTCAGTTCCACTTGTATTTCTCAACGTGCCCTTCGTGGAGCAGGAACAGGGCTCAGACACTGATTGCTCAACCGTGGTTTATTTTCTGGAGTTCAAAGTACCATGAAATACAGAGATTGGCAGCTCCTTCGGGGGCACAGGGTGCTCCCTGTTGGCTCTTATCTCCTCTGCTGTGGTTTTTCCTGTGCTGTCTGGCACGTCTGGGCCCCAGCAGAGCCTCCCTGGGTTTCTCTGGGTTTGCATCAGCCCAGCTCTGGTGGTTGCTGCCCTGCTGAGAAAGTGGCTGAGTTTTTGCACCCAGACGGGGAATCCGATGGGACAGGAAGCTCCACCCGTTCTCAGGGTGTAACTGAGCTCCCCGGGTGAGAATGAGCAGCGGCCTGAGCAGGATGAGAGGATGCTGTAGATTTGCAGCCCAGTTTTTATTTTCTCTGCTTAGCCCTGCTTTTCCAGCTGCGGGTTTTCCAGTGGAATCGTTTCTGATTTACACCTGCCTTAAGGATGCAAAATGGAATTCTTCAGCCTCGCAGTATTTTCCCTATTAATTTTTCAAGAGGTTGGAATACAGATTTCTCTGTGTTGGGATAGTTCAGTAGCTTTGGGGACAGTAAATCTTTAATTTCTAAAGATGCCACACGATGTGCCAGGATTCTGCTGGTCTGGGGCCCACATTTCCCACCCCTCTTCTAAAGGAGGGGTCGAGGCCAAGGGATGGATTCCCCAGTGAAAGCAGCACAGAAGTGCAGTCACCCCTGGCCTGGGAAAGGTGACCAGCACAGATAAATGTGTGCCACTGCCCTGTTTTACCAGATCTGTGTCTTCAATCAGGTTTTGGGATTTCTTGCCTAACTCAGACCCAGTTACAGGGAGATTTTATCAGCAGAGGGTAAATCAGGATTTGGAGCGTGGGCTGATTTTTGAAGGTACATTTCTAAGCTAAAAATTCCACAGGTATGGAGGCCTCATAAATCTTTTCCACTTGTTGATGTTTTCATTCTGAACAAGGCAAAAGCAGCCCAGTTTTCAGTACCACATGTTGTGGGTTTGGGGTAGAGGAGCAAAGGATGAGGAGAGAGGAAAAACCTTTTCTCAGGTGCCCGGCATTGGGATACAGCAGGGGACAAAAAGTGAATTATTCTGGAAATGTGTTTTGGTAGATACTCAGGCACCAAGAATCCTCCTACCTGTGAGCACTCCCACATCTTAAAATAAAAGAATTCTTTTTTTGGCTTATTTTCCATTGCTGCTGTAGCAAAAAGTGTCGTTGAGGTGCCTGACCTGGAACTGCTGGTTCTGTTCCTGGTACCGAGCTCTGGGGCAGGTTTGTCTTCCTAAGAAGGAGAGGGTCAAAAATTTTTTCCACTGGTCTCATGGTTTGTTACTGTAATACTTAATTGAAGTAGAAAATTTGATCTGACATGTCAAATGTGGCCCTGGTTGGCTGCAGGCCAAGCTGAGCCACCTAATTTCGGTTTGCCTTAAAATGGCTGGCAAAGTTCACAGCCCAAATTTTCCTGTGGAATGTACCTCTGAAATCTTTTTTTAGTGACTTTATAAACCTTCCTGTATCTTTTTTCCCCTAAAATTTGCTTGCTTCAGAAACCAACAGTCCCAGAGCTTAAGTAAATGTTTCACGTAAGCATTTCTGGGCCCGCTTTGAATCCTGAAGTTTCTTCCATCTGTGGGTTGGAGAAAATGTCTATTAACGAGTGGCTGTGCCCAGCACAAAGCCCATTTGACAGCAGATGATTAAGTTGCCTCCAATGGAAATAAAAATGAATAGGAAATAAGGAAATATTTATTTCAGTCTTCTTGAGTTTTTGTTCAAATGTTTCATAAATCACTTATGAAGATGGCAAAAAAGTTACATCGGGTTTTCAGTGTTTCTTTTGCAACTTGGTGTGTTTCACTGTTTGGCAAAGAGGAAAAAATGAAATCAAATCATCCCCATTTGAAGCAGTACCGAGGTTTGCTGGCTGCTGTGGCTGGGCTGGAAGTGTCGGAGTGGGGTATCTCGGTGCCTGGAATCTGTCCT
This sequence comes from Corvus kubaryi, assembly GCF_017639235.1. NCBI lineage: Eukaryota > Metazoa > Chordata > Aves > Passeriformes > Corvidae > Corvus > Corvus kubaryi. The sequence goes on along the minus strand of NW_024581114.1, from coordinate 1,329,866 downwards.
GGAGTGGGATGTAACGGCTGAGTCACATGGAGAGAAGATTTGGTGTTCAGTGTCTGTCTTCTTCCACATCTGAGTCTCTTCCTGTAGTAGAAACTACTGGAATTGTTGCATTTTTACATTGTTAAAGTGAAACCTAAATCCAAGGTGGGTTTTTTAAAGCATCTACAAAGAGGCAATTCCTGCCTCAACCAGCAGATGATCCATATAAACCAACCAAGTGGGATAGGGATGGAGAGATTGGAGGAGTCATCACAGCAGTTCCCAAACCACGTTGGCAGCAGCCCCTTCTTGAGTCGAGTGCTGCTCCACGTCGGGCAGCTCTGGGTTGTCAGGAGTGTCCAGGGGTGGGGGGATGACTTCAGGTTGGAAAAACCTGCAGGCTCTGCCCAGCAGCTCCTTCTCTGTGTCCTTTCCATCCCTTTGGGGGAGCACAGCCCTGTTTTCCCCTGTGTTTTCCTCCTTTGCTGCTTTTTTCCAGCTGCAGCCCACGTTTCCAGATCATCACGGGCTCCTGGACAGGGAAGTGAAGGAGCATTCCCCAGGTTTTGGGCTCAGACCCTCCTGGTCCTTGGGATCAGCCTTGACTTGAAGGCGAAAGAAGGGGGACAGTGGAGAAAGCTGGAGATGATTCCTTAGAGAAGCAAACGAGATCATTCTGTTGGAACATCTCCCCCCAGCCTTTCTGGGCTGAGCCTCCTCCCCATTTCCAGAGCTGGCTGTGCTCGGGGTGCCGGCGGTGCCGGTCCCGCTCCGGTCCCATTCCCGGGCCCGTCCCATTCCTGCCTGGACAGAATGTTCAGGACGGACGGACGGACGGGGGGAGGGACGGGTTCCATGCTGAGTCTTGCCACCTGTTGCCTGTTTCGTTCCAAGCCCCCCTTCCTCCCCACCCTGCAGCTCCCCTCCCTACACAGCTCCCCATCCCCAGTGGATAGGGCTGGGATCAGGAGCCACTTGCCAAATGCCTTTCTGATGCTGTCACTAATTCTGCACAGGCAGCATCTCTGAGAGCAAAACCAAATCTTTTCCAGTTCATTGTCCTGTGTTTTGTACAGAAAGGGCTCAGGAATGCCTTTTCCTAGTTGGGCACAAGGGGAGGGCCCGTGCCACGGGGGGGCAGGAGGCAGCCCCGGGGAAGCCTGAAGCTGTGCCCAAAGAATCCGCTGCAAATCCCATGGAGCTGGAATTTGGCACTGGCACGGGGTAATTTTGTCCTGGGGGTTGCACACACACACACACACACACACCCACACCCCCCCTCCCATGTCATCCTCCTTCATCTGCTGTGTATGGAAAGCTGCCCCGAGCTCCGTGGTGCCAGGGAATGTTGTGCTGAGCCCTGCAGGCTTGGCTTGGTGACGGTGCTGGGCACACTGGGCTGTCGAGGGCAGCGAGGGGGTGCTGCCAGATGGGCTGGCATGGGCTGGAGAATCATCTGCCCTGCTCCCAGGGGAGCAGCAGGCTCTGCTGGGACATGAGGCTGTCATTTCCTCCTAAGCGAGGTGCTAATGGGGTGCAGTTAGAGAGCTCTCAGGTAGGGAGTCCGGAGGAGGGCATTTGGACAATTCCACGGGTTCTTTTCAGGTAAATCATTTAAATCACAGTGCTCAGGGTTCAATAATCACCTGGAGAAGCAGCCTCTGAGTTCCCAACTGAAGATGCCTTGAGGGGACTGATTTTCAGGACACAGGACGTTGGCAAGTAAGATCCTTTCTGTCACTGGGAAGGACACCTGGGCTGGAGCAGTTCAGGCTCCCAGGATGTTGCCATCCACAGGTTCTCCAGACACACCTGGATCAACACTTGTTTGCCCACAAAAATCACAGTGAGGTGTGAGGATGAAACAAGTGAATGCAAATATGAGCAATTATTAATTACTGCAGTGTGGTTCTGCCACCTTTCTGGGAACCAGGCAGAGTGGGAATGGGGAAAGGTGGAGAGTTAACTGCAAAAAGACAGAAAAAGGAATAGAAACGGGGGTGGGATGTTTCTTTTATTGTTTCTGGTCATGATGCAGCACAAGGTCCAGAACCCTCTCCCTCCCTGCTGTTAGAGGTGTTTGTACTGGCAGGGCTTCAAGCTGGTATCCCCAGTGCACCAGTTAAACCAGTAGTTACCAATTTTTTTGCAAGCCACGCTGGGACTATAGGAATTTTATTCTTTCACAGTGTTGAAGGAAAGGGATTTTGCTTGCCAAAGGGCTTTCTTATGCTTGAGGATGATTTATGGGCCAAGCTGAGCCACTTGTGGAAAAGGCAAAGCAGCTCTTGGCAGCACCCCCAGAATCCACTGCAGCTGTGGGGTAGTGAAGTCATCGGCATAACAACCACTGCAAACAGAATAACAAAGTCTGTTCTGTTCTCGTTTAAAATAATCTTTCCAGTTCAGCAACCACATTAAACTTACCTTTCTGCATACAAAAATCATAAAAGGCCGATAGTTCTCTGCAGCTTGGAGCGAGTGTCTCACTTTGTTCACTGCCCATCTCTCCTGCGCCATCCACACTTGACCCGAGTGTCTCCCATGAAGGAGTGAAGTGTGTTATGTCACAGCCTGTGTCTGCCCCTTGTTTGCACTCCTTTGTTTGGCTTTACGTTTGAAAAAAGCGGAAAAACACCCGGTTTCTTCCTTTTAAATAACAAAATTTGCTTTTGCCTTGTAACTTGTTTCTAAGCTGATCGCAAAATGAGGAATTCTGACTTTGACTTTTTCCTGCCTGTTTTTGTTTCAGGTCTCGTCAGATCCTCCTGCTTCCAAAAAGCCCAAAATAGATGACTCTGCTTCCCAATCTCCAGCTTCTACTGAGAAGGAAAAACAGTCCAGTTGGTTACGGTCCTTATCCAGTTCATCTAATAAGGTGATTGTTGAATCTTTTGTAATCAAGAGAGATCAAATTGGCACAAAGCATCACTCCACTGAAACCAGAGGAGAAAGTGAGGGAAAGAACATGCCCAAGGTTTCTAAAGTAGTAACATTTCTATAATTTTCCTGGTCAGCATTGAGCTACACAGTCCCCCCAGATTCCTTGCCACCTTCCAGTGCTCATTGCCCTGAATTGTGACAGGGAAGTAAGGAATTCCCTCGTGCCTTTGAGGTACAGGAATCCTGCAAGGCTCAGGAGCTGTTTGTGATCCCTACAAACTACACTGAACTTGTTGAGTGCAGTTCCCCTCCGCCAGTGGAACCCCTGAGCGAGGAGGTCACGGCCAGTGCGGAGCAGTTGTGGGGATAACTGAGGGTGCCCTGGGAAGCCCGAGTTCCCCTCCGTGGTGATTTTATGGTTTAAAGGTTGTTGGGAGTCACTCATTTCCTGCCCTGTCCCCAGAGCATCGGCTGTGTCCATCCCCGGCAGCGCCTCTCCGCCTTCCGGCCCTGGTCCCCCGCCGTGTCCGCCAGTGAGAAGGAGCTCTCCAGCCACCTGCCCGCCCTGATCCGGGACAGGTAAGGACACAGGGACAGGGACAGGGGGCTTGGGAATGGCAGGTGGCTCTGGGTTTGTCCCCGTGCTCAGTCAGAGCCTTTGCAGCTGCAGGGATTTAATTTGCAGAAAGGAAACACAAAAAAGTGTTGATGGTTTGTGAAGTGTGGGGTTTTAGGTGACACCTGCCATGAAAGTGCCAGGTGGAGGCTGCTGGGAAGGGGCGGTCACTTGGGGGCACAGTCATTGAAGTTCTTGGGCTTTGCTGCTTTAAAGGAAGACGGAGTCCCTGTCCTGGGGCGGTGGTCAGGGAACTCCAGCCACTCCCAGGCCCCTGTCCGTGGTACCTGCAGCAGCTCCTGGGGCTGGGCAGTGTTCCCAGCACAGCTCCATCCTCCCCCATCCCCGCAGTGCCAGGGAGGCCGAAGGACAGCAGAGACTTCCCCAAAGCCTCTGTGGGCCCTGGCCCTGGGGGGCCCTGGCTCCTGAGCCTGTCAGACCCGTCCAGACACCGAGGCCACGCTCTGCTCTTGGAGAGGAACAGCACTGAGTGAGTCACCCACAGCAGGTGGGACTGTGGTGTCACACTGAGAACAGAAAGTGTGGGGGCAATTCGACATCCCTGTGCCAGACTGGAACTGTGCAGTCTGAAAAACCTCCAAGCCAGATTTCTGCCTGAGGGTGATGATTTCTTTGGAAAGTTTGACTTAAGTGACCAGGTGTTTTTAGGGAGTATTATGGAGAACATACTGTGCTGCCCTAATGAACAAGTTTCTTAGAAACTGCGGGGATTGATTAAAAAAAAGAAAAATAGAAGGAAAAAAGCCTACCAGCATATCCTAATTTTTAAACTAGGTGGAGAGAGAAGTGGTGTAAGAATGTGCCCTTGGTATCTCTGTGAGAAATTTGGCTGATTTCAGTATTGGATAAAACCCACCTTCAGCAGCTCCAGGAGAAATTTTAACTGATACCACATCATGTTGTAGGTGCTGATTTGAAGTTGCAAAGTCTTTGCTCTGCTTTTTGCAAAATTCCATGTGTTTGATGTTATGGTATTGCTGCCCTTTAACACCAAGGTTTAACCAAAGGTTTGTTGGGTGTTGTACCTTTGGTTTTACACACAGACGCTCAGGTGTGTGTCAGAATCACAGAGGCACAAGAAGATGCTTTTCCACTCCATGGTTTTCCTTGAGGAAGTGCTGTTTTGAGATGACAGAACATTTGTGGATAGACACAAGTCCAGCTGCGCAGCTGCATAAAACAGCAGTGCCATGAAGAGCAGGAGGAAACAGCTTTAGGACTTTTAGGCTCTGGGAGATCTCATCTCTTTGGTGCTCTTAGGATATGTGGCACTTGGGATGGGATCCCTTCTCAGGGACAGCCATCATCCCCGGGTTTAATGAGGGCAAACCACTAAAAGGTACCATGGGCAGGTTGTCAGCTGGTGTAAATCAGTGGGATTCACTGCCATTCCCACGTGTGTTTGCAGCTGCAGTGTAACTCTGGATTGGGAAGCTCTCCAAAGGCAGGAATGTGACCATTTTCTCCTTCCTTTTGCCTCCCCTCCGAACCAGCTTTTACTCCTACAAGAGCTTTGAGAGCGCCGTGGCCCCCAACGTGGCCCTGGCCCCTCCAGCCCAACAGAAGATCGTGAGCAACCCTCCCTGTGCCACCGTGGTGTCCCGGAGCAGCGAGTCCCTGGGCTCTGCCCAGCCGAGGAAGAGGAAACACGGCACAGAGCACACGGCTGTCCCCGAGGCTGCGGCCACCGCGGCCACCGCGGCCACCGCCCCCGAGGAGGACAAGGAGTCGGAAGCAGAGATTGAAGTAGAAACCAGGGAAGAATGTAAGTGACACTTGTGGCTGCCTTTGTTTCGGTTTAGGTGGGCTGGGTTTTCTGCAGGAGTTCCTGTGCAGCTTCCATGGGATTGAAATGGAATTCTGGAAGCCCAGTGCCTCAATGGTACCTTTGTGACATGAGTTGCACAGTCACAATTCAAACTAATTGCAAGTCAGTCCCTTAAGTCAAGGTTGCATTTTCATCATATTTCAAGTATCAAAGTATAAAATGAGTAGTTTTTTAATTTTCTTTCCTTTATTAAATTGATTATCAAGTGTCTCTGTACAGAAGGGCCTCAGCACATTTTGACCTATGTAAATATATAAAATACATATGCGTTGTATATAACTATGTACTAATTTTTGACATTTTCAAATTAATTTTTAATGTTTCTGTTTTCCAGTTACCTCCTCCTTATCCTCGCTCTCCTCCCCATCCTTCACCTCCTCCAGCTCTGCCAAGGACATGAGCTCCCCTGGGATGCAGCCCCCAGCCCCTGTGAACAGCTCCTACGAGGTGGCCGCACACCCCGACTCCCACAGCAGCGGGCTGGAGGCTGAGCTGGAGCACCTCAGACAGGCCCTGGACAGTGGCCTGGACACAAAAGAAGCCAAAGAGAAGTTCCTGCACGAGGTGGTGAAGATGAGGGTGAAGCAGGAGGAGAAGCTGAACGCGGCCCTGCAGGCCAAGCGCAGCCTGCACCAGGTAAGGCTGCCCTGCCCTGCCCTGCCCTGCCAGGTACAGCCCAGCAGGGAGCTCTGAAAAAGGAATTGCCTCATTTTTCCCAAATAGCAACAGCCTTTGCTGGGGCTCTGTTTGTAAATCCAGCCGGGAAACCGAAGCGCAGGAACCAGTCCTACATTTTAAGCTTGCCACCTGTTTTTCCTTGGGTTATAAATCCATGGTTACCAAAATCAACATCTTTTCATTACTGAAAAAATCTTCTCGTCCAGCAGAGTTTATTTTGTTTTCATTTCACTGAACAGGAAACATTTCTGGAGGCTTTAGCTGGAGTTTTAAAAGCTTTGTGAGAGAGGGTGTTCCTGGGACATGGCCACAGCTGAAGTAAGGGCTTTGTCAGGCATCCCACTGGCCTGCTGAGCTTCAGTCAGGGAGGCAGCTCCTTACTTCTGGACTTCCTGGATCCATCAGTTGTATCAGGGGTCAGACAGGGCTGCAGATCAGGACTGAGCACAGTGATGGGTGAACTGGCTTTTGTTTGAGCTGGGGTAAAAAAAGTGCAGAGAAATAGAAGATGGAGCCAACGTAGAAGATTTGTGTGTTGTCTTTGAATGTTTTGTGTGGAGCTGTTCCCAAGCTGGGGCTGGAATCCATGGGATGGAGTAAACAAGGGCCTGGTTTGATCGAGTATGGGACACACAAAACCAGCATTGGTTCTCCTTATTTTTAGTTACCCTGAGCAAATTGCTGAATTCCTTTGTATTGCAGTAAATCTGTGTTTTATTTTATGCATTTAAAGTAAACATTTATGAGTAATACCTAAATAGTGTGTACTTAAGGCAGGAATTACATGAAGCAGTTGAGTGTTAAATCAAGCCCTGTGTCGGAGGCAGAGGGACTCTGGTGTCCAACCATTGTTTTCCATTTGGGAAGGTGTGGATTCCCAGTTCCACACACAGAAAGCGTGTGTGTGTGTGTGTGTGTGTGTGTGTGTGTATGTATACTTCAGAGGCTGTGTTTGTACTTCCAGGGGCTGTGTTTGTACTTCCAGAGGCTCTCTGTACTTCCAGGGGCTGTGTGTGTATTTCCAGAGGCATGGCCAAGCTAACAATGGCCTGGCTGGGAAGTGAGATTGTCAAGAGAGTGAATTTCCCATGACCCTGCAGTGTTACTTCACAGCAACCGGGGCTGGAGGGTTTGACTCGGACAGGGAGGAAATGCTGCTTCTGGGGCAAAAAATAGATCTTTAGTTTCTAATTTAACCATTTAGGAAATGTGAGCCACATCTCTGTGCTTGCTGTGAACGTGTATTTGAACAACTTAAGAGTTTCTTCCTTTGTACTTTGAGGTTCCTTATCATTATCACCTCAATTAATGGCTCCCTCGTGGATTTGAGATTCCAAGGCAGCAGCTCCCAGCCTGGACAGGGGGAGTGGCAGCTCCCAGAGCAAAGTGTGGTTTCAATTCACCTTCAGGTTTTAGCCTGGAGTTTTCCAGCTTTTGTGACAGAGCAGCCCATGGGCTGGTTGTCAGGCGTCTTGGGGCTCACCCCAGTCACCTACAGCACCCCAGAGCCAGGAAAAAAACAGTTTGTGCTTTGTCCTTCCATTAAGTGGATTTTTTGGGGCTTGATAAAATGGAACTGATTTCTGCAGGAAGTAGAGAACTGTCCTGTCAAGCTTTGCCGTACACAAAGGACACTCAAACTGCACTTTCCACGTTGTGCATCTTCAGAGCCTTCAGCTCCAGCCCAGGCACTGCAGTCGAGTGGTTTGGAACGTGGAGCTGGTGCTGGAGCTCTCTCCAACTGCAGTTCATCTTTATTCAGGCCCAGATGGTCGCAGCTATTCTGCTTGACAAAGCAAAATGGGGCTGTAGCACCGAGCTTTTTGTTATGCTGGGCTTCAGGGTAGCTGGAGTGCAGGAACTCCACAGGATTTAAAGGCGAAGGGCTTGTACAAAGTTCAGAGTGGGGTTTAGCCATGGGCTGCCTTGGTCACAACCAGCAGGAGGTGGGAATGTGGTTTGGATGGCTTCCCTTGCAGCTCTGCTTCCTTGCACTCACTCCTTACCTGCTTCTGTGTCCCAGGAGCTGGAGTTCTTGAGAGTGGCCAAGAAAGAGAAGCTGAGGGAAGCAACAGAAGCCAAGCGCAACCTGCGGAAAGAGATCGAGCGTCTGCGAGCCGAGAACGAGAAGAAGATGAAGGAAGCCAACGAGTCCCGGATCCGGCTGAAGAGGGAGCTGGAGCAGGCCCGGCAGATCCGCGTGTGTGACAAGGGCTGCGAGGCCGGCAGGCTCCGGGCCAAGTACTCAGCACAGGTGAGACCCAGCAGGGGCTGGAACAGCTCCCTCCCCCTGCCTCTGCGTCCCCTGCCAGGCACTGCTCCCAGCCCTGCTCCTGAGCTGGAAGCCTGGCTGGGAGAGGCATCAACAGAGGGCAGGGGCCAGCCAGGGCTCCAAAAAATGGGGCCTGAATTTAAACACATTCCGTGCACCTGCCACAGAGGTGTGCGGGGCCTCCTGTGTTAAAGGGAGCCCTCAAACACAGCCCTCAAAAGCTACTGTTTAACATACTTCAGTATGTGTATATTTATATGTACTTCAAATACTTCACATAGTTTAACACAGCCCTGAAAAGGTCCTGGCAGAGGGAATTCCAGGAGGTGTGAGACATAGGTGCTCCTGGAGGTGTTGCCAGGCCTGAAGTGGGAGCTGCAGGTCCCTGGCGTGGTGGCTTTAAGGGTGCAGGGGAAGAGCAGAAGCAAAGCTCACACTCTCCAGGGCTCTGATAAGAGGAAGGGGAGTGGCCGCCTGTGCCCGCTGAGACACGTCTGGCCAGGAGCAGGAAATGATGTGGGGCTTCCTCCCAGCATCACAGGATGTCTCACTGATAAGGGGTGATAAGGGGTGTCCAGACTAAACAGAGCCGCCCTGGGGCTGCTGTGCTGGGCGTTCCCCCTGGGCCCTGGGGAGCAGCACCAGGGCAGGTGAACACGGGCAGGGCTGGGCTGGGGGGCTCAGGTGTGTCCTGGGGGTCACTGAGGATTTTCAATCTCCTAATGCATTCCCTCCTTGGGAAGGAACAGATGAGGTTTCCTAAGCTTAAAGGCTAAAAATCACCTCAAAAAGAACTCAAGTAGCCAATTACTCCTCTTCTCTGAGGCCAGGCCTGGCAGGTTGGCAGTGTCCCCTGCAGCAGCCGCCTGTCACAGCCACTCCTGAGTTCCCCAGAGCTGTCCTTGGGCAAAGGGCACGTGGCAGCTCCTGTTTTGGGGCTGGCACAGCTGGTAACACAAAGCTCCTGTGAGAACTCACTCCCAAGGCTGAATTTTTTAGGATGTCATTATAACTTTAAGTTCTTAACTTGTGAGAAATTTTAAGATAAAGCTTTATACATCCTTGTAGCTACAGCTGAGGTGCAACAGGAAGTTGGTCACACATTATTTTTGAGGAAACCACGGTTCTCTAGACAGGCTCAGTCTGACAGAAATAGCATCAGGCCAGGAGGGAGAAGACAACAGAGTCAGGGTGGAAATGTCTCTGTGTAGGCTTAAAGTATTAATGCTTAATACTCATTGAGTAGCTGTGGTTTATGCCTTCTTTTTTCTTACCCTGAAATCTAAACATGGATGGGGGAGGTATACCTGCATTTTAGCCCAAACCATTGGAGGTTTCCTTTCCTTGTTAAATGGCCATCTCACTGCCGAAATCTCCTTTTTCCAAGGGTGCTGTTCTCTGGTACTTGCACCCTCCAGTCCTGGGAGTTTTCTCTGCCTTTGTTGTCAGAAAGTACCAAACAGAGAGATCAGGGAGGCCAAGGGCAGCTGCAGGTCCTGCTGTGAGCAAAGTGGGGACACTGCAGGGCTTTAATCCATAGCTGGGACAGGCCTGGCCCATCTGCAGCTGAGGCCCTTTCTGGTCCCTTCCATTAAAAATCATTGTGAAAGAGCTGAAAGTGAATCCCCTGTGCCAACACCTGGGGTTTGCTTTGCTGAGCTGCTGCCACTGCCTGAAGAAATAACAGCCATGCTTGAAGAAGTGACCAGAGTTCTGTGGCACTAAGGAATTCTTGAACTATTTCTTAACTCTTCTGGTTTTCACCTTCCTTTCTGGAGCTGGAGTCACTGGCCATATTTAGGTTTCAAAGATAAGCAGGCACTGTACTGCAGTAGTGTATGGAAAAAAGGAACAGGGAATTCCTTCCTTGCCTCAATCTTGATAATCCCATGCCTGGGTACACATTTTATTGCTTCCCTGACTCTGTGCAAGGTCTGTGGAGAGGCACAGGCTCCATCCTACCCCACGTCCTACACCCATGTCTGTCCTGTCCCCACAGATCGAGGACCTGCAGGTGAAGCTGCAGCACGCGGAGGCCGACCGGGAGCAGCTCCGCGCCGATCTCCTGCACGAGCGGGAGGCCCGGGAGCACCTGGAGAAGGTGGTCAAGGAACTTCAGGAACAACTGTGGCCTAAAGCCAGCAGCCAGCCCAGCAGTGAGAGCACCTCGAGCCCCATGGAGAACTGACCCTTTGTCCTCCAGCACAGGGAGGGAGAGAGTGGGACTGGGAGTGCACGTGTGAGTAGTGGTGTCCTGGCACACACTTTAGGAATATGGATTCTCAGTAGTTGGAAGGCAAATGTTGTTACTCTCTAGAACAGAAGCACTGAATTCCGCCTCTTTTTTTTCCCAATCCATATAGCACAACATCTTACTGTGCCTAGAAAACACAAAGTGTTTGTAAACAAAATACTTTTAAGTCCACAGCAAATTTTCTACTGGCAAACTCCAAGCAAAGCAGCGTGGTCCAGCTAAACCCGGAGTCCAAGGCGAGCACGGCAGTGGCTTTGTGTTCTCCTGCCTGTTGGAACATTTTGGAATTTAAAAACAAACCAACTTTTCTTATAAGCTATTTAAAATAATTCATTACACAGACTTGGTATTAAAAAAAAAAAAATTAACAAGATTTTTATAATGAACCTTTAAAAGCAAAACAAAAAAAAAGACAAAAAACAAACCTTCGATGCACAATTTTTAATGACTTTATAGGCTTTGGGATTCTTTGTGCAGAAGCCCCTCTGTGGTGATGATGCCATGTCAGGAGCAGTTTTCCAGCCATCTCGGAAGCCATTGCGGTTCCATCCTGTCACGTGGGTGTAGGAGAAGTTCAGAGTGCTTTTCCAAGTTGATTTTTTTTTTCCTTAGAATGAATTATGTCCATTTCCCGCCCTGGACACAGGAAGAAGGGACGCTGCAGGAGTGTGCAGGGGGTGAGGGGAGCAGAAGGGGTTGGATTGAGAGCCCCAGCCCGGCCCCACAGACCCCCCTGTGTTCAGAGACTTCACCCAGGAGCACTTCAACCTTGGGAAAAGAAAGAGAAAAAAGGAAGAAAGGAAGGAAATGGATGATGAGTTGGTAGAGGAACAAAGCAGAGACATCTGTCATTCTGAAATCTTCAGCTTTCAGTTTTCTGGAAAACTCATCTTGTTGCACCATCTTACCATGAATTCAGTATTTCCCTGCTTCCATTCTGAACTGTCAGTCAGGATTTCTGTGCCCAAGGAGAGTCCAACGTCGCAGTGTCGGATACTACAGAACAGAAAACCAACCTTTTTGCTGCTGTGAATAAGCCTACATCTTTTTTTAAAAAACTTTTTTGTTTTTAAAAAGAGAAATTACTTTAATTTTGGGATCCAAGCCGCAGCCCCGGGATACAATGCAGCAAACCATCACTGCCTTGGGGGTAGTGCTGAGGCTTTTTATATGTTGTTGTTTTTTTTTTAAACCTGCACTTTGTCAGAATCTTACTCTGCATTTTATTCCCTATTTCTAAAATGTACGTCGAGCATTTGAGATTGTGCCCTAAGAGCTGTGCAAACCATGAACCCAGTCTGCCACCACTGACACCTCCCATCAGCATCCATGTAAGCAAAGGAGGATGCAGCAGGCCCAGAATCCCCAGAGCAGGAATTCCCCCTGTGCTGCTGGTTCAGTTAGAACCTGGTTTCGTGGCTGTGTGTCTGACCCGAGCTGGGGAGCAGCAGAGATGCTCCCAAAAGTGCTTAACAAATAAAGCTGGTGCTTTACTGATCATGAGAAAAGTTAATTTTCACCCATAAACACTCACCTCTGACACACTCAAGCAAGTGAAAATGTGATCTGGGGCTGCAGATGTGCCTTCCAGCTCATTTTTCCTCTCAGCATCTTCTCTAGGCAATGCTGACACTTTTTTTACCTTAAAAGAATAAAAAAAAAAAAAAAAAAGGGAAAAAAAAAGAGAACCCCCTATGCATCATCATACCCAGAAGTTATTCTAAAAGAAGAAACATATTTCCAGTAATCTTTATTTGCTTTTGGACATTGATGCAAACTATGTAAGCTTCAAAATTATTTCCCAGTAGACAGAAAGCGGCTTCCAATCCTAAAATTATGGTATTTACTTACCATACATTAGAGAGAGTTTTGTTTTTTTTTTAAACAAGAGCTGTTTGCTTGAAACCATTATAATAACCATGATAATAACTGTGAGCATTAACAGAGAAGTTCATATATATGTTTTAGGTACAAAAAAGAAGAAATATGAAAGGAGTGGAATTACTGGGACAATGTAAAACTGTTGGGAGCAAGAAACAGTCACACCAAGTCAATGACCTGAACCTGTCTGTGGATACAGGGGTTGGCCCTTGTGTGTTTGGGATGCTGGAGACTGGCTCTAGGTGCAGATCTCCTTCTAAAGTGCAATGCAAAAGGAATTTTGATTATGCTTGAGCAGGTTGTTGTTTTGTTTTTTTTTTTAATGTGGGGTTTTATTTTCTTTGTATGTTTTTTTCTGCGATTATTAAATCATATGCATGGATTAAACTCTGCCATATAGTCATTAATGGGCATTATTACTGTCTTATGTAAAGGGGTTCTTTTGTTATGCAGTATGCAGAAAAATGTTCTCAGCCTTATGATTTCCAGATCTGTATTATCCACTTATTTCTTCAAGGGAAACTAAACAACTGTAGCTGTAGCTGATCACTTTTGTGCATTTCAAGTCTCTCATGCTCTGCTTTACTGCCGTGTTGGGAACCACACAGAGAACAGACCCCGCTCCTGTGGCGGCTCATGGAAGCCTGGCTTTGGAAATTTTGCTTGTTTGGGTTTTTCCCTCTGATCTTTGATAGCTTCTCTCCCTTTATACCCAAGAAAAAATGGCAACATGTCCAAGTCCAGCTGGTTTTTCCCAGGAAAAGCCACTCACCTGAGCACACCATGAATTTTCCTTTTTGTGTTCAGGGAAATGCAGTCACTCACTGGGCATGAGGCTCCCCCGCTCCTGAAGGAGGGAAATCTGCAGGATTTTCAAAGGAAAAAACCAGAACAGTAAATAGTCAATCACCACCAAGCAGCCTCACCTGTGCTGCACAGGTAAAGGGTCACAGGGGCAGCAAAGAATCTCCAAACCAGAATTACAGCTGGGGCTTTCCTCTCTGCCCCACATCACAGTCACTCCATGCAGGGCAATACCTGCAGGTGAACTTGCCCCAAGACTGCCTAGAATTTGGTCCTTGGGAGTGAAAGGCCATTTCTCTCAATTAAGGTTTAAAAGCTCTAAGATAAATAAGGTGCAAGAAGAGCAGGAACAAACATTCTCCAGCAGCAGCCACTGCCCAGGAGGGGCTCACAGGAGTCTGGCTTAAACTACTGGGCATTTCCTAACCATGTTTAACAATCAGATTGTTCTTTCTGCAGAATAGATCAGTTATTTCTGCAGAGTGTATAATTTAGTTCTAATTCAGAGTAATTAGAAGTGTGTCTGTCCCAGCCCCAGAGGCCGATTCTCACCAGGGTGGGTCTGCAGAGCAGCCCCCCTGTGTGAAGGTGCTCAAGGCCAGGGAGCTCTGGGGTCATTCCTGTGTCTGCAACACCTCAGTAAAGCTGTGTGAGCCTGGTCCCATGGAATTCCTTCCTTCAGCCCCCACTCCCTGCTGCATTCCCAGGGAGAGGGGCTGCCCCTCCATCTCCCCCATCCTCTGTGCTTTAGTTTCCTTTAAGAAGTTCCAAGGGAGAAGAGGTGTTTCATACAGGCTGTTGACTCTCCCTGTACCTACAAATATATTACTACTTGTATATTCAGTTTAATTACTCCTTGTTTCTATTACTGAACGAAGACTTAACGAAGGGAAAAAAAAAAAACAACAGCAATAACATTCATATCTATGGAGCAGCTAACTCTATACATAATATTCTGCTTTTCAAACAGAACTAGCCAATGTAAAAAAACATTAAAAGTAAATTCAACATGTAAATACTTTTTTTCATTTTACACTGTTGTATTATAAGTGTATATGGTGTTTACTTTTTCAAAACTCTTTCTTACCTGGTAGTTGTCTTGTTTTATGAGTTGTGTTTTTAACTGAGAAGAACCTTTGCTGTCTGTTAGGAAAAAACAAAACAAAATCTTTTTGCAAGTTTTCAATGTGGGTTGTAACCTTTCTCCATCATTTGCATTTTATTTGTCCTTATTTTCACTGTAAAGTATTTTATTACCAAAAGGTTGATTTTTGTTCCATTCTGCCCTCTCAGCAGTCCATGTGTTTTAGAGAGAAGTTTTTTGTTGGCTTGGTTGTTGTTTTGTTTTTTTGGTTTTGTTTTGTTTTTTTAAATCGAAAGAACTCACAGAAATGACATTTTTTCAATTGAAGAAAAAAAAATCTTTACATTTATAATAGCCAATAGCATTTCAGCACATTTTTGTTATCCTGGTCTCTCCTATGCTGCTGCTAATGACAATATTATGACTTACTCTACTATTCTAGAACTATTTTTATGTAAGTAATGTATGCTTTCTTGTTTATAAATGCCTGATTTAAAAAAAAATAAGAAAAAAGCTTGGCATATTTATCTATTTCGCTGTGTACCTTGATAGTCCTTTTCCACCCCCTTTTCCACATCCCCTCCCCCCGATGCAGATAATATTGTAAAATAAAGGACTTTATGAGATTATGTATGAAAATAGCTATGCTTATATACCACAGTGACTGAATGTACAGTGTATAGACGCATTACCGAAAATAAAATTGTTTGTCCAGAAAAAAATAAAGAGCTCTGGGATGTTTTTGGAGTTCTCTGTGCTTTGCTGAGGTGCTGCTCCCCCTTTGATGTGCCAAGGCCACAATCCCACAGCACCTGGTTCGTGTCTTCCTGGCCAGCCCAGGAAAATGACCCTCCCCAAGGCATCATTTAACACTAAACCTCTGCAGGGCTGCACAGGACACTGCTGGAAGGAGACTGGAATTTAATTGGGGTCACTGCATTCCCCTGCATGGGGAAGCTCCAACACACAAGTGAAATTTCTTTGGAATAGTGAGAATTGTAAGCATAGAGAAGTTTGTTCTAGGTCAAAGAAAAAGAAACACAAGAGGGGAAAATGCAAAAACCAGGAGATGGAAACATATGTCAGAATAATTCTCTCATGGTTTTCTGAGAAGTGGCTGCAGAATTTCCACAGCTCTGGGACATTTCTGAAATGCCCTTGTAAAGCAGTGGAAAAGCTGGAGAATGAGCAAAGAGCTTAAAAAAATAAATCTCTTCTTCTTATTTGTGACTCACTCAGCTTTCCAATGGACGGGTTTGTGTCCTAAATGCAGCTCCACATCCTTGGGGAGGGATCTTGTGCCCCATATCTCACCCACATCTGTGTCCTTCCACCTGCATAGCCTTACTGTGACTCTGGGTCCTGAAATTAAAAGTTCAAATACCTTTCCTCCTGCTGATCCTTCTCGGAGAGGCTTGTCATGGTATTCTTATTACAAACTAAATATCAAAGCAGATTTGGATTGATAAGGCTTAGTAGCAGAGGCCAAAAGAAATGATATATTCTGTCTCCAAGGACCTCTGAGTGCAGAAACACTGATTGGTAAAGCCCAGTCAAGCTGTCTTGTGTTTATGGCTAAGGGGTAATTAACTGGGTTTGAAAATTCTGGTTCTGCTGACAGAATAACTTTAATTTACTAGGAATGAGAAACATTGAGACCTGAACCTGCTCAGTAACAAAGTGAGCTGAAATGACCCAAACTCAAAGTAGCTGAAATAAATATAATAATCAGAAATAAAAATCCAATTTCCTGAGGCCTGGAGTAAAAACTTTTCATGTCTTATTCAACAGCTTGTGTTACCCAGCCATCAGGAAACACCACTAAAAACCCAAACACGGGATGTACGTGGCAAATCCAAACCTTGTGTGGGGCACAGATGAAAGAAACAGCCACAAAATCCCCCAAACCGGGTTAAACAGAGCACCTCAGTGGCTCCCACTGTCCTGTGAACAGCCCCCCCATCCCAACCTGGCAGATGGAGCACAGGGAAACTCAACACCCATGGAGCAGGGAGAGGCCGGAGGGATTTTGGGGAGAAATGAAGAGAGTCCTTGTTAGTGCCCAAGGGATCCAAACCCAACCTTTTAGGTGCTCCCCACCTTCATTTGCTGAAAAGACATTAAAGAAACACATCCTGCAGGGAAGGGATACAACGTGTGGAAAATGACAGGAATCTGGGAAGCAGCAGAAGCCCAGGAATGCCAGAGTTAATGGAGATCTGAGCTCCAAGGCACTGTCAGGAGGAAGAGCACAGCTCTAATAAAACCCAGCTGTGTGACGTACACACCACTGGAATTTTTATGAGATGGCTTATGTGCACTTTAAGTATTACCTGACTGCAATGCAAATTCCCACACACTTTTATTTGGGAGAAAAGAAAAGTTTCCACAGCTCTCTGGGCTGGACTGATTGAGCTGAATTGCTCGGCACAGCATCTGTGGGGTTTCTGGCTCATTGTTTTGGATTTACTTTTGTATTTGTTTTCTGTTGAGTCAGCTCCTCAAGCTGGAACCCTGAGAATTTCACCCTTCTAGCACCACCCCAGAGCCACCCTGGCCCAGCCATCCCAGTCCTCTGGTCCTTCCACCACTCACCCCCAGTGAATGCTCTTCCACCTCCCATACTTACAGACTGTTGAGGAAAACTCCAACGAATAAGAGGAAACCTGCACGGGTCAAAAGAAAATGAGGTTTCACTGCTTCAAAGGTCAGATTTGCTCCAAAAACTCATTTCTGTAAATGCCATAAGGACCATGAGCTTGAGTGACCATGATCTTGGGAAGAAAGTTTACAAAGAGCCCTTTATAAACCCTGTTTATAACACAGTGTTTTTGGGTTTCTCCATGTGCTCGGTTCCAGACCTGGAACAGAAATTCCTTTATTGTCTGGTTGTCAGAAAAGATCATTAAACCCTTCCCTTTATGTGGCCAAGGATCAAAGCAGGTACCACCCAGTGCATGAAGAGAGCTCTTGGCCACACAGCCCACGGGTGAAACCACTTCAGCCAGCACAGATGGATTCCCTTTGCAGCATCCCAAGTGACAGCGCTCTGCTGTGGCCCCTCTGCAGTTACATTCCTACTGCTCATGGTCCCAGCAGGAAGCACCCACCAAACATCTCCTTTGCAGTGCCAACTGCAGGCCCAGCAGGGCAAAGTGTCCCTTCCCAGGCTGCTGAGCATTCCCAAATCCAGCTCCTGGATTTCCAGCACTGCTTTGCAGGGTAAGTGACCAGTCAGACACAGAGAAGTCAAATTTCCTTCAGTTACCTTTCCAGCCCACAAGGTGAGTGGAGCAGCAGATGAAGGCACGGCACCAAACCTTCCATGTTCCATTTCCTGGCATGTTAAACTCCCCCACAAACCCTCTGCCCCAAATTCCAGCCCCCCTGCCTGGCAGCAGCTCCCAGCTCAGGATTACACTGCAGTGCCAAGGGATTCAACACACACAGCATTTTTAAGCAATAGAGGTTTCCTAGTCCTGGCTCTGCAGCCTGCAATTACTGCATCTTTGCTGATGTCAGCCCTGCTGCTTTCCCTACAATGCTCCGCATGGAAAAACTGGGATGGGACTTTGGCTACACCAAAAAAAGAACACGGGGTTGTACATCAGGACTGCAAACAGACACGAGGCTCCCACCTGGACCTGCTGCTGTGGGGTTGGAGGTTCTGCATGGGAAGTTCTGAACTCCTTGTGCCCACCTGAGCCCTGCTGGTGTCAGTGGATGCCCAGGAAGTTGCCAGGGAGCAGCAGCCCAGGGCAGCTGCCACCATCCCTGCCCAGCTCTGAGCACACCACATGCAGCTCCCGTGCAGGGATCCCGTGCTGCTTAATTCAATTTGGCAGATAACACTGGGGAAAGGCATTGATTTCCTCCCCTCACTCCCTCCTTCCCTTCCATCAATTTTCCCAGATAAGCAGCCTGTGGCTCAGGTCCTGCTGGTGACGGATGCCTTGTAATTGCTCTGAATGGATTATCCCCAGACATGGAGCAGGCATTTACAGTGCACAGCTGTAATCAGAAACACTTGCACCCAGGAGAGGGGCTCCGAGGAACAGACAGCTGGCTCTGGCCTCTGCCTTTTCTCTCTGCTCTTATATTAAGCCTAACTTTATGTATTTATATTTTTAATACAGTAATATCCAGGACATCCACTGAAATCAGGGTCCAGATGGGCTCAGTGCCATCCCAACCCTTAGAACTGATCTCAGCTTCTGAGCACAAACAGTACAACTCCGGCTACAAAGGGATTGTCCACCCTGCTCACATCTTTCTAAAGATCTTGCAAATTATTATTTGGCTAAGTAAGAATCCACCCACTTCAATGGGTAACATCACCCTAAACTTGGAAAATCCATGCAGACATATTCTGTCCTGGAAATTACTGGCTAAAAGGCATTAGATGAGCCAGTTCTCACCTCAGTTTATTGCTGCTTTTCTCCCTCTGCCTGGACTAAATTGTCAGCAGTTTGTTTACCAAGATCCCAGTGACTTTCTAATTTGTATGTCTGGGGGGAAAAACCCCTGAGTAACTACATGTGAGACAGACTGTTACATAGGAACAAAACACAGCAATGTCATCCACTGTATTTTAATTTTGTGCAATTATCCACAGCGGCCCAATACCAAGGGGCAGCAGATCCATGACCAGGATGCTTAAACTGAAAATCTGATCAACATCAAAGTGTTTTGCCCTGCAAATTTCATTAGAGGTAACTCAAGGAATGAAGGAAAACAGCAGACCAGGACTCAGCAGAGCAAAGCTGATCCTGTTCCACATTCCCTGTCACTGGAAGGCCTCGTTTGCTGGAGTTTCCTCCTCCAGCACTGGTTTTTCTCTAGGATCCCTGCATTAAACAACAGAGCATGGATTGTGCTGGAGGAACCAGGACTCAGGTGCTCTCACCCCCTTTGGTTTGGGGCTTGTGCCACCCTGGTTTTCATTCTCTTCTCCTGCAGCACCAGTTTGGTCACCCTGTGCAGGACACGGGCAATGGCACCTCCACAGGAAAGGTTTTGTTTTCAGTATGAACAGTATTCCTCCAACCTTTAATTCTAACCAAAACCTAATCCTACTCTGAAACAAAGTCCATCTAACCCCACGTTCCAGCTCCCTCTGCTATCTGCGAAAGCAACAGGAATTCTTTCCTGGAGCAAATAACACGTTGCTGCTGGTTTGGTGCTGGAATTGGGAATCCTTCCCTGCACACCCCACCCCTCTCCCTGGCCAGCACAGCCCTGCAGGGCCTCGCCTGAAGCGGTGCCCATTTCCCAGAACTCCAGGGAGTGACACCTTAGAATGTTGCACACTGGTTTATTAAACGTGCAGAAATCAACTGCTCGAAAAAGCAGCTTTGTTAAAAAATCATACAGCACAAACCCCTTTCCCACTTTTGCCCCCCAGAAGCAGCCTGCAGGCAGGGGCAGAGGGGACAGTGGGTTTGGGACCACACGTGCACACCCTGGCTCGTGCAGCTGGGAGATAATGGGCTTTGCAGGTCACTGGCTCTTGAGCACTGTTATCTCTCTGTAACATACACCTTGTTGTGTCTTACTGCTTAATTACAGCTGATACACAGGCCATAATATTGCTTATCATTAGCCAGAGGATGACAATTACCATTTAAGATTAAACAGCTTGCTTTCTTCAGCCAAGTCTCCATGTGACACTTCCTTGCCCAAGAAAAGATTTGCACATGCAGAACAAATCCCCAGACCAACTGGGGATGTGCCCCTCACAAGGAGGTGGAATTTTGGAAGCACACATTGCAGATGAACACCACCAACAGTCACTGCAGGGCCTGGTTCAGCAGAACCCTGAACTTCATGTGAAAACAGTGTTTCACAGAATTTCTAAAGTCTCTTGGCTTTATCAAGGCTCTTGTTTCTGAAAAGGACACAGCGAACAGAGAGTTGGAAGCAGTTGGAAAGCCTGGACTATTAAAAGATCAGCAAAACTGCTGAGGCTGCACAAGCGGAGCTGTCATTAAGTAGCTTCGCCCTTTCCACAAAACACAGATGTGTTCCTGTGCACAAACATGTAATTGTGTTACTGTGCACAGACAACATGAAAACTGCTGGGAAATACTCTGCACTAAAACTGACCAAGGCCTGAGGGGAGATTTCACTACTGATCACCTACAAAAAAAGCATAAAGACTGAGTGAGAACCACGTTCCTGCACCTCTGCTGAGCATTTCTGAGATTGCCTCAGAGCAAAGCCTTTGCCTCCAGAACATAAATGTGATAACATACAGTCGTGGTGACTCGTAGAGTCACAGGTCAAGGGTTTAAATCTCGTGTCCTGTATTTTGTCAACTCCCATTTATCCCATCCAGCACAGCACAAGGGTACCGCACATAAATCTTCCAAAAATGTGCTCTGATCTTTCACCTACAGTAGATTAAAAATAGCCTGGAGCAAGAGCTTTTAGCATTTTGTCATAGCAATTTCACCTTCAAATAAGACGGATCGCCAGCTCCACGGGGAAGGAATGAACCCACCCCGAGATCAGAGCATGGAAAAGGCTGAGTTCCACCTCCAAGAAGCAGGAGTTGTGCCCTGGGTGGAAATCCCTGCTGAGCTCCCCCCGCTGAGCCCTGTTGCAGCACAGAACATCCAGGGAGGCTTTTCTTTCCTCCCTGCACACTTTTCATTTAAGCCTCATAACAGTTTGGGGAGCTCAGGCAAAACTCTCAGGTCCTGGTTTGGATTTTGCAGTCCTCCAGCATGACTTTGGGCACAATGTCCATTTCAGGTTTTATTTTTAAAAAGTATTGTTTGAAGACAGGTGCTAATTTTGGCTATCCAATATAATTATTAGAGCTCCAGCCACTCAAATTTTCTGAAAACCTAAGGGCCAGAAAGTGAGCACCCACAACAAAACATCTTCCCCTCATAATCCTGCTGTTATTATTCTGTTTTTAAGCCTTGTTGTTTCTTAGGGTCTTGTGGTGATCTTGCAGCATTGAGATGCACATCACTGTTACCAAGGCACAGAACATCTTTTCACTACCTGCACAAAGCAAATCTTGACAACAACCTCTCCTGATCCATTAATATCTGCTGGACATTAATGTCCCATTTGTCCTTTCAAAACTTCAAGACCTAACTGCCTGAAAGTGAATCCACCTTTCTGTTCTTACCAGTTGGTTTGATAAAAGGTCCAGCCTATTGCTGCAACTGGGCTTTACTTGTATCTTTAGCTCACCACAGCCACAGTTGCCAAAGTGGAATAGAGGTCCAAAGAATTTATTCAGGAAACTAAAGCTTCCAAAGCTGCAGCTGCTTCCATACGAATTGAGTGATCCATGGCTTCCCAGCAGCTCTCAGAGACTGGAACATCTGTTTACCAGACACCTTTATGACATTCTACCTCAGTGTGCTGAGGTCTCAAGAGTCATCATATTAAATCTTGCAGAGGTGCTAAATAAACTGCACCCCAAAAAAACCCCAAACCCACAGTCTTGCTCATAACCCAGAAAATCCTAAGAAATTGAGAATTTGTACTCTCTGCCACAATTCAGGGCCCAACTTTCAGGTTTTCCAGAGAGGTTGCCCTTTTATTTCAGGCTGATTGCAGATCCCATTGTCTCAGAACATAAGTAGACATAATATCATATATTATAAATATATATACACAGAGAAACAGCAAACCAGTCTGGGAAGTCCCCAAAGCAGCACCTGTAACAGAGATGTGCAACTCTCACTCGTACAAGTTATCAATGAGCACTTTCAGCATCATATGAGATAAACTGGAGCACCACCTGTGAGTCAGAACTGGGTAAAGGCTACAGAA
This sequence comes from Corvus kubaryi, assembly GCF_017639235.1. Classification (NCBI taxonomy): domain Eukaryota; kingdom Metazoa; phylum Chordata; class Aves; order Passeriformes; family Corvidae; genus Corvus; species Corvus kubaryi. Next base: position 1,307,769 of record NW_024581114.1, on the reverse strand, counting down.
TTTACCCAGTATTTCCCACTGGTTCCACTTTTCCAAAACACATTCTCATTTTGATCAGGTTTTACCTTTGCACCAGGGAAAGAGTCTCTGCTTTGCTCTCCACTGTCACAGCAGGAACAACCTCCCACAACGGAGACTTCCACACTTTTCTAATGGGATGCTCATCAAGAAAAGAGCCGTCACCTCGCTTCCTCTCAAGCCCACAGTGCAGCTCTTGGATTAGAGCAGAAAGCATGGGGAAAAATATATTTAGGGCTTGGACTAGATGATCTTTAAAGCTCCTTTCCAACACAAACCATTCTGTGATTCTATGACACTTCTGGTATTTGTGTTTATGTTTTTCCTCAGGTTTTTTTAACAGGCCTCAGGGAACCATTTGTGGGGCCAAAGTAATGTGGATTCACATGATCCCATCACATGTTCCTGTTGGTTTTGATGTCAGGATCAAGAGAAGAGATCCTGTGTTATTTTTATGCTTCTGTTACATTGATGTTATTTTAGCCTCATTAATGGACCTGTGGAAGAGGAAGGGCCCATGAAAAACACACATAAATGCCAGGACGTTGGGTTAATTCAGATTTAACTGAACATTGAAGTATCCTCAGAGCTCCCTTTGGGGAGTGGGGCAGGGGGGCACAGGCTCTTCAGTGACAACAGTGCAGATTCCATCTATTGGACACTGCAGCGTTCTCTGGCTACAGAAACTCTGCAATGCAAGAAACTCTGACACACAGAAATCTGCAATTTCACGTTCTGCAGCAGTGAGAGAAGAGAGAAAACAAAGGTACAGCTGCTAAACTTCCCACCAGAAGCCAATCCAAACGGAGGGAACAGGGGGAGTCAAGCCAGGGCCAACAGCATCATTAAAGGGAAGATGAGAAAATAAAGAAAAACATGTTTATCACAGTTATACTGAAAGATATTTGTGGTTTTTATCACTGATCTTTTGGTGTCCTGTTGATTATTTACATTTGAAGGATCGAGGTGAGTATGAGATTCAGCTGCAGCCCCATGTGATTTGTGACACCATAGATAAGGAAGGGCCTGACTCTTCCAACCCCAGTCAGGGATGGAAATGAACATCTCCCAGAGCCATCCAGTCCCTTTCAGCACTGAAACAGGCAGCATTTCCCATTTTCTTCCAGCTGCCAGTCATCATAATACCTTCTCATCTGTATCCTCAGGATAAATCCTTATGCATTAGAGCCCAAAGGACCCTGACAATTCCAGCTAATGCACCCTCAAAGGGGGACTTTCTCCTTCCTCTGCAGGGTCTCACACCCTTCCCGTGGCAGGAGGAACCTGGCGCTCAGGAACTGAGGCCCAACATTGCCCTCTCTGCCCCTGCCCTTGGTCTCACACCACACTAATTTTCCATTTATAAGCAGTTTATATGGAGGCAATAAACTATTCTCAGGTGTTATAAACATTTTACAGGCTGGGGCACTGCACACGCTGGGGTGAACAATTATTTACTAAAGCAGCCACTAATCATTTACAAAATGGGTATGAACTGAGGCTGGGTGTAATCCCCTGCTCTGTGCAGTGCCTCTTATCTTGGCTGCCCCACTGGGACTGGCCAAGGATCCCCACAGTTCAAAGATTAACCACACACCTCAGGGGAGGAGCAGCCAAGCTTCCCAACAAGGAGCTGTGACAGGCTCACACCTACCACAGGTTGGAGTAACAAAAGTACAATAAATACAGGAAAGTGCACTAAACCTCCTTATCAAATGACCCAAATTTCTCAGTCCTGATTTTTCATTATCTACAGTTTTACCACCTGTTTGTAGGGATATAAAGAATTGTGCCAAAGTTCCTGCATGTGGTGCTGCAATCTTTAAGCCCACCTTTAAATTTTAGGTATCCTGATACGATGGGTGCTTTTCTTGACCACCTGGGAGTGTTTCCTGTCCACTCTGGAAGGATACAAAGGAATAGCTTTATTTCTTTTGCATTTTTAGTGGGATGAGTCAGAGAGTCGTGAGCTCAAACTGCTGAACATACTGGTATTTTCAGACACCTCAAATGCTTCTATGACACAGAAACATTATGAAATATAAAACATTTCTTTACTGTCAAACCAACACTGCCTTGTCCTGCCAACAACCTGCCCGCTGATTGTGTTTTCTGTGGATTTTTTTTCCTCAGCATGAATTCAAATCCTGTGCACTTCTGCCATATTTCAATTATCCATTACATAAGTGATCTTCTTGCATTAAATCTGATTTAGGATGAGTTCACAATACAGGGTATCTGCACACAGCACTCCCTTCAGCAAACCAGCTTCCTCTGGCAGTATTTTTCATGCTTCAAAACTACTTGTGAACCCCCAGAACTAAGAGTTCCTCTTCCAGCACCTCTTCCCGCAACAGGTGTGTGCTTTCCACGTGGAATTACGCAGCAGAACCTATTTCCCTCTTGATCATTACATCCTGCTCCTGCACAGAAGCTGACTTAGATGATAAATCAGCCACCCCCAAGCTCTAATCTGAGGAAATGTTTAAGCAGATCCCTGACAAAGCCAAAGGGAACTGCACAGCCACTAAATGGGGCTATTCACTTGCTCAAGCACGTGCTTGAGCACTTTCCTGAATGGAGACTGTGTGAAGCCAAGGGCAGCCCGGTGCACAGTGTAACCCTGGAGATACAAGAAGTGTCCAGGCTGTGTTTGTGAGCCTGATAAGCTCTAATCTGATAAAGACTTCACCAACCCAGCTGCGTCAGAGCCATGCTGGAGCAAGTGGATATTACAAGGGTGCTGCTTATCTGGCTGAGAACAAATGGAAACTCATTCAAAGAGCTCAGTGCCTCAGAGATAAAGCTGGGGAGGCCTTGTAGGGCGGGCACGAGGAGATGAGGTTATCACAGAGACAGACAGGCCTGAAAAACCCCACCTCTTCATTACAGTGGCAATTAAAAGATAAAAGTCATAGACCTTCAAAAGCTGTAGAGGTGTCTCATTCCAATTTAAATCAGTGGATGTAAAGCACTTACGAGCTTTGAAAATCTCGATCCTAATGGCACTGATTTTAAAGGGCAATCAAATTTATATTACACTTTTTAAAAAGACCTGCCTGTCCCCATTCATTTTTCATGAGTCGTTAGAACAAACGAATCTACAAATTTAGGTTAAAAAGGGAAGAAACCATAAGGGAAGCATGTTCTGTATTTCATACTGTCCCCTGTGATGGAATATCAGTTCCAAGCAGGATCCCAGCACCAGAAATGAGCCCTTCAGTTTGGTGCAGGACAACAATGAAGACATTTTTGTAGGATGAACACCTGTGTACCTCTCCAGTTGACTCTGCGACAGCTACAGGGACACAATGCCTTCAAAAATAATGCTCAATAACTCCCTAAATTAAGCCACTGATGACTAGCACTGAAATTTCAAACAAAAGTATTTCTCCTCTCAAGATATGCCAGAGCTAAAGGAAGTTTAAAATAACTAAATAACTCTTTTTTTCTTCCTATTTCTTGAAAACCACTCTGTAACAAGTCCAAACCCTACGGCATGGGCTGTTTTCTCACCCAGTGAAACAGAGCACCGGCCAGTTTCATTTCCCCAGCACTGAAATGCTTAAATTCCCTGCTTTACTGAAGAATTGCAGCTCTGAGCTCCACTCCGTGCACTGTTTCAGTTCTCAGGAGGTTTGTTTCCCACAGCTGCTCTTCAGCCAAGCTGTGAATGAACCTGAAAATTCATTTGAAAACCCCTCTATGGTTTCTCATGCTTTCACAATTACAGTATAGCTTTTTCCTCAACATTTACACCACCCCCTGCAGGGAATTCACCCAGCACAGGGCTAAAATTTACCAGGAAGGCTTGTAAACCCTGATAAGCATTTCATCTCAAACAAGGCAAAAACTTAGTTTCAAGTGAGTCTGGGAAATTTTCTTTTGCAGACTCCGTGATTGTGTTATGGAAGTTTGGACTTTCAGAGCTCTGTGATCCGGCTCTGGAGCCCTCCGAGGCGACTGGGAGGACTCTCGTTAATGTGAGCGTTCAAAGTGCTCCTGTCTGTCACTTGGGCTGTGACTCAGTAGGAAAGTACGAGAGCTGCGGTTGGGGACAGCCCTCCCTGTGCTGATCAGAGGCTGAGGTAGAGCCTGGGGGACTTTGTGGGAAACGGCACAGGAGCCACTGCCCGGGGCTGGACTTTCTCCCGTTCCAGCAGACAAGAACAGGGTGTGCAGGCTCAGGGTGTGCAGCATGAGGCTGTGCAGGGATCAGGGTGACAGGTCAGAACCAACTCTTCACCAATTTCATTTGCATTAGTGATCACTGAGGTCACAGTTCGCACATCAGAGTGACAGTCACCATGGGAACCACTAAAAACATCTGCTTGATGTTTGAAAGAGCTGGGGAGCTGCTTGCATTGGACAGGAAAGTCTCCTGCCAGAGAGCAGCACCCAGCGCTGGAGCGTTGATCTCCTTCATGGCTCAATCGCCCCCCCACTTCCCAGCCCCGTTCCTGGCACATCCCGGGCTCCAAACACACCGGGTGCTCCAGGCTCCTCGGGGCACTGCCACTGCTTTGGTCCTGGGGTAAGATTCTGCCACAACCTAACACAGAGTCAGCCCCCAAATTCACAACCTGGAACCCCAAGAGAAGCTCTCGTTTTTAATTCATACTGATAAATCCAAAACATTTCAAATTCTTCAGAATGCGTATACAAAATATTGATGGTCATCACCTTATTATAATATGCTATATATAAATTTATCTTATCTCTAAATCTAGCTACTTAAAATCAAGGTAATAACTAAACAAAACCCTGCAAAATGAAAATCCACAGTATGGGTTAGTTTCTAATGAGCCCATACAGAAAAAGATGCCTCCATTCTATACATGAGCCCGTATCTATTTTGTTTTTACAACTTACAAATGCCTGGATTTTACATTGGCTACTACCCCACTTTTCCTAGACCTTTAAATAAACAAAGAGGTAAACCTAGGACACTTCTTCTGTGGATTAGCTCCCGAAACTGTGGTGTTTTGGGGACAGGAACTTCCTACAACGTATGAGCACAACTCTAGAGTAGTAAATCTTTGATCTTTCCTTACAGCCAGCACATCACAAAACAATTAATATTGTTCACAAGTGTCTTACATATTCAAAATGTGCTCCTGCATAAAGTTCATGCCCGTGAACCCCATTTTAAATCAGTACTTGTGACTGATCAAAGGAAATCACTGACACAGAGTCAGCTACAATGACACTCGCTGAAGCATTATTTAAATAAACACCATGTAAACAAGCTCCTGAGACACGTTCACGTTCTCTGAGAAGCAAAGGTGACATGAAAGGCAAAAGGGGGGAGGGGTTTAGGCAGATTTTCACTTCGTGTAAGAGACAGTGGTACGTTTACCAGTACAGTAAATGTGCACAGGAATGTGCCCAAACATTGAGGGCAGCTGACACAGAACAGCTCACGCCAGGACTGGAGACCTCTCAGCTCTCTGAATCCAGGTGACTGCATAAAAACCACTTCTTGGGAATGGTCTCCAACTTCAAACCCTACCTGGGAACAGTTGAGACAAATACCAGCCTGCACAGGCCAAAATTCTGCCAAGCGACATTCCGACACTTCAGTAGTACAGTATCATGTTCCACACTTGAGGAACATTCCTGGGAACATTCCCAGGCATCCTTGATTTTACTAGCATGGACACAGCCTAAGATTTCCAGACGCTCACTAGAATAAAGTTTTGTACTTGGACACTGTCATCTGAACAGAGAACCCAGGCAAACAAACAAAAAAACCCGGGCTTCATTATGGCAGATTGAGGATTAGGGTTAACAACATCTCCTAGGAGGGATTCCAGGTCCAGTTTGGAAGCAGCACCACGGAGCTCTTGCCAGCGAGCCATGCGCTCATCAGACCTTCACTCTACCCCCTCACTCCTCTCCTGCCCTGGAACAAACAGTCACTGCAGGTCTGGCAGATGCCACTCAAACCCCACTGGCTGATCTTCACTTGGGAATTAAAAAGGGGTCTTCAAGCAGAAATTCACCCCAGCTGTGACGTGAAATCACAAGTGTGAAAGCCCACACAAAACACAGGTTCCTGCCCACAAGCCTGAGGTTTCCATTCTCACCTCCTTCACCCTCCAAGTCCCCTTTGATGAGTACAACAGTGTCACCTTAACCCACAGAGACATTGCTGTGTGCTGTGTGCCAGCTGCCATGCAGATGCACCTTCAGGCTGGGACAAAAAGTTCCAGGAAAACAGAGAAATACTCCAGGATGTTCAGAAAGGAAAACGGTGGGAAAAATCACTGGAAAGGGAAGAGAAAACAAAGAGCATTTCTTTGTTCCCAGGTAATCTAGGAGTATGCCCACATTTGGGTGCAGTACTGACCTTTTCCCCATTTCATAAAATGAAAATAGAGCTGGAAAAGGCACAGAAAATGGAGGGAAGGATTATAATAATTAGACTGGGGAACACATTTTCTATAGAAATATTTTTAAATGGCTTAAAAATTTTGAAAATTACTTGAAACAAAACCCAAAATTTTCATTAGCTTCCTTTGATTTCTAATTCCTGATGTTATTGGATCACATTTTCATGAGTTTTTTTCCCTCTAACTTCAAAAGCCACAGAAACCCAGCTTTTTAAACACAAAACCAACATTCCTATGGCATGAATCTAGAGGTGGGCTTGACAAAAACTCCCAAGTATCACAATGTTAAAAACCAAAGAATTGGCAAAATACCTCAAATTTGAGGAGGTGAAGAAAAATGAGTGGCACTAGATGGACTTGAACAGCTGTCCATATTTCAGCCCAAGATTTTAAAATTTCTGTCAAAATATTGCTGTGAAAAACCAACATTCTCCATGGAAAGCAGCTATTTTCAGTGAAAATGCTATTTTATCAAAACTCTATTTTCCATTAAACACAGTTTTGACAGAAATTTTTCAACTATCCTTATTCAGTGTTATGCTCTGTAGTTGGAAATGTTAGCAGTTTTTAGGCTGTCTCTACAACTGCAAAGACTTATAGGGACTTGGCAAAGATGGAAAACACAAAAAAAATCCGATTTAAGACTCATCTCTGTCCTTCCATATTACACACATCCCTGGAAATTATTTTACAGAGGCTTAATAGAATACACGACAGTGACACGGCACAGCAATGCTACTTCAAAGCTATTAATATTTTCCTGATTTTTGTTCCCCCCTAAAAATTATTGGCAAAGCATCTCTCCTCTTTTAGCCCTGGATAATTCCTTTTTGGCTTAACAAACTACAGGGGCATTTTTTCCCTAGGCAGGTGCTGGTACCATTGGTCAGTGTGTTGATTTTGGGATTCTGTAGGTGGAGCTGCTCCTTCCTATCCTTTGGGATTTGTGGACTGTGCAGACTTCCCCGCTGGAATTACACGGGGCTCCCAGGCTGGCTGCTGCTGTATCACATTACAGCCCAGTCTGAATTAAAACTGGGGGGAAACAGGGAATCAGAGGGTGCAAAACAGGTATTTGGATAATCAGAAATCCACTACTGGAGAGGAGGAAGCAGCCCAGAGAACGTTTGAGTACTGTGTGATAAGTAGCACTTTCTTTAAGCCTTCCAAATTGTATTTACAAGGGTTTGGGGCTCTGCAGCCTCCCCACTGTGTGCTGAACTTTGGCTAAACCAGCAAATCCTCGGGAACAGGATCCCACCGGTGATGAGGGGAAGGAGAAGCCATGACCTTCACACAACCCAGTCCTGGCCTTTGCCTGAGCCTGCAAAGGGACAAGGAACTGCAGTCTGGAGCACTGTTACACTACCCCACCCTTCCTGCTGCTGGGGGGATGCCTGTCCCACAGGAATAGTGTGTTGGGATATCAGCTGGTGGGAAATCAGAGTGTTTCCATTTAAATCTGGGGCCACATTCAGAGCTGCCATGAACCAGGGAAACACTGGGGTCACACAACGTTACTGAAAACAGGACCTGGATTTTGTTGCCACTGTTAAAAGATGTTTCTCTTGCCCCTCCTTCCTCTTCATCTTGCTCAGAATTCACAGATTCACAATCATCAGCAAAGGTCCCTGAGCTTGCAGTCAGGGCTGTGGGATGAGAGGCAGTCTGTAAGAGCTTTTTAACCCACAATTACTCACACAGCCCATTTGCACACGCCAGCCAAAGTCAAGCATAACCCAGGCGCAGAACACCTCGGACTTAAGGGAATGAAAGAGCAAAAAAGAAAACCAAGCCTGAAGCAGATCCAAGAGAAGGAATCTTCCATACAACATCCCCACCTGACTGACTAGAGAATGATGCAGGGAAACAACAGGCTGTTTCCAAATCAGAGATGTGTACACATGTACACTCAGAGTTTCTGCTAATTGTCTCTGTGGAACCCCTAAATATCCACAATATCATTATAAATCCTTCCTTCCTGCAAGCCAGCATTCCCCAGCCCGTTCCATCTCTCACTTCCCCCACAAAAATGACAGACTGACTCTAAGCTCCCACCTGCATAAATCTCCTACAGACAACCACAAATATTTTAGCTATGCTGATTTATGGAAGCACAAGCAAGACTAAACCAGGAGATCTATCCTCCATGCACGGTGACTGATGGCTCGCTGCAAATCTTTCCATTTAAAGCACTGTCACTTTTGCAGTTCCACAGAGAGAAAAAGAAAAGAGGAATAAAATAACCTGCAGTAATGCAACTTATGGCAGCTCCTGGGGGAAAAAACCTCAAACATTTGTGCAACCTGATTTCTTCCAAGTTTTCCTGCATAAGATCCTTGCTACTAATTGAAGAAATTCTATTTGAGAGAGGATGTGAAAACAGCGGCAAGACCCCTCAAGTCCTCCTTCTCTCTTCTTTCCCCATCCCATTTTCTGACTTTAACTGACCACAGCAGTCCCAATTTGCAGCCAGTGGGAAGTTGGCTTTGAGGCTGATGCTTTAGTATCCTTGGATTGAAGGAATGAACGAAGATGGAGATTCCCTACTCAGATTTAACTCTATCAGTAAACAAAACCAGGCTGCAGTTCCTGATTCCAGAGCCATTAAGAGGAAACGGTGGAAGAAGCTTTGGAGGCCACTAGGCCCAGGCAACTCCCCCTGATCCTGGAGAACACCCACCAAAGATGGGATCAGTCTGACAAGAACAAGACCAGCATGGCTTAGTTTGCTCACGGGAGATAAACAAAACGAGACAAACTGTGCCCAACAAGAGCCCTGTCAGCATCTGCCTCGGTGTCTCTACACTGGGTAACAGCCCCACAGAGGCAAGAGATTGCAGAGGACACTGAGCCCATTTAGTTGTTTTAAGATTTGTGTTTTGCACAACGACATCAACAGGGACAAATAATGCTGTTGTGGCAACACTTTACTGCTCCTCTGCTGAGCAGTTTCAAGAGCTGGGCTGGGACCTGAAGTCACAGAGCAAATCAAGAGGTTTCTGCATCCCAGCTCCACTGACACCACACTCTCAGCACTGTTCCCTGCCCTGCACTTCCCTTGCACTGGGCTGAGAGGTCCCAGTGTCACCTGTTGTCACAAGCAGGCTGGTCCCTGGAGCAGCTGGGCTCTTGCTGCTCTGCTCTCTCTGAGTGGCACATGGAGCCCTATGGCAGCACCGTGTAGCAAATGCCTTTGGGGCAGCTCTGAAATTTGACTCACCCTCCAAACCTTGCTGGGCACAGGGCAGCTGCGTTTTCACATCCCAGCTCCAAGAAAGAAAGAGGGATAGTTGGTTAAAGAGAGCAGCAACAGGTATTTCATGTTTTTGGAATGCAGAGCAGGACAGGCATAGATGAACTGCAGTGGGTGTTTCAGGGCATGTTGCATTGCCTACATGGTTATTATACAGAAGCCTGGGCTCAGTTTCCTCTCTAGGGTCTCTAAATAATCACTTCCTTTCTCTAGGCCTTAACTTCCTCAGTTAGTAAAACAGGGAAAGTTAAATCCACTCTCCTTAGAAATGCATTTAATGACAAACTTTTGTGCAATACCTAATTGTGCAATATCATTAATAAAGGAGAGGACCAGCTGCCAGGTACCTTGGGACATTCTTTTCCATATCAGTGACAAAGTTATACAAGTTTTTCTTTAAGTTTCTCATCTAATACTCACTAGTGAAACTTGAGAATACCTGTACTAACAGGAAATTTTGCCTCTTCTTGCTGTGATTAAAAAAAAAATGAAACAAAACAGTGGTAACATTCTGTACTTTTTTTTTTACCAGCCTGTAAATCCAACTCAAAGATGGGAAAAGAAAATCCCGATTTGAGAAGCAAATTAAAAAACCCCAGAACTCAGTGACAGACACTCCAGTAAGGCCCAGGTGACTCTCCTGGATCTGAGGGTTCCCCTGAAGCTGTGCACACTGAGACAGCACTAAGTAAAACCTGAATGTGGTTATGCAACTTGCAGCACCTTCAAACAGACAATACAACAGAAAACCAAAGAAAAGCCAGAGAACAGGGATGAAAAGAACCATTTGTAAACAACTGGATAGCAACCACTCCTTTAAAAGCCTGTGTTTGCAGATTATCCTCTTCAAGCTGCAGAAGGAGGCCAGGGAGAGCCTTTGTGATGCGGGCCCAGCACACACTCCCCGTGCTCTGTGCACCTGAGCCCCAGTGCTCACACAGGGTACAGGAGGAGAGCTCTACTCCGCATCCTGAGGCAGGAATGGTGGAATAAATGAGGGGTCCACGGAGTCTTCACAGTTCACAGGCTTGACCTACTTCAAAGGAGGACCAGGGAGGGCAGTGGCAGGTTCATGCTGTGAAGAAATTGTTGCTGCTCCAACCCACCATGCCAGATTGCAGGATGCTGCTGTGAGGTCACCTGAACAGATTCACTACAGAATTCAAAGCCCCAGAGTGACCTATTTTACGTCTGATAGTGAAATAAGATGCTGGGAATCATTTCCAGAGAAGTACCTGGTCACTGACTGCAGTGAAATGTCAGTGTAGTCAGCACAGCCCTCTCTGGTACTGCCTGACCTCTCAAATAAAAAAATACAACCACTCTCACTTTTAACCCATTATTTGTTTACTTTACTTTTACATTTTGAGAGCCCTAAAAAGCACATGCAGTCAAAGACAAACCACACAAATGTGATGGAGTCACTTTCTAATCTCAGACTTCTGTAAGTCAAAAGTAACTTCTTAATGAGAACAATTTAAACCAGGGCATTATACAGTTGAATAACTGATGAATGGCCATCTGAAAGAATTAAGAGACAGGAATTTAAAACCTGAAGCACTAATTTTTGTGCCACTCCTGTTCTTTCTGACTACCAACCCCTGCACAAAAAAGGTGGTACGTATTCACAGTTCACTAACAAACATTACGACAAATTTCCCAAATGAGCTCAACTCCCAGTTTAGGTACTTAAATGATGGCTGAATTTCCAAAAACACGTGGGACAAGGTCAAGGCTAAAATGGTGTTTTGCTTTCTTTTGGTCCATAGAAAATGGAGTTTTGGCAAAATCCAAAGGTTTCACTTCAACAGAAAAGGGGAACTCGTTTGCCACAAACCAGGAAATCGGCACTTTCCAACTCTTTCTGCAACTCCAAGGAATTGTTTTTCATAAAAAATTCCCAGCAGAAGCCAACAGCCTCAAAGGACAAAAATGGGCCCCAGGAAAGGGACTGCTTGTCCCTCTACCCTGACATTCCCCAACAAAACAGACTTTCCCCTGCCCCGCTCCGACAGCGGAGAGCTTCGGAACACAAAACACAGAGCCCACGGATCACAGAATCACCACCTCAGTTCTCCTTGTTTCCTCCCAAAGCTGCATGACCTCACTGCTAAGGCACTGATCCTGGATCTGTGCAGGGAATAGGTGGGAAGTGGCTGGATCCTGGCTGAGTCGTTAGCTCATTGTGCTCATGCTTCCCGGTGCCCTTCTCGCAGCATCCAGTATTTTTGGTTTTGCCTTTAAAACCCGCGCAGGGAATGAAGAGGCTGGGAATATTTTTTTGTGCAGAGGAGAGAAAAATGCATTTCAAACTGAGCAAGAAAGCTGCCTCTCCAAACACCGAGAGCGAAGGCTCAGGAAACCAAGTGCGTGCAGGATTTTGCATATATAAAAACATTCTCACAAAATGAGGGAATCTGTAACTTTGCAGCCTGGATTTTTCCCTCTGCACAGGGACCAAAGACACTGCTGATGTGCTCCAGGTGCCTGGCACGCCAAGAGGGATGGATTTGTTGAGTATGAGCTGAGGATGCCTCTGCCTGCTCCTCTCGCCGCAGGTTGCAGGATTGATGTTATAACAGGAAGACTTCAAAACTGCAAAGAACATTCCTTTAAACACAAGGGTCAGATGGTTCTGATCAAAAGAAAATAAATCCAAAAAGCAAACAAATGCATTCAGGAGGACAAGTTTCACCATGAAAGACAAGAGGGTCTTTTTTCTTTGCCTGCTATCGCCGTTATCATCCCTAAAATAATGGTTTGGGAAGCAGGTTTCAATATATGCTGAACAAATATCTGTGGCCAGCCTGGAAGGAAGGGTGAACTATTCTGGATGTTATAACCAATGAAATTATTTAATAACATCAGCTAGTACAGCTTGCTTATAACTTTCATAAGCTTTCACACTGTATTTTACTTACTTGAGAATTCTTGACAGCTGTTAAGATGCTTTCCAGGCACCCAATTAGGGCAGAGAAATGGTACAATTCCAATAATTATTTTCAGAATTTGTCAGAAAATTAGAGTAAATGATCGTGACTTTTTTTTTCCTCTTTCCAAGAAAAAGGAATGATAGCTGACATGAAAATGTTTCTGGAGGAGAAAATACTAAGGAAGTATTTGCACGTGGCAAACAGGCTGGAATCTGGGTAAGAACAAATCCACACCGGTTCACAGGGCTGAGGAAATCACTTCTCCAGACAGTCACAGACAGTCAGGAAGGGCTGTAGCAGGTTTTATTTTTGGCTTGGTTAAATGTGATATATAAGATTATCAGATACACTGCAGGGAGATAAACCAGCATAGAGCAGAGGCAAGATCTGGTCTATTTAATGAAACACCTTCTGGTAACAATTCAGCTACATGAAAGAGGTCTGAATCCTGCAAACCTCACCAGGCTGAGCAGAGGGTCTGACAGCAAAGCGGTGTTTGTGTTTATTGAGGAGTTCATCTGAGTACAAACCTCTTCCCATCTCTGGATGAGCAGGAGCACACACTACAGCAAAACCTGGACACATCAGGGCCCAGCTCTGTCCTGCTCCTCAGGCTGTTTGTGACTTGGCTCAAACCTGACTGTCCCCCAGACCTGCTCAGCACAACCAACACCTGGCACCAGGCACACGGCCTGGGCTTAAAAACCTACCAAAAATAGATAGCTTGAACAAAATGGGATGTGTCCAGCCTTATACATAAATTTGGAAGTATCCACGCTCCACCCAAGGTAATGCTGTGTTATCTGCATTTCTGTTATTCATTTGGCTTCAGGATTTTTTTCAGGACAAGAACTTTACACAAAGTGGAAAAGAAAGCTCCTGAGCTCAGTTTATGGCTGACACCAGCTGCTTCTTGCAAAATCTGTCAGGTCACCCCACTTTCTGCATATAAAGTAGGTTTAAACAATAGTTTAAGATGCATTGGGTGAGCAAGATGAGCACACAGAGGTGAGCTGAAGTGTGCAAAGTGCTTCAAAATCCCTGAGCTGCAGACAACAAAGTAAATAATCATCATGTTAGAACAAGTACAGCTTTATTCCATTATAACTGGGGAATTCACACGTCCAAAGGACACACTGTCCCTTTTCTTGAACCAGATAATTTGCTACTACTGCAATCACAAAGCCTGACATGGTGCTTACATCCCAGGTCCTGGTGTGTGTGTTGTGGTCACCAGGACAAAAGCAGGGCTTCTGTGCAGGGCAGGCCAAGTGCAGAGAGCTGTGAGTGCCTGGAATGGTGAGGGAACTGGGGCTGGGAAATGGGAATGCATCACTCCCCTGTGCAGGCACAGAGCTGTTGCAGCAGGGCAGGAGAGCCCAGCAAAGATCTCCCTGTAATCTCAGTGCCCCTGCACAGATCCTCATCCTACTAAAGCTCATGGAACTGGATGGTGGCAACAGCTCCTGTGCTCCTCCAGTGGGACACGAAACAAAAGGTTGGAGCAAAATGATCCTGGATGGAAGTTCTTGGTACTGTTTGTGTGGTGAGGCCAACCACTCTGACATCACAGCTGCTCTGTGTGGCCAAGAGAGTGACTGTCACAGTGAAAGGGGAAAAGGGGCATTCTGAAGGAAGACTGAAGAGATCTGAAGCCCAGATAGACATTTTCAAAGCTGGGCAGAGTGGCAGATGCCTGTCCGGTAATTCCTCCTGCCTTCGTCTTCTGAGCTGTGCAGTGGCTGTGACTAATATCAGTCCTCCCACTTCTCCAGCCTAGTCATTTCAGCTGATATTTTAGAGTGTACCACACTGTGCTGACATGCCTCCACCCTCTGCGAGCTTTCCTGTTCTAGAGAGAGACACAGAGAGAATGACTCATGCAGCTCTCCTACTATTTGAGCCTTTTAAGCAAATTCAAAGGAAAGTTTTAAAGGTGCTCTCTTGATTTGGGAATGCCTGGGTGGGGTTTTCTTTTTCTGCGCATGCTTGTTTTGTCAAATTACATGTAATTTTCCAACCTCTATGATGCTGAGACGTTTTAATAATTCATGAACCTTCCTGACATCGTCAAATTGCAATTTGGAAATGTCAGAGGTACCCACTAGTATAGGCATTTGTGAATGCTACAGGAGAGGAAATGGAAAAGAAGAAGGATGGTAGAATTAGGTTGCTAAATGCCATGTCTGGTTTGTGCTCTGTTTGACAGCCATAATTAAGAGCTGAGGTGGTAGAAAGAGGAAACTGAAAAACCTAAAAGGAAATGGTATAAAAAAACCTGATACTGATGCTAATTGGTAACTTTGGAACATTCTGAGGAAAAAGAAATACTGGAGACTGTTATTTAACAGAATATTTATGCCATTTTTAAATGCAAAGTATTTTATCACCAAACCTGGGGGCTTTGGGGTGACCTAATTGTGGTCTTCCATTACCTGAAGGAGCCTGGAAGAAAGGTAAAGAGGGACTACTTACAAGACCCTGGAGTAACAGGACAAGGAGGAATGGCTTCACACTGAAAGAGAGGAGGTTTAGATTGGATACTAGGAAGAAATTCCTGGCTGTGAGGGTGGGGAGGCCCTGGCACAGGTTGCCCAGAGAAGCTGTGGTTGCTCCATCCCTGGAAGTGTCCCAGGCCAGTCTGGATGGGGCTTGGAGCAACCTGGAATATTGGAAGGTGTCCCTGCCCATGGCAGGAGGTGGAACAGGTTGAGCTTGAAGGTCCCTTCCAACCCAAACCAGCCTGGGATTACAAAACCAAAGGTACAACAACAACTATTCCTGTCTGGAATACAAGCAAAGAAACAATAAAACCATCAGGAACTCAGAACTTGAAAGTACCTCTGTGGGTTTGACCAAACTTGAGATGTTTTGAAGGATCAGGCTGTACTGCAAATCTTCATGAGGACACTGCAAATTCTGCTTGCAGCTTCACCCAAACACAGCGAATGATGACAGCAATGGGATCATACAAAAAAGAGGTGGATCACTACAAGGCAAATCCTCATCCATGGCAGGTGCACGCAGCCAGGACCTGTTATGGTCCTGTCACCATGAGGGACACTTTGTTTCTCTGTCATGTAAAAGTGTAACACTATTAAACCAGTGAGGGACACTCCACACTCTCTCTGGGGAGTCTGTTCCAGTGCTGGTAAAGAAGTTCTGCCTCATGTCCAGGTGGAACTTGCTGTGCATCAGTTCCTGCCCGTTCCTCTGGTGCCATTGCTGGGCCCCAGAGCAGAGCCTGGCCCTGCCCTGAGCTCTCCCTGCAGCCAGGGACACCCAGGGCTGAGGGCCCCTCTCAGCTGGGGCTCCTCTCGAGGCTCCCTGAGCCTTTCCTGGGCACGGAGATGCTCCAGGCTCTTCCTCAGCTCCGCAGCCTCTGCTGGTCCCGCTCCAGGAGCTCCCTGTCCCTGCTGTGCTGAGGAACCCAGAGCTGGACAACACCCCAGATGTGCCTGACAGGGCTGAGCACAGGGCCGGGATCGCTCCCTGTCCCGCCGGGAATGC
>NW_024581114.1:1212657-1291647 GCF_017639235.1 Corvus kubaryi | reverse complement strand
AGAGGGCTGAGCACAGGGCCGGGATCGCTCCCTGTCCCGCCGGGAATTCCCGTCCCGATGTCCCCCGGCCCCGCTGAGCTGAGGGGGCCCACACGCGCCGGCGCCCCCTGGCGGCCGCAGCCCGCCCCGTCCCCCCTGCCGCCGTCGGGGCTCCCGGGGCGCCGCGGCCGCAGACGGGGCGGGAGCGCCGGGAAACGGCCCGGGAACGGCCCGAGGGACGGGAACGGCCCGGGAGCACCCTGGAAGGGGAGGCGGGACGGCCCGGGAGCGCCCCGGCGCCGGGGCCGAGCAGCAGCTGCCGCCTCCAGCGGGGCCGCCCGGGAAGAGCCGCCGTCGGGAGCTCTCCATCCCTCTGGCCGGGAGCTCTCCATCCCTCCGGCCCGCAGCTGCCGGGGTGGATCCCCCGGTGATTTCTGACAGCCGTCGGGTCCAACCCGCGGATTTTGCCTCATTCAACCTCCCCGGGCCTGCACCGCGCCCCTGGCCGCTGCAAACCGAGCGGGTGCGGGAAAGATGGGTCGGTGTGTCCAGGGTAGGACAAAAACCCTGAGCAAAACTGAGCACAGAAGTGGGGATGGGATTAAGGCTCTTCTGAAGACGTGCAACAAACTTCCCGCAAACCTCTTCACAGTTATCGCGGGTGAAACACTGGGAAAGCCTTTCCAATTCATCCACCGCCGCAGTCCCTTTGACGGGGTAAATTTTGCCATCCCACAGCCAGGCTAAGCCGTGAACACGCACGTCCTCCCAGGTCCGTGTCGGCAGCGCCCAGGAGCAGCGTCTGTCCCAGTGGGACTCCGAGCCGACATATGTCAGTGACTCACCCAGGCGCCTGCCGGATCATTAGACCATGAATACTTCGCAAAAAGACAAAAAAAAAAAAAAAAAAAGAAAAAAGGCAGCCCAATAGCAGCTTCTGAAAAAAAAAAAAGGGACAGCAACAACAGCATCAACACTCCCAGCCAGCTCAACCCCCCTCACAGCTGGACTGTTTGTCTGACCTGGGAGGCAGCATTTTATCACTTAGAGATTGCAAGTTCGATTGCAAAGCCTAGGCTGATGGCTGGCTGGATAATTTGTCTCTCAGCTCCGAGAGAAATGATGGAAGTCAATTTGACAGCTGCGAGGCTCCCTAAGGATTCCAGACCCAAAGTGCACGGAGCAGTGACAGACACGCCGATGCGCTGAATATCAATGAAGCTCTGCCTGGGAATAATGCTGAGGCAATACAAATTGCACATGTTCAGCTGGAAGGTTATCACTATCATTAGAGTTATTAATTATTGTTATTATTATTTCTATTATTAAGACGTAACAGAAGCCAAAAACTCCTTATGGTCTCATAGAAAGCAGATGAGTTTCCAGCTCTGACCGACATGCTGCTCTGCAGGTCATGCAGCCACATTGATGGAATCACGGAATCACTGAGGTTGGAAAAGACCTCCAAGGCCATTGAGTCCAACCTTTGACCGATCCCCACCTTGTCCCCAGCCCAGAGCCCTGAGTGCCACCTCCTGAGGCCTTCCCTGGACACCTCCAGGGATGGGGACTCCAAACCTCCCTGGGCAGCCCCTGCCAAGGCCTGAGCACCCTTTCCATGGAGAAATTGCTCCTGATGTCCAACCTGAGCCCCCCCTGGCACAGCCTGAGGCCATTTCCCTTTTTCCTGTCCTTTCTTCCCTGGGAGCAGAGCCTGACCCCCCACCTGCCTTACACCCTGCTGTCAGGGAGTTGTGGAGTGCAAGGAAGTGGAGCTACAGAGGGTTAAGAAGATCCTGCACCAGAAGCAGCCACAGAGCTTTCCACCAGTTGGAGAAGCAACAGTCCTTGGTCTGGGGTCAGGGAAGAAACGGACTCATTTGGGCCCAACTTTCCTGGGAGTGGAAACTCCATGGCCTTCTCTTCTCATGGTGCAGGGAGCTGCCCTGTGGGTCTGGGAATGATCAGGCAGGATGCACAGCCAAAGTGAGAACCAAAGGGCGAGGTTCTGGTGCGTGTTTAAACCAACAACACGAACCCACTGAGCTGGGAACTGCAGAACTTGACCATCAATACCTATCAGACTGCACTTTATAAGCTTAAAATAATAACTCAAGCTCCTATCGTTCGGTTTCTGGGATGGGTGGCAATAAAACCGAACATCCTTTGCTGTCACTTGCAAACACAGGTGTTCTCATGTGAAAGCCAACTTCGACTCTTTGCTTATTCCAACTTCTCAGGCTCCCTTGGCAAGCCCTGGGCAGTTGGCTTAAAGATCTTTAAATCTGAAGTCAAATGCAGCATTAAAATAAAAGGGGGAAACAAAAAGAACCCCCACCTCTAAGCAAAATGGCTTTTGTGCTCATATTCAAAACCATCCTTTTTTTTTTGCCACTAGAGGAAGAGGGGTCAATTAAAGCAATATACTATAACCTGCTTACATAGCAAATTTATTCCTGAAAAACAGATTTACAAGGGAAACTCAGCTCAGTGGCAACACCATCAATTCAGTCTGAAGCAGCACGATTGTTTGGCTAAAACTATGGCAACTGCACAGACACTAACATGCAATCCTGCTTTATTAAATCAAACCTCCAGTGAATCTGTTATCACCATAGTAACACTTAGTTATTACATGGAAACATGTGGAACTACAGTTGGATATTAGCATCTGGTTAGCATCTGCACAGTCTCTTATTCACATTACTAAAATTATAATCCAGGCAGTGAAAAACCTAAGTAAAACTATAGCTTTAAAGCCAAGTCCTGGTCTCAGGTGCATTATATTTAATGTACAGGTCCATGGTACATACCCTATATCTGGGTTTATAATTAGGGGCTTGGGGTGGTATTTAGAGGTTAGTTTATGTATCTCCTAGGATGTAAATGCACAGAGTGCTGGTTGTAATAACATCCATGCAAAAAATTGCAAAACCATACGATAATTGCAACTGACCTTCCCCCGAGCGCTCTCCCAAGCAGGTTTGCAAGGCCTGCTTGGAGCATTCCTGAGCTCTGAGTACTTCCAAGCAGAGCTTGTTTGAGTCTTATTTATTTTAAGCCACCTGCCACAACATTTTTCCTGTCTTCTTCCTCCCACATAAAGTGTGACACTTTGTATTCAGGCCAGTGCCATTTTGTGAATAAAGCTCAGAATTCTGCAGGCTGAGAGAAGGGGTAGGTTTAAGGCCCAAAGATCTACACACGGTCGGGATGAGAAGTGACTGAGGTTTATCACTAGAAAGGGAAATTCCTGGGCTAAAAAAAATAGGAATAAAAAAGGAAAACTAGTGGTTTTCTTCTGGGCTAATAGTAGATTGTGATAAACTTTTTTCCTCCTCTGCCACTGAAGCCCACATACTTCAACTTTCAGTAACCACGTTTCTAGATTTATAGAGAGAAGGTGGAAACTAGTAAATATTCTCTGTTATTTAAACACAATTTCTCTTTCTTTTTTTTTCAGGATGTAGCACATAGAAAACATAAGATGAAACAAAGCACTGCACACTTCAAAATATGCCTCTCCTTGCCTGAGCAAAGTTTGTCATGCCAAAGGAAGGAACAGTTTCAAGCACACTTAAATTTTAAGGGAGTCAGTAAATTGAGACATGCATATTCATGATGAGCATTTAACTGCTACCACGGAAAGTTTGAGGGAGGTTTTGGGTGGCAAAAAGACAGAAGAACACTTGAATCCATGAAATACTGAGCTTCCTGATCTTTCCAGGTGTCCACTTATCAACACAGCCTGCAAAAAACCTGCACAGCCCAAAGTGCTGTGGCAGCCCTAGAGAACTCAGAGAGGCCTTGTAGGTTCCCAGATGACCAACCCAGAGAGCCTCTTCAAGGGCATTTCCTCCTCTTTCCTCCACAACCCAGGTGGAGCAGCTCCCTCATTCATTAATTAGTGCCAATGGAGTAGAGACTCTCCCCAGCTGGGTGAGGGGAAGCCAGCCAGGCTTGGTGGAAACCATATGGGGGAAGTCTAAATGGCAGCACTACCAGAGCAGGCGAACAATGCTGGCACAATTAGGGGATGAGATTAACGTTACTGGTGTTTTACAAAAACTTACTTTTTTCAGTCCACAATAAAAAGCACTATTTTGGCTGAAAGTACTGCCAGAAACTGGAACTCAGAGCAACAGGCCCTCCAAGAGCCAGGTGCAGGCAGAGAGCTGCACCCATTGCACCCTGCAACTGCATTTTGGTTAAATAAAAGTGCCAGTACACAATTAAACAGTAGCACAACACACACCACCACTAAGGGCAGACAGCAGGAACAACAATGACTGAGACAGGGATTAAATTAAAATCTGCAGCTTTTTTTATGCTTTTAGTCACGTGTCAGGTTCATAGATGCTTTTTGTCTTTTAACATAAGTTCTGTAACTCCCTCCTGACTCCCACATAAAGCAACAGGCTACAGACAGTTAAAGACATGATCCTTCTCTGGATAAGAAGCAGCTTTAACAACCCCAAAGTTGCACCAGGGAGAAGCAACTAAGAACAGTTGCACCAGTCAGAGCAGGTGAGACCCTGTGTGTAACTCAGGAGTCCTTGTGAAACTCAAGCCCCACTGAGCCAAGGCACACAAACTCTGCAGGGAGAACACAGGTAGCCCCCAGGGCTGCTCCTGCCTCTGTGGCAAAGCTCAGGTGCTGTGTGTTCCCTGGCTTTCCTCAGCACAGCTCTCACCCAAGACCATTTTAAAGTTACTTCTTGCTTGCTCTTTTTGGTTTTTTCCCCCTTTTTAAAGAGCAAAAGAAGCCCAACAAGGACCCACACTGAGCAACCCCAGGCCCAAAAATAAAAACATACTTGGTACATACCCCACTAAAGCCAAAAGCAGCACCACAGCAGGACTGATCCTCCTCTGGCTCTGATCTTTGGTGCTCCCTTTGCCACTATTCAGTTCACCTTCCAGGAGAACCTGCTGCTTCCAAATGGCAATTTTGTAAGCACCTGTGAGAGAACTTAATTGGAACTAATTATCTGTTGGTTGTCTGGGACCTGAGGAGTCACAGCAATTACTTCAGTCAAGAAACAACCTGGGGGAGGGCATTGCTTCTCTTCAGAAAAATGAACTCAGCTACTCCCTGAAGGAAAGTTCTTAAAGAGATGGAACCTGTCAAATGCAAGTTAAATACAAGTCAGTGAAACCACAGCAACCAATGATTTATTATTGCCATTAATAAACACATCCCTAACAGGAATCCGTATATACACTCATCAAAAATAGGTTTATTCCTGCCAGTTTTGTTGTGATTACAGAATTGTTATCAAGGCCAACACTGCCATGAAGATACATAAACAAAGGGAAGAAGATGATGAGCAACCTGGCATATTTGGGCAATGGTCTAATTGGGACTTCTTTATCTCCATAGAGAAGAAAGTAAAGGCAGAAGTGAGCAGTAAAGAAGGAAGGAAACTTAGCAGAAAAGACTTGAGTTGGAAGAAACAGTTGTGAGCTTAAAGCAGAAAGAATTCAATGAAAACTGCAGAAAATTCTCTGGTGATTTATAACTGTAGAGTTCTCATTCTATGAAATAATGATAACTGAAATTAAGTCCTCTTTCAACACTACAGGACGTTTCCTTTGTGATGGAGATGAATCCCATAAGAGCCCCAGTGAAATATTACAGTGTTGGCCGAGAGAGAGCAACAGCAACTCTGCAATATCTGTTTGCCTGTGTAGCACAGGTGCATTTTAACCAAGTCTCCCAGGAGATTTGCCTAAGGCCAGACTGTTGCTGTAGAAAATGACTAGAAAAGAAATATGTTTAAGTCAAAGCAAAGGTAAATTTGGCTGGACTGCTGCCTAATGGGAGGAAGAAGGAGTAACACAACTCTTTAAAAGCAGCTCTCCAGTGGTTAGATTTCCCTGCAGCACATGTGCTTGGGAAGAGACAAGCCAGGTATTTACTTTCAATTTTGTTGAAATGCAAAAACAAAAAGAAGATGGCCCTTCTGGAAGCATAAATAACAAATTCAGGACAAAGAAAGAAAGTTTACAGAGTACCCATTTTTAGGAGCAGCCAAGGTGGAGGCTGTAAATGATATCAAGAAGCATTAATACAGTATTTACACATTCTTAAACCAGTTTAGCTCTTGACTTCAGCATCTGTGGAATCAAGCAGAAGGTGACCAAAGAAGGAGACAATGATGGTATTCAGCGACGGAAAAGAAATGCCAGTGAAAGGATTAAAACTGTGGTTACATTTTTAGGGCAGGACTCATTTTGGTGGAGAGTGCCTGTGTCAGTGTTGGTTATGGCTGGATGACAATAGGCAAGATTCTCTTCAGGTGCAAAATATTATTAATTTTTCTCAGAAATCAGCAGGATCTCCTTGACAGCAACTCTGGGCAGTTCATGAGCTCTTACTCCCAGCACGTGATGTGAAGAAAGCAGAGGGTCTCACCTTCCCCCTTCCCTTCCTGGGGGAAGTCATTCTCCACCAGCCAACACTTCAGAAAACCTGGATTTTGCAGGTAGCTGGGAGAATCCTGCTGGATAAGACCCTACATGCTTGAAATCAAAAAGCATGGCTGTGTTTCATGGTCGGCTGCATCCGTAAAATTTTTTATCATGTCTCTGTCTGTTGGGTAATCTCCATTAAACTCGATAAAAACTTTTGATAAAATCCACACAGAGAGCAAAGAACAATGAGGAAGAGGAGAAGAGGCCAATTTTAACAGCTTCTATATGACTTTCCATAAAATCCATGGTTTTCCTTTCTGCATAATTTACACAAAGACCTTGAAGATGATAAATCAGGGGAGAGGGAATAAAAGTTTATTTGCATAAAATGGAAACAGAAGAAATAGAACTACACAGAATACATTATATTCTACTCCGAGGAAAGTCACAGACCTGTTTCTATAAGCTTGGGAAGGAAGCCAAAAAGCCTGGAAATATACAGAAAGCTTTAAACAATTGATCTTACTGGGAGGTTACACTGGTACCTTTTATCCTCCTGGTATCCAGATGTTTCAGAAAACACCCAGAAGTGAAACACTTGTAGGTTTCTAGGGAATAAATTGGAGAATCATGCCCTTCTCTCCTTCCCGGGCTCTCCCTGGCCTCCAGTGTGGCTTTCCTGGGCACTGCAGGCACCCTGCCCCAGGGGCTGTCTCTGCCCTTCCCAAAGATGGGTGGAGCTGGGAGTTGAAAGGAGCATCCCGAGGGAGAACTGGGAGTTCTGGGGGGCGCAGGATGTGGCAGGGGCTGCTGGGCGCTGCTGGGGGTTCAGAGAAGGGGAAAGAGAACATTTGCCAATCTGCCCCGTTATTTCTGTGATATTCCCTTGATGCACCTTTTAATTCAGAGCTGCTGGAAATGGCTGGACTTGAGTGAGGGCTGAGCTCGTGCCTTTACAGAGTTCAACCCCGGGCTTCAATTCCACGCGCGACATCCTTGCTCCCGCTTTGCCCTGGGAGGTGCATCTGCAGTGCCCCCAGTGCTGCAGCCCCCACTCCGGAGGGCTTCACACAACACCCCAAGATATCAGTGAACTACAACTGCTGGGAGGTCAGAGGGAGTCTCCCCTATTAACCACAGCCTGATGTGCCTTCCCGAGACAGATTTCAAGGAAGAAAAATCCTCTGACAACCCCCACCCCCTGCCAACATGAAAACTGGAGCATGCCTCTTTAAAACTAGCCTATTTAGGCCACAGATGCTAAATGAATTCAGCAGACAGACGGAGTAATGGAATGTCAGTGTTCCAGTCTGCTGCCTTGAAGCAATAGGGGTTTTTTATTATTAATTTCTCCTCTCATTTTCCAGTGCTGCCTCTGGGCTCCATGCTTTAGATGCAGTATTCTTGTCAGTCTCGCTAACCCAATTTGGATATAATTAAATTTTAAAATATTAAAGCGATTATAAATACTTCCCACCCCACTTCCCCCGCCCCATTCCCTTTTATGCTGTCCCTCTAAAACTGCTGAATTTTGCTTCAGGACTTAAAATGTGGTACTGCAGAATCTGATTTGTTACTGCAGTTTCCTTTGCAAAGGCTGGAGAATATCTGAAGGGAAAAAGCTCAGAGGTAATTCCAGTAAAAGGTGCCCAGGAGCTTTGTGAGATAAAGAGCTTTCTGCCACCCTGACATCTTGGAACTTGATCTCGCTCCCACTTAAATTAATGTTAAGGCTCTCAAATTCTTAGAAGGGAAGGATTTTTGAGTCACTATGAGTCCTCATAATGACACAAACAAGGATGGAGTTTATCACAGAATCATTGAGGTTGGGATCTCTTGGTCCAACACCCTGCTTAGGCAGGGTCAGGACTTTGCTGAGTGCCGTGTCCAGTTGGATTTTGGACATATCCAAGGATGGAGACTCCACAGTCTGCCTGAGAAACCTATTCCAATGTTTGACCAGCCTGCAGTAAAAAGCTGAATTTAACTAGGTGTGGTGAACTTTGGCATTTGGTGACGATGCCAACATTTTCAAGTTGGCTTAGCACCTACACCATGAATCCAAGCCTCTACTTTCTTTTTAACATCTGTGAGAAGCATCCAAATTTTCCAAAGTTCAAAACCAAGGATCTCTCATTGAGAAATACATGTGATATTCCCTCATTATACCCTCGTTTCCCTGTTTCTCTCCTGCTAATGGATGAAGGTTGGAGCTTCTGGCTGCTGAATATCTGGACACTTACAGAGCATTATTGATTTTTATGACTAGGAAGAACAGTGTCTCTTTTGAAGCCCATCTCAGATATTAACATCAGGTATTTTCTTCTTTTTATATGCCCCAGAAATAGATTATAAAGGTTTGTATTTATTAGTCCTGAAATGGCAGCTGAATTATTCTGGTAAGATGCCTCCAGGCCTGACTGTTTGGATCTTTAAAAGGCAATTCTCCAGCTTTAGGAAGACAAAGTCCCACCAGGAGTCTCAGAGTAGATGAAGGTTTCCTAACTCTCAGCCCTGTCCTTTTGTGGGTCCAACATGCTGCTGTTATTTTAAAGCTCCATCTGGAACAGAGCCTACAAAAGAAAAGATGAGGCCATTACCAACTCATCTCTGCCATCTTTGTCCCACATTTCCATCTTGAAAGGATTCTGTTTAGCTTCAGATCTTTCGGGGTCACCAGTGCTTTGTTTCAACAACTGTACTCCAGACCTCAGGGAGACTCAACCAGTCATTTTTGTTTATGGCTTCTATTTCCTGTATATTCTTCCCACTGATTGTGTTTCCCAGTTCACTCCACGTCTCAGATGGAAAATCAAAAGTTGGGGGAAACAAAGGGAATCCAGTGTGCCACACGTATCAGAGCTTAACCAGAGCACGAGAATGGCTGTTGAGGAACTTGGACTTGCTTTTGCCTGGGAAGGAGTCAGCAGAATCCAATCAAACCCAGGCTTGCCTTATGATTTAGATGCAAATTCCTGATGCCATTGAGAAAAAAAACCCAAGCAGCAAACAAACAAGGTCCCTGGACAACTTCAAAGACTCTGGGGACACATTAAAGAGGGCAGATTTGTGGGTTTTCATATCCAGAAAATGAAGTTATAGAACGTGGAAATTGTTCTATATTGAACATGGACAGGGCATAGTGACTTGGGTGCTTCAGTCAAGAGATCAGTCAAAATGTCCCTGGGAAATGGTACATGGAAAGATGTGTACAGGATAATTTTATCTGACCCCGAGTTACAGTGAATTACGGCTTGTAGTTTATACTGGAGCAAGACCTATTTGACTTTTTTCCTCTGTTTTACAGCATTGAGGGAAGCAGTTTGTTTTGGGCACCAGAACTCAGAAGAAGCTAGTTCTGATCCTTATTCAAGTAAAATCAGAAGGTGCTATTGGACAAGTAACATTTTCCTGCACTGCTGGGAAAGCCAGACAGTGGTTTCCACCCCGTAATAGCTGGAAATGTCAATCCAGCTTTTCTGAAGATGGTGCCTCTCTAAGCCCGTTTATCAAATCCCTGGTGCTTTGTGAGGGGACACAGAGATACTTTCCTTAGAATTCTTGAATTTCTCAGTTCCCATAGAATCAGTGACTGTATGAACCACTCACTATACTGAATATTTAGGTCAGACAAACACATGCAAAGTAGCAACATGGTCTGGAAAACTGGGGCC
This sequence comes from Corvus kubaryi, assembly GCF_017639235.1. NCBI lineage: Eukaryota > Metazoa > Chordata > Aves > Passeriformes > Corvidae > Corvus > Corvus kubaryi. Next base: position 1,281,577 of record NW_024581114.1, on the reverse strand, counting down.
ATTCTACCAATTTCCCTGTGGCAGGAAGACTACTCCTCATTCTCGTGGGATTATACAGTTGTAAAAGCATGAGTGAGTCTGCCTTGAACACAGGAACTCCCAGCTCCCAGTCCCTGGTTGGGCGGGTGAAAGGGACCCAGTTTTTCTGCATCAGGCAGAGAAGGGATCCATAACACACTGAGCTATACTTGGGCTGAAGAAAAAAGCTCTTAAAAGATAGCAAGTGATGCCATACGTTTTCATTATGGAGCATGCTATGCAAAGATCTGGGTAGTCAGCTCCCACCAACCATCTGGAGAGAGAAGTCACTCAAATCGAAGTGCTGAACCTGCTGTGGTAGACAATCGGTGCCAGTGAACCACTCACTACTCTCCCCCTGTCTGTTTTCCTGCCTTTTGCTGCAATAGAGCCTTAAAATAAAATAATCTGGCTACCACTTTCCAAACACCCGCTTCCAAACACCCCAGCTCCCATCTGCAGAGTGCACTTCATTCATTGGGCAAAGTGGGCCACTTCCACAGAAAAAGCTCTGCTGAAGCTCTGACCAAAAGGGAAATGCACAGAAGGGAAATAACACATGAAAAAATTGCCTCTTCTTTACTGAGCTCCCCACGGCCCTGTGTTAAACCCTAATTTCTGTTTTATGTCTCCCTGATTCCTCCCCAGTGCTTAATGTCTCTTTTGACTCCTCTTAAAGGCTTCCTGGGGCTGAGATCTTGGGAACCCACCAAGCTCACTGGGTTTGCCTTATGAAAAGTGACTTTAAGTGCCAGGGAGGGTTTAGCAGCTTTGAAATAAAAAGAACTTTCAGCCACGTTGCCATGAATTGCTTTGTTGCCTGTAGTCAGCAAGAATCAGTTTGAAGACTTCTGGAGCCTGAGGGTATCAATTGCTTTGTTTTTTGCCTCTATCAAATCTATCCTCCAGTGACTTGTGTTACACTGCAGGCTGCTCTGGGACGCTCAGCAGATGCTAAATAGGGCACAAGAGACATATCAAGCCCCTTGGCATGTATATATTTTTAAATCAAATAGGCAGACATGGGCAAAAGAATCTGTGATGGTGAATCAAATGTTCCTGGCTTGCTCTGCTGTACACAGTCATCCCTCCTCCCTGTAGGACCAGACAGCAACTGAGTGACTAAAGTCTAAATAGCTTGGGATCAAGTGCTCTAAGCCTTATTCATGCAAGCACCAGTTCCAGTGGGCTCCCTGGGACAGCTGGTGTTATAGCAGGTCATTTCATGGTTGAAGACATATGAAGAATATTTGTGGGTGGGAATAATCTAATGAGAACAGAATACAGATTATCTCAATTACAGAAACAATTGGGTGCACATCAGCTGTGAAGAAAAGACAAGTAGGATATGGAGTGTTCTTTCCACAATGGCAGCTCCTAAACAGAAGAAGGAATACTGAGCATTTTAATAACACTGGGATGCCCCTGCAGACAAATCATCTGCCTAGAACTCCTCTGAAGTCTGAACAGCTTTAGGAAAAAGCTATGCTGAAAGACCAGTTCTTAGCAAATAAATTCCTGCTTGGAACAACTTCATGACAGTTGTTCCTTGTTCAGTTCCATCACATCCTCATCGCAGGGCAGCGAGCAGCCCGTGGTAAATCACTGCCTGACAGCAGCCAGGAGCCAGCCCCTGCAGTGTCTGCCTGGCTCCACGGCTCAGGAACATGTGCAGCTCCTATTAATAAAGCAGTGTGTACTGGTGGAACGATGCCAAATTGTTCCCATCTCAGTGCTTCCTAATTTCTCCTGTAGCCCTCGCCCTCCAAACAGGAACAAAGATCTCCCCTGTCTGGCATTGTTGGATGTGGAAAGGGGCTGTTAATTACTCAGCACGTCCCTCTGATGAAGGCAGCATGTTGGGAAGCCTCTTGCATGACCACTAACCCAGCCCTTCCTCTTCCTCCCTCTCCCTCTTCCCCCAGGCGCACACAGGATATTCCTGCAGGCAGTGTCTCCGGCACTGGGAACAGCCTTGGCTCTGGTATGCACCAAGAATGAGCCAAGGTGACAGCCACAGGTGCTGGTTTCCTGCAGACAGGTCTGGGGCAGCAGTTTCCCTTGGCCCCGGGAGCACAGGGCCAGATGGATGCTCAGGAAAAGGAGTTGCAGTTCCTCACGGGGATCTGTGCTGCTGTCACGTACCCAGTTCTGAATGCTGGACCTTGACTCTTTAGAACATGGAAAGTTTAAGTGGAAAGAGACACTCTGAAAAGTTTACAGGAAATGGGAGCATGGGGATGTTTAGTGATTAGGGAGGAATGAGCTGGGAAAGTCCAGAAACTGCAAGTCATGGACAATTAAAACCCGATTTAGGCTTCTCTCACTGTTTGCTCAGGCAAATGTCCCAGGGAGTCAAGGCAATTCTGCCTTAGTAAAGAAGAAAAAACTGTACTTTTGACAAATGGTGACACTACCCTTTTGCAGGGACTTTTCCTAGAGGAGAAAAACTAGCACAACAGTCAAATCAGGGCTTGCAGTTAATCTCGTTCTAGTAGCAGCCTTGGTGGCTCTGGCTTCCCACTCGCAGCAGTCAGACATGAGGATTCAATCCCAGTCACCTTCAGAGCCTTGGGGGCCACCCCTGGCGGTTCTGTGAGCAAAAAATGCACGGTGCAGCCGGTGTTCCAGTCTCATTTCCCCTCCTTCGCTCTCAGAAGCATCAAGTGCACTTGTGCTCTGAGGTCTGTGCTATATAAATATCCCCAGGAAATAAATAAATGCCAGTGCACTCGTGCATTTCCCTCAGATACTCTTCTCCCCAGCTGCTGTGCTGACAGTACTTACTAGGAATCAGGCATCTCATTCTGGCTTGCTCTTCTGCTGGAGAGAGATGGGAACAAGATGCTCCTGAGGCAGGGAAGGGGAGGGTACAATTCAGTTACCAGAATATTGGTTTGTTTATTTATAGCGGCACACACACACAGACCTATGCAGGAAACTAATTTCTCACCCTGCAACTGAAGGGGAGAGCTGAAAACTGAAATCTTGTGCAGGGGAAGAACTGGAGGAGAGTAGTGGGGAGAGTTTAGGACCAGGGTTTTAATTAGCATCTAAATGGGTGCGGAGACTGGATACCTGTTGTGAGGGGTAAAATAGAAGGGCTTTGCCTTAGTGATAAATTTCCAGCAGTTCTGGCCACAGGCCATCTGGCAGGGACTGGCTTGGGTCCCCCAGGGCATTGCAGATGACAGAGTGTCCCCAGGACAGGTGTCTGCAGAAACGGGAGCCAAGGCATTGGAGAGCTGAAGGATTGTAAGTGCTGAGCTCAGAGGCTGCTCTGCTTCCCAAAGCCAGGCTTAGAGACACCTTTAGTCCCCAACCACCCCGAGCCAACAGAATGCACAAGAGAAAAGAGGCAAACAAAAAGGAGGATTTGAGAGGGAAGCTGAGAAGCCGTGTGGTCCTGGCTGGACACCCAGGGAAGCCTGGTTCCATCTCCCTGGGGGCAGAGGTTGGAACATCTGTGTCTTCTCTACCCTCTGTCTCATCCTGTACATTTATTTCAGCTGCAAATCTGGTTGTTTTAGCACCTAGCAGCACAGTAGTCTTGATCTTTTTTGGATCCTTAGTTTATATTTTAGTATTGCTAACAATTATGTGAAACCTATAGAATGGAATTGACTCAATTATTTCAATCTATCAGTCCGTGCATTCATGTCTGTCACGTGTGATCCGCTGTGACACTGACTGTCATACCCAGAACTGTCCAGAACTAAATACACAACATCTGCTTGGCTGTGTTAACCTGCCGAGTGGCCAAATTCTTGGGGCCTGACCCAGAGCTCTACAAATGCCATTAAAATCATAATTAGTTATATAGGTATTTTTGAACCTCACCAGAAGACATAAATCAGGCTTCTATTCCATACTTTATGTCTTAGATAAACTGTGTCACCTCTGGATGCCCTGGTGACCTACCTAGAGAATAAGAATGCTCACCTACCCTTGTGGAGATTATGAATTAAATATTAAAATACAGTGGGTTTTTCTGAGTCCTTTGGAGCAGAGACACCGAGAACAGAAACGTCAGGATCACCAATCCAAGAGGAACTGTGTTCCTGTGCCAGAGCAGCCACTGCTGCTCGGTGCAGCACGAAGCCTTTTACCCTGGAAGCTCAGGGGAGCCTGTGGAGAGCTGAGCGTGCTGCAGGCCGGGAGCCCTGGCTGTGCCTGGCTTTATGTCCACAGGTGGGGCTGAGCCAAGGAAAAGCCCAGCCAATGTGCCTGTCCTGGCACTGTCTCTCTGTGTCAGTCACAAGTGACCTTGCAGTGCATATTGTCTGCTGGAACACCGGCATTCTGGCTCTGTCCCTCCAGACCCTGGCTGGGCACTCGTGTGGTCACATCTCACCGAGGTCTCCCATCAGTTTGGGGATTAAATGTTTGAGGATTCCAAGGCTCTCTCCTGTAGAGAGCGCAGGGTGCGGGCTCGGGGAGGAGAGCTGGGCTTTGGGGCTGGTTCTCCAAAGGGAGACAGACCCTCCTCCACTGAGCTCTCCATTCCTTATTGTCGGGTCAGCTGGTTCAATCCCTGATAACAGCAGACACACTGTTAATTTCTGTGGCAATCTGGATCCTGCTGTTCACATCCAGTTCACTTGCCATGCTGATCCCTCCCCATGGCCTTGGACTAGGCCGAAATGCCGTTTTAGCTGGGATGTATTCAATGAATCTGAGTGGACGGAGCCTGTCCTGTAAAACAGCCCCCCATTGTCCATCATTCTCATTCACAGCTGGGGTCTGCAGCACCTTCTATCCCCTGCACACCACCCTGCCTTGTGGCAGAACTTACCCAGACAGTTATTCATGGCAAATTAGTGCTGCATTCCATATTTTTTTTCTGTTTTGTCCATGAGACCCACCCAGAATTGTAATGAAGGGGTGCAGAGACATCAGATTATGGACACAGGAGATTCTTGTACTTGCTCAGGACTTGATGGAACAAGCCCACACCTCCTGCATCGACCTTGTGCTGTCCCTTCCACTCATAATCGCTCACGAAGCATTCAGATAGAGCACCAGGACCTCTTTGGATTTCTTTTCATATGTTGTCTTAAATGAATGAAAAATGTGGTATAAAATGCTTGGGAAGATCCTCTGTGATGTGGTACAAATCCACATGATTTCCTTGACCCGATATTAGGATTTTCACCAGACAATCCCACTCCAGCACCAGAACTGCAGCACAAGATTCTCTTCCCTTTTTTCCATGATCCTTCCCCCCCAAACCCAGCCCTGTCCTTCTCCCTTAAGAACTGACCCCGGCTCAAGGACCTGAGTGCTGTAATGAGCAAAGCCCTGGGCTGCTGACCTCTCCCTGAGCCTGAGCCTGGCTTTGCGCAGGGATCTGTGTGTTTTGTCTGGTGCTAATGAGCCGGCCTGTGTTATCTCTAATGTCATTTTAAAATTAAATTAACCCCAGACTGTGGGGGTGTGTTTGCATGGCGAGGGTGATACGCTGGGAAGGAGGATGCCTTGGGCGCACACACGGAACCTGCAAAGCTTCTCCGGCGGCTTTGGCTGCTGTGCTGGCTGGCACCACCCCAGGGGAGAGTGTGCCCATGCATCACAAATTTGCTTTTTGGTTCCCGTTCCACCCACCCCTGAGCTGAGCTCTCTGCCAACTCAGCTTCTGTATAAATCAAAGGGAAATATTCTACCCCTCCTGTTTTTTTCTTTTCCTGAACAGATTGGATGTCATTATGTGCAGCTGAGCTCGCTGAGGCTGGCGGGGGAGGAGGGACGGGAGGAGGGATGGAGAGAAGAGACGGTTTTAGACAAAATGCTCACAGTCCATCAGAGGGGGAAAACAGCCTCCAGCTACAAGTAACCAGCACTTCACACACACACTGATTTACTGGGGAAACCCAGAGAGCTTTAATATTTAAAAATAAAATAGGGAGTGAGGAAAAAAAAAGGACTAGAAGAGAAGGATGTTATCCCTGTCGATGGAGCGATGAGCCAGACATCACAGGGCTGGGATGGAGGAGCTGGATGGCACAACACCTTCTCCAGTGGGCATTTATAGCTCCTGGAATCCTGCAGACATCAGTCCACACACAGACTGCAGTGAATAGTCCTGACCACCCTGAAGAGAGGTTTCTAGCTCATCTTTCAGGGAGGGAAAAGCTCCCTCCTCCTCCTGCCAGCCAAGTTGTTCACTGTGCAGTGCAGTTTCCCATCAGTACTGGGGGGATCACTGGGTGAGAAAGAGGGAAAAGAAAGGGAAAGGGAGAGGGGTAGGGGAGGAAGAGAGAAGGAAAGAGGAAAAAGAGGGAAGGGGCAGGAAAAGGAGCAGGGGAAAAACGAAGAGTAAGTGGGGGAGAGAGAGGGAGAGAAAGAGCAGGGAAAGGGAGGGAAGGGAGGGGAAAAAGAGGAAGAGAGAGAGAGACAGACAGAAAGGAAAGGAGGAGTGTGAGCCAAACGCATGGCATTCAAAAGAAGCAGCTTTCAAAAGCTTTGGCTGGGATGCAGATTTGCAGAATCTCTGGACCCATAATTCCCTGGCACACAAAGCTTGCTGGAGGCATCAATGTGCCCAAAAGGGGCTTGCAGAATAAACAGCAGATAAAAAAAACTAACACCCACAACAAGCCTATGAATTAAAAATGAAGGCAAGGGGAACAGCTGTACTTCCAAGCTGCAGGTGACCTCATTGTGGAAGCTGCGCCTCAGCGAGGCACGTCCATGTCCAGTGGTTCTGAAATAATAGGTATGGACAATAATAGCTGGGAGGCAGAATGCATTCCCTGTCTGTATTAAAGAGTAGGTAATTGCCCATCTTTCCTGCCAGCTATATTTTGATCCAGAACTAAATTACTCTGAGCATTCTTATAAACTTTTATGTTACAGCATCTCCTAAAGCCTCTGTTGACACTACCAGGCCCTCACTTCTCCTTCTCCCTGATGTCTGCAATAAAAATTACACATGAACTGGAGGATCTAAACCAAAACATTTAAACTTTTCACTTAAAGGGCTCTGAGACATTTTACAAGTTGCTGAGCCCACCCTGGGAGACAGAAGGGGAAATGATATGGGAACTGCCACTTCTCCAGAGGTGTAGGTAACAGAAAGTTGTAGTAAATTCTAGTATTTGAAAACATAGGAAATGATTCCTCAATGAACTAACACGGATCAGGGATAGCAGCCTGCACCCTTGTGAGGTGGCTGCACCGCATGGAACTGTTGTGGAGATACAGTGATGGATGGTGGAAGGGAAGCAGACCTGTGGCAGTAAACTTCCAACTGTTCATCCCAGCTGGGTTTTGGAGTGCCTCAAAATGCACCGGTGTTCAATAATCACCATCTTCCCAAACACATCCCATGCCATGACCAGCTCTGCAATGAAATAAAGCAGGTTTTTAGGAAGCTAGTTCCTTCACGATGCAGAGCAATGGAGGATCAAAGTCTGCTCGATTTTTAGAGAGGAAAACGACAAAGAATAAAAACCCCACATGGGAATATGAAACAAAAGCAGTCATTAAACATCGCTTCTGAATTGGCGGTTTTTTGTTAGAGAGAGATAATTCCAGAGCTATTTGAAATAAATCAATTCCAACTGCAGTTGGTGTTTGTTGTGCAGAGAATGGGAATGGTCTGGCTATAACAGGGGCCTGGGTTCCTTCCCAAAATGACCATACAAGTCCAGGGGAAGGCTCTGCAGCCACAGGGGCCTTAAAAATAGTCAGAGATCACGTACACCAAGTCACAGTAATTTGCTACTACCAAAATAGTTTACAGTATTTAAAAAAAGCTTAATCTAGAGATCGTTCTCTTGGCAGCAAAAATCTTCCTTGTGCCAAGAGAAAAATAATTTGCATCCTTGGTGTCAATGGTAATACTACCACGTTGCCTCAACGCCCCGGGAGAGGCAGCCAGCCCAGCACCGCTTTCAGAGAGAAAAATCTCTGAAAATAACATGGAGAAGAAAAGAAATTCACATTGCAACTGCACCAGAAATGAATGTGACATCAGCAGGTGGTGAATCATTCCTTAGTTGAAGCATTTATCTAATGAAACACAACGCTGGGTTTGGGATCGGGCTCTTTTCCCCTTTTGATCTGTTTTGATCTGTTGTGGACGGGCCCCAAAGAGTTAAGTTTTCAGGAATATGGTTGCCTTGGTATTATGCTCTCAGCTGTGATCAGCAATATGTAACAAAAAACCAGTACTTAAGTGGATTCTTTTAAAGTATTCCCCACTGCAAATGTGTAATTAATTAGCCTTCCCCTTCCCCCTTGCTCACACATCCAGCCCCGTGGGGACCCTCCCCTTTCCTTCCTATCAAATTCAGACAGTGACTGGGAGCTGAATTATTCATTCAGCTGTAGGTGTAACACAGCCATTTAAGTGATTTAAAGTTCAAGCAGTCTTGCCGCTGTTCAGCAACAACAGGAAAAAAAAAGTTTAAAGAGAAAAGTAGAGCCCGGGTTCTTTTTTCTTAACCCACTTGTTTGGTTACACAAACAGGGCACGGTTTTGTGAATCAACCTATTGAATGAAAAAGAGATCTGTGAGAATGTCACGTCAACCAGAGCACCTGTCACTCATTAAGAAAATACCACAATTATAAGCATCAGTTAAAGCTTTTGTTCCAATATGTCTCGTTGAATATTCTCTGCTGTGATAGTTAATTTTATGCACACTTTGCTGGAAATAGATGGCAAGTGAAGTTCATACCGACAATCACAGAAATCACATTAAGATCCCTGTTTAGTCCTCATTATCATTGTATCAGAGAACCTCATGCTAAAAATTACGTGCAGCCGGAGAACAAATTAACCATAATTAACGACACTTTGTAGCACTTCTGATTACATCTCAAACTACTTCAAAGTCTAATTTTCTGAACATTTCTGGGATATAAGGCAGTGCTTTCTCTCCTATTTTAAAGCTGGGGCTGTGAAGAACAGTACCTGAATGTTTTATTCTGGGGAATTCGGTAAAGTTCCTTTCTGCCCCTGGCAGGCAGGAGAGTGGGAGATAGAGCCCAGAGTGTCCATAACCCTGATCTAGAACCAGGATATTCCTCCCAGTGTTCTGCTGTGGAGGCTGAACATTGATTTTCCTCAAGGCAACACCAAAAGTCCGTGACAAAAAGAAAAGCCAGATCCAAACTGGAGCCTGGTGTCACCATCACTGAGTGGCCACCAGGTCCCAAACTGGCCTGTTTTAGATGTGCTGGATGCAGTGGGATGCGTCAGTCCAAAGGAATTCCTCTAGTGAGTAGAAATCCTGAGGACTGTGATTACATGAAGTACTGTGTTGCCAGTGCTTACAATTTTATTAGCAATACCCTAATATGTACCATTTCTCTTGAAGATGCAGCTGCTTGAATGTCATCTGAATACCTCAGCCTTTATGAAAAAGTGTTCTATTTTTACAGTCATAATTATGCCACTCAGGATTCTGAAGTACAGGCTTATGCCTTTATTAGTATAAGACTGGCAATACTGAACTTAAAAAAGCCCAAATCCTGAAATACCTGGAGGTATTTTAAGCAAAGGGAAAGCTTGAAAGAAATGGGTGGCAGGATTCTTCCCCTGACTCTTGCACTGCAGAGTCCATCGCTCACAGATTCAGGAATGCAGCCACAGGCTCACAGGTGAGGGGATATTGAAATTAAACAACTATTCAAGGATACCCAAAGAAGTATTCTGGGTTGTAGAATGTAGGATGGATCAGAAAATTTATTTAAATGACTGTATTCCCTCCATTTTTTAAGAGCACTGGAGGTTGCAAAGTGCTAAACCACATCAGCCAGGAGCCCATAAACCTGTGCAAGGGCTGGCACTGGCAGCACAGCTCAGTTCTGGTTTAAATCACCTCCCTGCCTTTGGGATTCCGCCCTGGCACTGGTCCTACCCACACAAACTTCACTGTGGAACAAGTCTTTTATTTCTGTGACTCCTTTCTGATCTAGATTTGAGTGGCACCATCTCTTGATTAGAAGCCCCACTTGCTTAGAGCGGAGTTTTCCTGATAGTTTTCTTTCTATGAATTGCTCCATCACAGGACTGTCATAACAGACTGTTTGCCAATTTGAAATCCAACAGTTTGTCTGGTGTAAGTGTTAAAAATGTTGTCTTGGCAGTTGGGGGTTTTTTTTAGGTTTTTTTGGATTTTTTTCTTTTGCGTTAAGTGACTTGATTTTTTTTTTCCTATTTGCTTCTACAGTATGTCAGGGAAATTGGATCATTTTGGTAGCCTGCTTTCTTTCTTTCACTTCAAATAAAACTCAACACTTAACCTATGAATTCAGAGAGTAATTTTATTTTAACTATATAAACTCTGCAAAACTCAGCATGTTTTTTTGCGTGAACTTATAGTCATAGCTGGCAAAATATAGTAAATTGCTTGAAAGTGGGATTAAAACCAAAAGCAAGATAGACACATGTTATATTTACTGAGAATGAAAGATTTGAGGCTAAGACTTCCCCATGACTTCAGTCTGTGGGATAAAGGTCCTCTCTGATGACTCAAGTTGGGTTCTTTTGAAATGTTCTTTTGCCAGTTTTCATTTTCACCCATTGCAATAACTAAATGACTAAAGCTTTACAATCTATTTATGATGCAGGAATACTCACATTGTGCTTGTGATCTAAACCCTCTAAAAACCACTGACCTGGCAGCCTCTGATGGCCCAGACTGTTCCTAACTATGAGTCATAATTTCAATGGCACATTCATCACTTCTGGTGGAAGAGCCCCATGAGGACAATGAGTATTTCTACAGAGTTTAACATGGTCTGAATTTTATGAAATTCACAATTTGTTCAGTGCCCGAGAAAGTTTCAGAAAAGCTGCAACAGAAATTCAAAATTAATAATTGGAATTAACCCCCCGCTAATAAAGAGGAAAAATGCTTTACAATCTCCTGCAAAGTCTGAGTAATTCAGCATCCAGGAGAAGGCATTGATGTGAGAAGAAAGCCAAAGGATCCCTGCCCAGGCTGCCATACTGGGAACAGGAACTCCAGGACATACTTCAGGACAAAAAACAAAATCCAGAAACCCAGACTCTCAAGAACTTTGAATTCTTTCCTTAAGGGTAGATGAAAGAATTAGCTTTTAATATCCTAAGGTTTCAAAAGAAGAGACTGACAGAAGCACTGATTTCAGTGACCCATTTTTATTAGGACTCACTCTTTCATCCAGCCCGGAGAACGATGACACACAATCATCTAAAGGCACCAGGAAAAAAACTCGCTGGTTCAAAACGAGGGCAATATGGGACAACAGCAATTCCTCTGAGAGCAAGCAGAGGAGAGAAGGGAAAGAGAAAACTACTGGCCCTGCATTGTCATAGGATCACAGAATATCCTGAGTTGCAGGGGACCCACTAGGATCGTCCAGCTCCTGCACAGGACAGCCCCAAGGATCCCAGCATGTGCCTGAGAGTGTTGTCCCAACACTTCTGGAATGATTATCAGCAAATACAAGTGCAGGGTGCAATGAGACCCCCGATTTTCAGTGCAAATCACTGAAGCCACACCAGTATAAAACTCATGAGAGTGAAGGAAGAATCAGGCCTCAGAGAAAATGCAAAGGAGAGACAAAACATTGCCAAAAGAGGGTTTTCTCCAGCTCCCAGGAGCACAGTGTGGGTGGCTCTGGCACAGGCCTGTGGCAGCAGAGCACTGCAACCCTCTGTGTCCATGGGTTGTACCTGTCCAATCCCCACATCCGTGAGGGGTGTGGGGAGAAATTAATCTAATATGTCATGGAAGCCCTAATTTCAATTTAGGAGGATGGGTTGTGAGAGAAGGTGCCCGTCTCAGCTTCCAAATGCAGGTGCCACCCCTCTGCCCCCACCCTGGGCCTGTCCCCTCACCCGCTGGCAGCCCTCCCAGCGACACTCCCATCCCTCTCACAGTGGGCTCTGTGTGTGCTGTTTCTTTTTAAATGATTCATGACTCCCACTTCTCACTTCATCTGCCTTTGTTTTGCTCTGCAGTGAATGTGTCTGGTACATGGAAAAACGTGCTGTGCTCACGCCAGCACTGCGAGCGGCTCCACGAATGTCAAGGTAACGACGTCTGCAGACACAGCCCCGTGATGCAAATGGGCTGCACAGGGTTTGGGTTCCACTTCTTTGGCCTTGTAAAATTAAACAGAACAGAAATACAAGCACTCTCCCCACTGAATCATTTTTCTTAGGTGCACACTTTTTTTCTTTCTCTACTGTCCTCCTGTACTCACCTTTAGCAAAAAACCCTTCCTAGTGCTTCCCCAAATGCCTCCTTCTTGTGACAGTAAAATCCAGATGTCAACCAGTATTTCTCTACATGAGCTCTCATATGTCTTTACAAAGAATCAGTGACACTCTGTAAGGATGGAAAAACTGAAGCACAGAATCAGAAAGTACCTTGGCTGAAAGCACTCAGCAGGCTGCTGGAAGAGCTAAGAATAAAATTATGATTTCCTGATGTTTAGTCTGATCCTCTGTGAATGGGACTGCTCACGCTGAGAAGGTGCTCAACGATTAACTTTATTTATATATTTACTATTCAAACATGCCATGTTCTCACATCTTTTTATTTTCATGTTAATCATGTTGTGGATCTTCTCCGCCCACCTCCCATTTCCTTCGGTACATTTGTTCTGTAGCTATTTGTGTAGAAACCAAGCAATTTCTGCTCCACCTGCTCATAAACACAATGAGAGAGAGAACACTGTGTTACAGCACAGCCACTGCCTTAGCAACAGATTACAGCATCCCTGGGAAGGAACAGGGACCTTCTGGAGAGGAGAAGTGCCCTTTAACTCCCTGAAAAGCTACCACAAGCAGGTTCTGCCTTTAATGATATTTCTAGTGAGCCCCTCCTCAGCTTTAAGCAATCAGTCATTGTTAAGAAAGAACACAAGAACTGAGCAGAGTTTGCTCCTCACACGTGGAAAAGCCAAAGTGGGGCTGGTGAAAGCTTGTGAGCAGACTGGCTCCAAGGGAACGTGCAGACACATATTTGAGCACTCAGTCATGGCTGGTGTAAATAATTCATTCTGCTTAGATCCCAGCCCCCTGGTAGCTCCATGTCTGGCAGGACGGCTCTCCTAGGGATGCACAAAAGGCAAGTACAGCACAGCCCACAGCCCTGTCAGACTACCAGCAGCTCTTATAGCTGGAATCAAAGTCAGGAACCCTCTATCCTATGAAAAGATGCTGAAAAGCATCAGGCCAAAGTTATTGGACATAATGGGACGTGCAAGGGCTGATCTGGCAGGGAATACCTGACATGCAGCTCACCCCTGATACATCCTGTCAGAAAATTAATCACAGCTTGACAGACCAGTGATCTTAGTGCCACCTGAAAGTATTTTTAGAAAGGCAAATATTTGTGTAAGAGCAAAGCTATTTGATTTTAGCCTTCTCCAAATCAATTTCAGTAGGTCACACATTTTACACTGAGAGCTGAGAGTGATGTTCCTGTGTTTGCATTAACACAGTCCTGATCCTGGAAGAGGTCTCTAGATGACATAATACAGCCTTATAGTAATAATTTACGGGTATAGGAGGAAAGTAGGGTCACCTACATTGGCACTGATTTGTTAAAAGGATGAGATTTGGGCCACTGGACCCATAAGGGAGACAAAAGTCAGAGAACCACATCTTCCACGTTCCAGAGCTCTGAATGAACACACGAGAGCGATGATATAATGGTGAGTTATATAAAAGGTCAGTAGTGACATATAACAAAAAAACAGACAAAAAATCTTCTTTTTCATTGTCTGGGGATTAGCTGTTTCATTAAGCTGTCTGCCCATATTAGAGAATTAAGCCTATTATCTGTTGAAGGATTTTGATGCCAAAGAAAAAGAAGTCTGGGCTTACAGCTCATCTAATCTTTTTATGACTGGAATTATGAAGCAAAATAAGGATTGAGGTAGGAGGTAATACAGAAAACCTCTGGCCTGAAGGCAAGAGTGAAGAGGTTGTGGGAGAGCAGTAAACTTGGAGTTGGTGTTTAATGCTCTCATTTTATCTCTGACCCAACACAGTCCCTGAAGCTGCAAAATACCAAACCAAAGGCTTCAGGAGCTCTGGCCACACCATCTTTTACTGTCACTTGAAGATGCAGCCCCTTTACCCAACACACACAGCAGTGACAGGGACCCAGCTGGGACCCTTTGACCCGTCCCACCGTGTCCCACTGAGAGCTGTGGGACACACAGCTGCAGCAGGAAACATCCTTGTGAAGCTGCCATGGAAAACCTGCTTTTTGTGCAGCCCCTGCCGCCCGCTGCTCTCGCTGGGCTGCGAATGGCACCGTGCCGGCTCACAGGGACATCAGGGCTGTCTCACAAGGAGAGAGGTGTCACACGGGGAAGGATTTGCATGGGCAGCCCACAGAACTCAGCAAGTGCCATCTTTCTGGAGGAAGTCCCTCCTCTGACGCACTGACACCACCTGTCTCTTTACACTTGATGGCATCTGTTGGCATTTTTTATGTGCCAAGGCATTAATATCAGAGCAGAGCAGGGAAGGAAGATACCGAGCTCTTGGGGACTTGGAGATGGCAAACACCTTGGCTGTGCTGCATCCGGGCATGGGGCTGTCCATGGGATCACCCATGGGTGCAAATCCCAGGGGACAGCAACTCAGGGGTTCGTCTCTGCTAAGTGCCACTCAAACAAGAATAAATGGCAGGGGATTAAAATGTTTTGCCATGGAGGAGTGGGGGAGGAAGACAAATGATCTTAAAAATAATGAAGATTATAATGTCAGGATCAGGTGCCAGATGGTAGTAGAGAAATCCTTGACTTGTCCCCAAGAAAGGTAAAGCAGACAAGCTTTGCTGATATTGCTCAGTCAGCCATGAGGAACCACCAAGAAGAGGCAGATGGTCATCCCATCTCTGAAACTATCAGGTCCTTGGCCTCTGCTGGGAATATTTGTTGAGGTGCCAATTACCAGCACTTTGAATAGTGCCTTTTGTGAGCCAGCCATTAGTTTAATACTGTACCAAGATCATAAAACTCAAAGAATGGTAAAAAAGGCAAGAGACCAACAGGTTTTGATAAACATCCAAAATAAATAGCTACAAACCCAGCCAAAGACATCAAAAATAAATCAAGAAAAAAAAAGTGGAACAAATTGGTGCCATATAGCTGACAAGCAGTTCCAATGAAGATCATATGAGTCTCCTTTTAATAAGAGGAAACAGTTCAGAACCCCCTAATGAACCTCTAATCAGAGAAAATAATTTGAAGAGACAACTGCATTCTCACTCCCTCAAAACATCCTAGAGAAGACAGAATGCTTTTCAGTCAGGACAATTAGCAGGCAGGTAAGCACTGCCCCTTCCCTTGGGTGTTTTACAGATAAATGCAAGAGTGCAGCATCTAGTGTTGTCAATATGGTTCCTTTCAAAATCCACTAAAGTTTGCAAAAGATTAATGAAAGAATCTGAAACAGATCTCACATTCTGGTGCCACCTGTCAAGCCTGTCCTTGTGTGAAACTGCTGAATAAGTCAACACTCCCTGGTTTTTCCTTTGACAGGGAGGCATATTGCAGTGTGCTGCGCTAGGGGCTGCACCCCAAATCTCCCTGTGAGCTGAGGCTGGTACAGAACAGGGCTGCCTGTGTGGGAACGGCTTCCCAGCCCTCCAAGATCCATGCTGGCACCCTGTGGATTTATACCTGGGGTTGGACTATTTGGTGTTGACCAAGAGTGTGCAGAAAACCCTCCTGGCCTTTCCCTGGAGAAATCCTTTCTCTTCCTATGGGGGTGTCACTCTCTGGGAGGAGCCATCCTCTCCCCAGGTCCAGGAATAAGCATTACATGATCTATCCTGCAATAGTAGACCAAGGTTTAGCTCATCATAAGGTGCAGCAGAGTGTAAGAGGAAGCAGCACTGCTGTGCCCTCACTGGTTTTCTGTGCTTTGGGGCTCAGAGGTGGAGGCACGGGAAAGGTTTATTAGCAGATACAACATGACTTCCCCGGTGGGATGTATTTCAAGAAACAGACAAGGATGATGTCTTTAGATAAAAGGAATCTAAATCCCAGTGCTCTGGGATTTTCATTGTCTATTTAAAGAACAAATAATGGCAAATAACAGCTTGTCTCCTGCTGGGTTTTCCAGGTAGTTTTACACCAGGTTCAATCTTGCAAGGATAAGCAGCAATACTTGGGAAGATGCAAACATTTCAGCTTCTGTGCAGAGTCACCATCTGACCACACCCTGGGGGTTCTGGTCAGGTTTTTACAGACCACACTCAAGTCTCTGTCACTGAATTCTCTCTGTGGTTGTTCTGTCCAGCTTGATTATTGCTGTTGTGGACTTGTGTAAAACTCAGTTTTACCTGCCATGACAAACACCTATTGATAATTAACTGAAAATGAATTGGTAATTCTCGTCTTTGTACAAGCTATTCTTCCACTGATGATAAAAAAGAAGAAAACAGATTTATTGGTCAAGATTTTCCTCTCACTCATTCTGGAAATTCAGGAAGTAATAATGTCATGATGGGAGAGTCTACTGTCATTAAGGGAGGAGTACAATCACATTAAAGTTCAGAGAGGCACAAAAATTCAGTAATACAGAGGGCACACTGGCAGCAAAACATTTGCAAGGAGAGTGGAGGAGAAAACCAACCTCATCTACCCTCAGTTATCAGACCCAGAGTGGCCATTAGCACTATAATAGGAAAATCAAGTTGCTTTGCAAAACAGCATAAATTCAGTCTGAACAGGACCCTGTAACTTCTGCAAAGACACAGGCAATATATTAATTAATGGCTTTAGTCATAGTACTGTTGTTGGTAGAAGATGTTGAGACAAATGTGTAAACAGAGGAGCCTTGGGAATGTCACAGTAATTTAAAGTACATAAACCTTCAAAGCACTGCCTTTGATAGAGTGATACATTGTCTTATAATTGGGCAATTGCTTTCATTCCATGATATAATTAGCACACAATTATGGTTATGTGAAAAATCGCTCCATCTCCCTCCCTTCCAATTTGTGCTGCTCAATCTAAGCAGAGAATGTCTCTTTTCTGCTGTGTTTCCAGCAGGTCGAGTCCATCCCCACTGCTCAGCTGCAGTGACAGGGCCTCTTGCCTGACCAAGGGAGTGATCAAATATTCAGGAGAGGAACTGAAATCAAGCTTTTTGTACAAAATATTTGCTCTTAATATTTTTTTTTCCCCATCCTAAAAATATAACTATGGCTGCAACAAGATGAAGTTCTGTCATTCACAGCACAAACCCCAGAACTGCAGCAGGATTTAGGTGCCCCCAAGGCACTGCCTGTGCTCTCTGTTCAAGGCTGGGCTATAAAGGCCACTTTTGGCTACAACACCTTTTCCGAGAGCTGCAGTTCAGCCAGCATCTCAGAATCATTGAGGTTGGAAAAGACCTCCAAGGCCATTGAATCCGATGTGTGACCGATCCCCACCTTGTCCCCAGCCCAGAGCCCTGAGTGCCATGTCCACGCCTTCCTTGGACACCTCCAGGGATGGGGACTCCAAACTTCCCTGGGCAGCCTCTTCCAGTGCTTGGCCACCCTTTCCGTGGAGAAATTCCTCCTGGTGTCCACCCTGAGCCTCCCCTGGCCCAGCCTGAGGCCGTTCCCTCTCCTCCTGTCCCTGTTCCCTGGGAGCAGAGCCCGATTTCCCCCCCCGGCTGTCCCCTCCTGTCAGGGAGTTGTGCAGAGCCACAAGGTCCCCCCTGAGCCCCCTTTGTAGCATCGATGTGCTGTGAAGGAATGTGAAAAACTTCTGTGCTCTGAATGGCAGAAATGTCATTAAGGGGCTGATTTCACACTGGTACTGTGTCAGTGTGTGGAACACTGTCAAGAGCTGCTCCTCTCTTTCCATCACATCTTCCCTCTCTGGTGAATGAAATACAAGGACAAGCTGCATTGCTTCTGCAGCCTGATCCAGGACTAGAGGCAGCATGTGCCAGAACTGAAGTTGAAACTCAGAGCTCCTGGGTTCCAGGAAAGCACTTGACAAGGTTATCTTTCCTAAAAAATGCAAATGTTTCCACAAACCTTGTGAAAACCACGTTTTTAAATCACCACCTATGCCCAAGTTACGACTCAGGTGTTCTACCCATGCTTGTTCATAGATATATTCTGTTGGTACTCTTGACATAAGTTGTCCCTGCAAACTCTCACTTGATTCACTCCTTCAGAACATGCTCTGGTGTGAGGTTTCTGTGTTCCTGTGATCAGCACAGGATCAGGGCTCTCTGGACACCTTGGACAGCACATGGTGCAGAAAACAATCCTGAGCTTTAATGGAATTACCATCATTTCCTGCTGTCCACCGTGTGGAACTCACCTCTGCAACTCTTCAGGAGGAGTTTTTATCTTTAGCAGAACTGCCAGGATTACTCTTAATCAAATCTTCAAACCCCAAAATTCCTGGTGTGACTGTTTATCCTGCAGAAGAGATTCATGCTGCCTTCACATTGCTCATAGACCCTGACAAGTCTTTCTCCACAGATATTCCCAAAACTATCCCTTGTCTCTGCAAACACATATGTACCTATCACCAGATCCTCCTTTCTTCCTTCCCACATAGATCTATAAAGAGGGGGCAGGCGCATACAGAAATTTAAGGGGGGGAAATGCATTGCAGATGGAAAAGAACAACAACAACAACAACCTCTCACACTCTCTACAGTCAGTCCTGTGGGAGATATTTATCCATGGGAAAAGCTTTACAAATTCGAAGTAAACGAAAAAAAAAATGTATATTTTCATAACATTTGGGAGGAAATGCATCTTAATGGAAAATAGCTAGAGAAAAATAATAGCAGCTAGTGAGCTGAAGGAACTATATTCTCCCTAACATGCAACAACAATAGCAGCTAATGCGAGTCATTTGCAGAAGGAAAAGTGAATAGCTGTGGCATATTTGCAAAGAATATATGGCAGTTTACCAAAGGCAAAGCTCCAAGGAATACCAGCTGGGACATAAGAAGGGAGCTATCAAAGGAGGAGGGAGGTATAACGGCATCATGGGATGGTTGGCAGCAGCTCTTTGAAGCGTTTCGTGGAATGAGACAGAGCAGGGTTGGTAAATCAAGGTGGGGGTGTCACTCACAGGGGCCCGTGGCAGGGGGCCAAGGGGTGCACCAAAGCCATGCAGGGGCTTTTAGCATGTCTCAAGTTGGCAAATTTACCAGTTATTGAACCAAAGTCGTGAATTAGATTTTATTAATAACGAGTCTCCTATTTTGATCAGAAAACATTTTCTTCAAATAGTATTTAAAAATCAAATAATTCTAATTAGAACACATATCATTTGTGGAAAATCACATCCTGCTGGCTTTGTACTTTGACCTTATTATCTGGAGACCAGGATGGCCCATTGCTTTGAGCATCAGCCTTGCATCTTAGCAACACAAAGCTTAGTAAATGAGAAGGCATCCAAAATGCCATAGTAACATACCATTTATCTGGATGCTTCCAAAAAGTTGATTTCCATGTTTGGATTTGTCTAACTAAGGAAGCTGCCTCTGCAATAAAAGAACAGTGCATCCTAAATTCTGGGGAAAAAAAAAAAAAGGATTGATAAACTTATTTCTAGTTGAATGAAGGTTTTAAGCAGTGAAAAACAAATTGTGCATGATTTTCACATCCCAAATAGCATTAATTTCCAATTCCTCAGTATTTTGTTTTCTCCATGAGATAACTACTGCAGTTATTAATAATTTAGATTTTGAAAAGGGAGCTGTCTGGATTTGCAAGGGAAATGTCTTCATCATTTATGCACAAAGTAAAACTGGGAGAATATACCGGATAAGAGTTCACAGCCAGGTGATTTCAGGTTTAGCTTCTCTTTGAAATGAACAGGCTGTCCCAGCTATAGAGGAGCTCTTGGACTCCAGCCTCTATCCTTGGGGGCCACTTTGTTCAGATTTAATGCATCACCTGTTAAGAGAGAGGGTACTGGGGGACAGGTCTGAGGGGCTGGTGGTGAAGAGCCCCTGAATTAAATGTAGAGGCAGGAATGAGCTGTCTTGCAGCCAATCCACTGCTCTGTCCTTCATGGCTGCACCTTCACCACAGAGCAGCACAGAGCCTGGCCCAGGGACAGCAGCTGCCAAAACTCAAATTATGACACACTCAAATCCACTCTCAGAAGTTCTGAGGGTCTGGATTTTATACTCCAGGATATTAGTGACAGTATATTTTGTCACTTCTTAAAGAACATTTGGCTACAGCTCCAGGATTCCTCTTTTTTAGCATTTCACCAAGGGGCTCAAAAATTGCAACAAATAGCTTCGAAGAGATAAAAAAGAATCCTGTCACTCTGCTGATTGTAGTTTCAGTGCAGTTCAGTGCAATGTGATAATTAGTCTCCTGGAAATCATTCCTCAAGTTCATACTGTGATATAGCATGAAATAAATCTGAGCCAACCATATAGTTGTAATTCCAGTGTGCTGCCATCAACTGGTACGTTAATTCCATTAAAATGAGCTTGTTGGTGAGAACAGAAGTTACACTGGTGGGAGGAAAAAGGAGGGGGTAAATTTCTAAGTATCAGTAGAATCCACTTCACACTCACATCTACAGCTCTCTAAATTACAGAGACAAGATCTTTGTTCAAAGTACTGACAAGGTTACCAGCTGGAACTTTACACTCAATTCAATTATTTTATATTGTACCTTCAGGCTCCATTCCAAAGCGACTCTTAAAGAATAATCAGACTTATTCAATAGGCAATCAAAATGAAATTACTTTATGTAAGTACAACAAGGTTACACACTTGGTGCAGTCTGTAAGTTATGTGCTGCTAATTTTCAGTGCTCTAAAATTTTGACTCTGATTATCTGTGATGGGCAGGCAGCAGCCAGGACAGAATTTCCTCACAGTTTCGGTTTAATCTCTTTACCCTGCCACACCCTGGATAAATAGTTAGAAGCCAACAGTGCAAATAAATTACAAGCAGTTGAAAGTGATGCTTTATCTTGTAACTACTCATAGAAGCAGCCCTTGATGGACTGGTCTTCTCATGACAGGCATTACCCAAACCTAACTCATACCTGCCATCTGCAAAAAAACCTCAGAGTTATTGTTCTTTAGGTTAAACTTCCAGATACTGCAATGATTTGAATAAAAATATAAAGTTATATTCATTATTTATACAAAATTAAGGTTCAAATCTTCACAGTTTGATTTTGAGCCTTTTGAATGGGTGCCTGTGGTAAAACTCCCAGAGAGACTGCTCAGGAGAACATCCAGGAGTGCACAAATTGTTATATCTTGGTTATAAAAAAAATCCTAACATGGTTGTATGCATTAAACCTCTTCTGCCTCTCTTTGAGACAATGGGAAGGCTTCAGATCGACAATGAATTTGTGACATTGAGAGAGAACAGGGACGTTCAGCCATGCTGAGAATACAGAATTCCCTGCATTTTCCTATCAAACACTTCCAGCCACGGCCACCAGAGCTTCTGAAGGCACTTGAGATGTGCCAGTAACACACGTGAGGAATGAGACTGCTTTAAGTTCTCCCTACTGCACTTTGTAGCCCAGGAATCTGTCTCTTGGAAACACAACAATCCCTAACACTGAGTTTCATGGACTATTCTGAAGCATTCCTAGGCCTGGAAACTGAACACTGAGTTATATTTGGTACGAATGGCAAATACCTCCCAATTCTCTGCAGTGTGCACTCCTCCCATCTAAAATAGCATCTTTCACATGAAATAACAAACATAAAACCCACACTCTTTTCTCAGATCCAGCCCCATCAGACTTTTTGGATGCACACAGCTGATGACATAGATCTTCTCCTCTGTATAAACAGCACAGCCTGTAAAATCACCTCATGGCAGGCAGACACGGCCTCCATTAGCTTTTGTCGCAGGAATTTTCTTCCTGGCTTGGATGGCTCCACTTCCAGACGACACCAATCTAAACTCCACAGCCTGACTTGAGCCCCATAAAACTCCAGAAGTCGGGAAGGTATCCGGACTTTGCCAGTGGAGAGGGATGCTTGAGCTGAGAGCACCTGAGGAGCACAACAGCATCCCCGGCGACCGGGAATGGTTGGGAATTTCAGCCTTGTGGTATCACACTCAGTCAGTGGCCCTGCAGCTTTTCCTTACAGGAATGTAAACAGCTCTCCTTGCAATGTCTCTGTTATGTCTCTGCTCCCTTACAATTTCCTGAGCAGGGCTGCTGCCAAGAGCACGGGAGTGGAGCCATGGGAGGAGCGGCTCCATCCCTGGGATCTGGGATTGCTGATCCTGCAGGACTGGAGCCTTTACTGGAGATACAACCGAGGTTATTTCCACTGCAATTTATGTAAAAAATTGTGAGGTTGGGTTCTCAGGCTGGTGATTCTTAAAGACATTCAGGAGTGTGTTCGGATGAGGCAGAGCATCCCTGCGGATGTACCCTGGCATCCCTGTTTATTCACCCTTCCCTGCCCACATCCCTCCCTGGCATTGGCCATGGACCAAAGCTGGGTGGAATGAGCAGATCTGCTCTGTTGGGCCAGCACAAATAGGTGCTTGCACAGTGCTTGGTTGCACACTTTGTTTCATTGTTTTTAATTGCATGAAAGGGATATAGGAAATTAATAACAAAAATGTGAATTCATATTAGAAGTGGTATTTTGCGTTTATTTTGACTAAAAAATGGGACTACACAAGATATGCTATTAAAAATGTTCTTCATTTTTGGATTAGTGGGATTAGAGGGCTGAATTTTTGAGAACTGAGTAGTTTAAATGCACTGTAAAATTACAACATAACATTTGATTAAATCCATGAAGCTTTACTAAAGCTCTCATAGTCTCTGAGATTCAGCTATTGCTTTTGAAGGCCACAGGATGTGCAAACTCAGAGCTTGATGCAGTTGTTACTTCCAACCAAACTATAAGGATAATGAAAAATTATCCTTTGAATTTTTAATCCTTATCTTTAAAATTATTAATTGTGTATAGTCTTGATAAAAATTTATTAATCTGACTTTGACAGTGGCCATAAATAGGCTGAACAGTTTTCAAAGAATTTGCCTGTCCTCCTACACAGTGCTTTCCTTCATGACAGCAGCTGAAAAAACCAAACTCATTTTCTTAATAC
Source organism: Corvus kubaryi (assembly GCF_017639235.1). Classification (NCBI taxonomy): domain Eukaryota; kingdom Metazoa; phylum Chordata; class Aves; order Passeriformes; family Corvidae; genus Corvus; species Corvus kubaryi. The sequence continues at coordinate 1,258,500 of NW_024581114.1, read as the reverse complement.
ATTTAGACTTTGGAAATGCATTTTCAATTAAGGAACTCGTTCTTCCTCTTAGTCCATTGGTAATCAGGTTTACTGGCAGTGAAGGATCCATTTTTCCATCCAAACGGTTGCCTGCAAAGCGATGGATGGAGCTGGGTCAATGAGCTGGAGAACGCGATCCTCAGTTTTAGGGGTAAAAAGAGCATTTGCACAGGGGCTGATGGTGCAGAGGAGATTTGGTTGAGGTAAGGCTCTCATGGTTTCACTGGTGGAAGGGGAAAGGAATAATGCAATGAGCTTTTCCCTCTGCCGTGGTCCAGAGCACAGCAACTGGGAATGAGCAGGGGGAAACCCACCTTAGGGCACTCGTTTTAATGGAAAGGAGAGAAAAGTACACAATAATGAACAAAATTGGCTGAGATAAAACATCCTAGGGTCTTCATTCTCACCTCCAGCTTGCTGTGCCTTCCTTGGCCTCACAAGGTTTATTCCAGCTTTACATTGCTTGGAGAACTTGTTCAGGCTGTCCTTTTTTTGCATTTGATACAAATATAAATCAGTTCTTATATCCCTCTTGTACTAAATCACTTGGCTGCTTCTCCTGGTTAGAATCCTAACTAAAGATAGTTGGAACTAAAGAGCTAAAAGATAAGTTCTCCTTAAGTTCTCACTTCTCTCTTTTAACAGCTATGTCAGAATTCAGTCCTTTGCCATTTAGCTACCTCCACAAAACAAGAAGTTAATGGCAACAACTTTTAAAATTGTGGATTTTTTGGTTTTATGTATGCAAGCTGATTTAGCAGGAGAATAGCAACAAATGAGAAATGGCAATTAACACTCCCGGAGTAAAGCCTGTTATTTCTCCTGTTCCTCAGCCTTCCCTCACAAAATGCTTTCAGAAAGAAGGCAGCTGATTCTAGCAAGCAAGAATACACATTTCATAATTCCACTCCACTGCTTTTCCAAAAACAAAAATATGTAGGAAGAACATTTCAGTGTAACTAATTAGCAGGCTCTGTGTCCTCATCCTTGTTGATTCAAGGGACATCTCTAAAAGACTCCTCATCCAAGTCTACTTCAGGTAATAAAATGACAATGTTTAAAAGATTAAATTGCAATTTTTTTTCACTAAATCAGAACGAAAATTATTCTGGAAAATGAGCGTGTGTAGGAAACGTGATTCTCTGAAACCATTTCCTTCCATAGAAGTCACAGAAATGATTACTGTTTCTTTATGTGCTAACTTGTTCCCCTCCTGCCCTGGCAGGGGGTTGAGGGCTCTCTTTGCTGTTTCAGTCATCTTTGGCTCCTGCTGCAGATCTCCCATGTACAGAGAGTTTTGATAAGATCCAAAGAAGCTTCAGTGTTGTGGGAGTTCCTCCAAATCAATTATTTGGAAATTTCAAACCTTTTGAAACTGGTCCATCATTAATCTCTGAGATAACATGGCATGGAATAATATCTGCTTCACATAGATCACACAAACAGGGGAAACATCTGTGGCCCTCTGCCTAAATAGTCTTTGTTCACTGCTACTTTGAAAAGAGCCACGGACACATTTGGGTATGGAAGAAGAGCTTAGCTTAAAAAAAAGGAAAATATTTGGTAATGCAGAGAATTTCTGTAAACTCCAAATCACTAGAGAGTTCTGGGGCCATTGCTGTTTACTATCAAGCAAGCCAAATACTCATTTCTGCGTGCAGTTTATCCGTGCTATCATAGGCAGGCCAGCCACCAGATGCTCAGAAATACTCATTCCTCTACAAATTAGTTCACCTCGTTTTGTGGCCAAATCACTCGCTTGTCAATTCCCCCTTTGGCCTTTGCAGTTAATGGGATCTGCTCTTCGTCGGTCTTGGGGGATTTCTTACTCCCATTATGAAAAAAACCCAAACCACTCTGAATTCAAATGGAATTCATTTTCCTAAATATACAACCACAAGTTGCTGCTTCAGACTCATAGATTTGGGAGTGTTTTACATTGATTATAAATGAAAGATGACTTTAAAACTCAGAATGAAAAATGTGCTGGGTTTCATTCAAGCATATCCTGAAATGAAACCCTTTCTGGCTTTTTCTCAATATTTTTGCTTTTACTTCTCTATCCAGGATTTAAAAGGTGGGTTTACCTCTGGATATTTTACAGCTGGTAAATGCAAATGCAGGTTTGCAGTGTTTGTAGCAGGGCAAAGACAAACCTCAGCACTGGTGCAATGTGTCCTTATCCTTATCAAAACCAAATGTATCACCCTCCCCTGAGCTGGGTGCTGTAAGCCCAGAGCTCTGAGCCCCACACTTGGCACCATCAACACAAAGGACCTTGAGGGAGTTACTTCCAAAGTATTGAAAGAACCACTGACACAGGTTCCTTCTCGTCCACTCCACTGAGAAACTCTGCTACAAGCTGTGGCCAAGAGACCCCTCCACATTACACTTTAAATCTGTGCTTTTGAACCCTTCATGAATCAGGCCCAATGTTTCATGCCAGGCATCCTGCCATGTGTCTCATGGAGTTTATAGAAACCTCCAGGGCTGGCTTTAATCTGCTTTCCCAGAGTCCCTGGGTTTAGAAATGTATGTACCAGGAAGAAAGAGAAGGGAAGGAAAGAGAGACAAGAAATCAAAGCATAAAGTGAGTTCACTTAAAACCTCAGCCAGCCTTGATGTGAGGGCTCATTTTGCTTTCAGACCTCACCCCTTTACCTCAGGTGCTGGGATTAAGGGGGGACCGTTTTCCCCTCTGGATTGCGTAAATGAGGAAGCTGTTGACTCGCGTGGTCCTGGAAAGACATATGTGCTTCATTATCTGGATTCCTTGTATTGTTTCAGCTTGTCGTTGCTGGCTGGGAACACGCAGCCTTGAGCTGTTCCCATTTTTAAAATGCACTTTTTTCTGCCGCAGATTCTTGCCAAGTGGAGATTTAAGTGCACTATTACTTTTATAGAGGACTATTAAGAGTTATTAGATCCCATTAGAGCAGACTATGCTCTTTAAAAAAAAGAATACTTTATTTTTGAACAACCATTTATATTCATTTAAATCTGACAGAATGTTTGTATCAATGCAAAAACAGTTAATTATATCTCAGATCTATAAGAACCTTTCTTGTTTATTTTTTTTAATGTTTTACTAGTCTCCCCCAAAGACTGTATTTTACTTGTCTCCCCTAAAGACTGTGTTTTACTTGTGTGGCTTTAAAGCAAGTCTGAACCATCATGGCTGCGAGGTGCACTGAGTGTTCTGGCAGGGATGGCATGAGAGCACTTGGAGAAAAGTGATGGAAACTGGATCACAGGATGATCTGCATCCATGTTTTCACCAGGTCTGGATGAAGTCCTCAGCTCACAGGCATTAAGACATCAAGGGGAATCTTCCTATGAGTAGAAGCAGGATCAGACCCTACATTACAGTAGGAATATGACCTGATTTTACTGGTAGAAGTCACTGCCTGTAAGAATTGCACACATCCCCCTTCCTGGGTGGTTTTGTTGTTGGGAAGACTGGATGAATGCTTGGATTAATTGCTAGCCCCTTCCAAGTTTACTTCATGCCTTCTCCTTTTTTCACAGTTTACATCCATTTCTCCAGATTTCTTGCATTACTACTTTGTCTCAAGTCAATTTCAAATAAAATGAGTAAAAATTGTCTCAGAGGAGTAAAGAATTAGATGTGCTGACACCGTGTTTTCTACAGAACGTCTGGGAGAGCAGCTCTGACGTTATCCCTTCCCTTATGGCAGCATTTGCTGTGTGGAACATTCTCAGCAGCCCAGCCCCATGGGTTTGAGCTGCTTAAACTCTAATTTGTATAACCCACTTTGGGAAGAATGATACGTCTTCCTGGAAAACATTCCATTTCCCTTCCCTTCTCGAAGACACACTGTGAGGAGATGACTAAATGCTGCCACAGGAGGGAGAAAAACAAACAGGAAAGAATTAAAAGGGCCTCGGATAGGGCATAAATTATTCAGCTTTTCCCCTCCCTGAACTCTGTTGCAGCCAGCACATGCACAGCACCTCCCCTCTGGATGAGGCTTTGGCATGAGCAGCAGATCACATCCACGCTCCATCGTTCCCGCTTGGCAATGATGCAGGATCCTCCCTCCAGAAAACTCTGCAGGAACACAGCTGGACAAGGTAGTGGAGGGCAGGGAGGGGGAGAAAAACCCTGGTTCTCTGGGGAATCATGTTTGAAATGACTTCTTGGAGCTTCAAGCAAGTCTAGGATTAGAAGGAATGGTTTAAAGATGTATTTGCTCCAGGATAGCCACCTGTAGAGTTTGTGCAGGAATGAATGTGGTCCCTTTATTTTTATCTCCCTTTCAAAGGTTGGCTGAACAAACCAATCAGCCACACAAAATAGCAAAGAGCACAAGCCTCACATATGTTGTTTGATATTCTTCATTATTCTTAAGACAAGGAAGGCAGTTTAAAACAGGGTAGTTTTGTCTGAATCACAGCTGTCCTACCTTAACTTGGTCCTGTCGTAACTTGGTCCTGTCATGCTTGGGTTTTAAAGCCCTTTGGTTTTGTCTAGAGTAGGAAAATAGTGATTTTTTTCAAGAATTATAGCTGAATTGAACCTGTTTAACTAAAAAGCCAACACTAGAACAGCGTCAGGATCATGGTTTAGCAGCTTTAGCTCAGTTCTACATCTGGAGTAGAAACTAAATTAGGTCAACACAGCAAACTCCCTCAACTTTGTCCTAATTAGATAGGCTTTAAAAGTGACAGACTGAACACTTTAGGAAACCTCTGAGCACAGACCAGGCTGAGCTTACCAGCTTCATTCCACCTGGTTCCACCTGGAAGAACAGGAGAAGGGAATCTTGACTGTAGTGGACCACTCAGCCTTAATCTACCCAGCAATCTATTAAAAATTCGTTTTTTATCTGGTATTTGGACATTGCCTGGCTGAAAAGCCATGGAGGAAGTGATGATATTTTTCTGGATTACAAAATACAGTGGTAACAGGGCTGAGACCCACTTGACTTCTGTTCTGCTGGAGCCCTGGATGAGTGAATCATTCCATTCTTCCCACAAGCAGGGACAGTGCCATAGGATTAGCCTTTCCTCCACTGCTCATTTTTGTTTTGAAATCTTCTCTCAGAAAACGTACAAAGTAGATGATAAATTATTCTTCCTACGCCAGGAATTTTCCATTTTGAGTTTTATCTGTTGCTGGGTTTTGGCACCATTAAACTGTTAAGGGTAAATTTAAAAATAATTGAGAATCTGGCTCCCTGGATTGTAGTTTGGGGCTTTCCTGCAGAACAAGAGAAGTTTTTGATTCAGGAAAGCTCTTTGATTTTTGATGATGCTCACAAGATTGTGTTGTCCGTGCAGATAATTAACTCCACCTGGGTACTGATTGTCTTTCCTCTGCCTTTCCATCTCTGCATTCTGTGGATTTTCCAGTAAGACTGATTAGTTTCAGAAAGGCAGAGAAGAATTAAGACAATATGGAAAACAGTTTGAGGAGAAGGAAACAAGCAAGGAGCCTTCAGTATTGTGTTGAAAATCCTGAAATTCATGTTAGGGATGCCAGAAGAAGACATGGAGCAAACCAGAACAAGGATTTAACACAGAGGTAAAGAAATAGATTTGGGAGAGCCACAAGGCCTGGAAAGAACGTTGGATGAAGTGGAAAGCAATTAAAAAAAATATTTATTTTGTATTCTAATGGAGTCTGGAAGTGAATATATCACTGTGTGTGATGGTGTGCACATATATGACCAGGAAATTGGTTTTGCTTCAAAAAAATTAAAGAATTATCATCTAATATCAGACCCAAGGGCGACAAAATAAGCTACAGTAGAAATCCAGCAGAAAATACCGTGGCTCTGAGGCAGGCCCCACTGCTTTCCTCTTCCCCCAGACTGTACAATATAGATTTTTAAAGAGCTTAAACTTCATGTCTTTTACTTTCCTGACTGCTCTGTGTGAGCTAAAAGGAACATCATCTGGACAGGTCAGTTGAGCAGGAGTGGTAATTTACAGAAACTGGTACAAATATTGGAATTATAGTTTGGGGTTTTTTTCCAAGGGAAGGAGAGGAATAGAAATGGAAAAAATGTCAGTGAAAAAAACCATGTAGGGTCCAAACTTCAGAGCTGAGGAAGTCTGCAATGGAGAATGTAGTTGAGACAGCTGTGCTGAGGCTTACCTAACCTAGGGCTGACCAAGTGACTTCCATGATGTCATTAAATGAGCTTGTTGCTCCAGTCCTTGCTCCTGACACCTATTAAATCTACAGCGTTTGAGTTTGGGGTTGTCAAGGTAGCCCTGCATGGGACACCAACAGAATCCATCTGGGGAATGAGACAGACCCTGCCCAGAGGCTCTTTGCTCTTTTCTTGGCTGCCTTTTCAGGATATTTTCTTCTCTGCATATCCTAGAATTGGTTTAGAGAACCAAAGGAATAATTCATTCTTTGTCCTCTGTATGTGCTGTTTAATGCAGGGCAGCTGGTTTCAGGGCTTGGGCCTAAATTTTTTTGTCTGTCATGTAGGAAATATCCCCCTTGATTTCAAAAGAATAGAGAGAAAACCATTTCATTCTACAGTGTTTATATTAGTAAAAGGCCACATAAAGGATTCATCCATGTTTACAATAGTCAGAAGACCTTGCAGGTATCTGGTGTCTTGTCCCAAAGGAACCCAAAGTTTCTTGCTCCACTGTAGATAACAAAGATCCTATACAATATTCCGAATTTCAAGCTACTTGCAAGCCATAGCACTTCCTGGATACAGATCCCACCTCCTTTTCTTGCAGCAGGCAATTGGAGGATCTACTAAAGGATGCCAGAACCCTCTCAATGACAGGTCCACACTGTCCTGTCAACTTCAAAGAAACTGTTCCCAGGGAACAGACGAGTCAAGAGAGTCAGTGATGCAACCGTCCCTTTAAATGAATCCAAAATGGATGGTCAAATGCAGACTCCTGACTTTTATTTTGATTACCCTCAACAAAGTTTTCTTTGGGATGTCTTGTGAATGTGTCTGAATGTCTCTTGTTTCTATTCTCAAGAGAACAGCTTCCCACTCCCTTCTGTTTCTTGCCTCCCCCAAACCGGAGCTAAGGGTGGAGCATGTGTCCCCTACCTTTCTTCCTCTGCCACCAATCCTAAATTCCCAACAGCTGTTTCCAGTGGCACATCCAGAAAGTGGATCCTGCTCCTCTGTGTGGCTGGAGAGGCAGAGATGCAGTCTTGCAATGGTCATGCTTCTTGACAAACATCAATTATTTTGAGGAAGCCTTTTAATGGAATAAAAACTGACTAGCAGCTAGGAGACCGGCTAATAAGCTGCTTCTCACTTCCACCAGGAGCCTTGAAGTGCAGGACAGAATCCAGGAAAGATTTTCTGGAAAATGAAGAGAGGCCCAATAAAGTCTCTAAGCCTGGGCAAGTCAATAAACTGTCACAGTTGCCCAGAAGGAATTGGCTTGTCTTAGATAAACTTACAAAAGGCCCTGAAAAAACAGAACTTTTTTTAATGGCAGAGATTAATTTTGTGACTTCAAAGTAGTATTAATGCAGAGTTTGGCTGAGGTTTCCTGTGCAAGCAGTTTCCCCCCAAGCAGTGATTTCAGAATCCGCCTTGTTTTAAGGCTGGCATTTGCTGCAGCTGCAGACCTGGAGTATTTTCGATCCCCTCTGAGTGCTGGAACACCATCCAACAATTAAACCGCAACCCAAAAACAATCAAACATCTGTTTGGAGGCTGCTCAGTGACTGACGTTCTCCTGCCAGCATAAACACTGGAGCTGCTGAGTGATTCCTGTCTTGTGTGTGTGTGTATGTGCTGCTTGTGTGGGTTTTTGTTCTCCCAAGCAGGAAGATTCTGTGTGTGTAAATACACTGAGGAGCATTTCCACTGCAATGTATGAACGTGCCCAGATAGTTTATTTGTGGAAGTGTTTTTGTTGACATGAGCACACATGTTTGAATATCAGCTTGAGATTGGAGTGCTGGAGGTGGCTTTGGAGGAAGCACAGGAGGATGTGGACTGTGAGCCTGGGATCAGGTATGGGGTTCTGCAGTGCTGTGGGTGTTGGTGTGTGCTTATTTATAGGTATTTGTTTTTGTTCAGGGGGAAAATTGGCATTATGGCTGCATGTTTTTAGGTAGAGACAACTATTTGAAGAGTGTGCATGTGTGTATGGAGTGTACGTGTGTGTGTATATGTACAACTGTAGGACTGTGCTTTTTGATGGATTCTCCATTTGACCTTTGAGTTCTGCCACGGAGTGGACCAGCTCCAGGGGCCAGAGGAGCTGATGTCCTTCACTGCAGGCCCAGGAAGGGAGATAACAAACTGCTGGCAGCAGTTCAGATCTGGTTCAAGAGAGCAGCGAGGTCTGGCCCTGATGTGATCTCAGGCTCTCTAAATCAAACCCCCTGATTTCAAGAACTCTCTTGGTACTGTGGCAGAGAATCTGAGGATGAATTGACTCCAAGGCCTTGAGAACAGGGATGGGGTGATGAATACTGGTGTTAGGCCTGCCTGCCTAGAGGACAAATTACTCTCCTTCCTAAAAGCACTTACAGACTCCATGCAGGTTGCTGCTTTTGTCCTCTTTTATTTATAGCCTTCAAATAACCACGGGCTGTTGATGGCCAGGGGAAAGCACCATGCGAATGGCATTCAATCCCAACAGGAACTCCCTCCCTATAAAACCAAGACCTGCTTTTGGAAAACACAATTGTTCCCACTCTGAGTCAAATGACAGCTTGTGCTACTCCTACCAGCTTTCCCCGAAGCCCCAGAGTCTCCAGGCTGCTCCCTGTCATTTGTGGTGTCCCTCTGTCCCTCACAAGCCCTGAGTCACCACAGTGGGACAGGGAGAACATCAGCACCACAAGTGACAGACTCTGGGCCACCCACTGCCTGTGCTCTGGGAGCATTCTGCTGGCTAGGACAGAGCAGCTGGAGATTTTTGCTTTAGCCCATTTCTCAAATATCCTATTGCTGAAGTATAAGAACAGGCTGTTACAGGAAAGAAGGATTTGATGATCTTCCCACTGTGAGCCCCACAGCTTAACTTATTGTTCTGATCACCTATTCTTTTGCAGCAGTATTATTTTTCTCTTTGCCAGTTTAATCTGAGAAAGTTCACTAGGAAATAGCTTTGCCTCAGAAAGTTCTATTGCTTGGAGGGGGCAGAGCACAGAGGGCAGCAGCAAAGCACAAGGAATCAGTAGTTTTCTGTTGTGGCTGCTGCCTGGGTGCTGTAGAACACAAACCCCAATTTATCTTTGGTGAATAAAATTTTTGCATCTGTCAAATGGGGAAAGGATTTAGTGTGGTGGGAGACAGACTTGTGCAACATAATGTTTTCTACTTTGAGAGAGCTGAACTCAAAAAGCTACAGAAGAGCACTATTGCTATTACACACTGTCCTGCCTTCAGTGCATGTCTGTACATCTGGATCAGAGAAAGCAAGTGCTGACCACCACAGGACATGGAATCACAAAACTCCCAGGATTTGCCTCGACCTCTGACACCCCAATGAGTGGCCTCCATGCTTTAGACAGAACCAAATAGACTCTTTCAAGTCTGGAACTTGAGGTTTCCCACAGTCTGGAACTGTGCCCCTGTGTGGTCCCTGCGTTGTGAAGCTCCTGCAGGTGAAGGTGTGACACTCTCAAGCCACCTCTGTAACATGTGATGGGATTCTCACCCCTCCTTTTTCCAACACAAGACTCCTCAACAGGGTATAAGATGATGATCATGACAAAAGGCCCCTCATCAACATTAGCAGCTGCTCAATTTCCAACTCTTGTTTTCCCACAAACTCCAACTCCAAAAAAATATGAAGTGCAACTTAAGGAAGCTCTCAGCTGTCTACCACTATGTTCATTTCCATAACAGATGTGAAATAAATTTTGGTCTCTTCTCTATTCCTCTCCTCTCTATTTTGTCTGTCTCTAAATTTTGAGACCTTGGAACTTTGCACTGTTCCCTTAAAATTTATTCATTATTTGTTGCAAGAGTTTTGAGTGGTATTTGAAGCTCTTTTACTTTGTGGATTAACATAGTTACCCTTCCACTAATTAGTCCAAACCTCAGAAAGCCTCAAGTTTTAACTTTTTGACTCAATATTCCATCAACCAATAAATAATGTGAGGATGTGAAAACAAACAGTATGACAAACTTACAAAGTGTGTGATGCCTTAAAAATTAAGGAGTGGTACTGCTCAGTAAAAAAATAACAGGATAAATTCAGGAGCAATGGAATGAAACAAAGCAATAGGAAATATCAGTGCGGGAATGATGTATTTTAAGCTTGTGGAATAGTCTCCCATTGGAAAGGACAAAGAACGAGTCACTTGCACAGCTATGGACAAACTAATACGTGCTAGAAATGATGTAGTTATGTGCAGAAGTTACTTTCATAAGCACAGGCTGGACTTGCAGCTCCCACAGTCACAAAAATCAAGTAGAAATTCCATGTGCTGCCAGCCCTTTGCTTCTCAACTCCCTGGTCTGTGCACACATCCTCAGCCAAACTGTTGGCATTAACCTGTCCATGCTATATAAAATTCCTCTTGTTAGTCAATAACCTGGATGAAAACTGACATTTCTTTTGGGAATAACTTGTGTCATAGAGCACCTGACTACCTGCTGGAGAAAGTGCAGGTTATTCAGACCTGGAAAGGTATTTGCCCTATGCAGGCTCATCGAGGCTGAGAAAGCAGCTTCCCCTTCTGAGCGCTGGGGGAGCAGGGGGTGTCAGATCCTCACATCTGCCACCCTCGTGCACAGCTGTGAGTTGTTCAGGGAGGGCCATCCCTGCTGGCCCAGCTGCCCTCCCATTCACTGTCACTCAACAAGGAACTATTTCACAGTCCTTACTGGAAACAATAGGACCTTTCAGGAATGAAATCAGATCTTGACTCTGATAGGAAAGCAGCTGGGAGACACATGAAAGCTTCTGCTCACTGACTCTTCCTTGTCTCCCAAGGTTTGGATTCAAGGAATCCCAGCCCCCAGCCCCTTCAGAGAGGCCAGTGTTGCAAAGGAGCCTCTAAATGCGCAGTACCCTGCAGGAGGATGTGCAGCAGGCTGATAAACAGCTCACACTTCGGATGGGTAGAGGAGGGGGTGGGTGTGCATGGAAACAGATCATAGAATATAAAAGGAAAGAAATAGGCCAAGAAAGAGCATTGAATTTTGCTGCTTTTTGGATCCCTAAAGATGACGCCTGCTTAAGGCTGTGAGCATCACTCTCCCATCACAGCCCTTCTTTCATTCACCAGGTACAGGTTTAGGTTTCCAGCTCCGAGCTCAGGAGCTCAGTCCCATTCATGACCCAAGGGAGGAGCTGCTGGATCCCACCCTTGACTCCTTGCATGGCCTTCTCACCACCAGCTATTTGACCTGTTTCACCCATAAATCCTATCTCCTCACACTAGAGAGCTCACAGTTCCTCACACCAGGAAAATAAATGTCCCCTGCTCAAACATTTGTTTGAAATGGGTTGGAAAACTGTATTACAGTGAGTGATTTCAATCTTTGTTCTGTCTGCTAAAGGCTTCATGCTGCCAGAAACATACAAACAGAACATTACTCCTGTTTACAGATGATACCAATCATTTTCTCCCTCAATAAGTATTGTACCTGGCATAGTGGAATTTTGAGGAATGAAAATAAATTTATTCAATAACAAAAAATGAATGGTGTTGGAATATTATTTGTTTCCATTTGTTTGGAGAAAATGAAGGCTGGATCAATAATTCACACACTTTCTGCTTTGAATGGACAATTTCACTATGACAAAAGGAATTATAGAACAAAAAAGCTTAGAGGAAATCAAGTAAAAATGTTAACAATAATTACAAGTTATATAACAGCATTTACTTATTGAGAAAAAAGGCAATCTCACTAACAGAATGTTAAGTTAGTTAAAACAAATAGAACCATTTATAAAACACCAGGGATGCAAAAGCAATCATAGAGCTAACTCTACAAAAAGCATGGATGAAATAAGAGAAACTGATAGCAACAACTATAAGTTAGAGAGTATTAGAAAGTGTAGGGAATTTGTAACAAAACCAAAAGGAAACAAGGAGAGCAACGAACAGCACTTATTACCTGTAACAAGAGTTGTTGTTCGGTGGGGTTTTTACAGAAAAAAATGTAGGACCTTCACTGGTCCATGATTTCTCATCATGACTTGCATGGTGGGACTTGGGCAATGGGACTTTACTGAGAGGTGAAACTGGACAGACCAAAACATTTTATTTCCAATCAAAGGCCAGAGAGGTGACATGAAAGTGGAATTCTTTCAATCTCATATAAAAGAAAAAAATCTCTTTAATTTGAGAAAACTGTTATAGACCATTTCCTTATGGCAGAGGAAAAAATATTCTTGGAAGATCCAAGTTGGTTTTTTCTTTTTTCAAAACCACAAACTTCCCAAAGTGCAGTGATTCCTAAACTTTTTAGCTTAACTCACAGAGCAAAACTGCCTTTCCCAAGAGCACAACCTCGTGCCTTGCTTGCAGTGAGCTCCTTTGGCCCTGAGTGCTGTGCTGAACAAGACATTGGTGAGGTTATAACACACCATCTTAGATTGTTTTATTGTGGAATAATACTGTGTTGTATATGTTCTGGAAGCTTTCCAAGAGTACCAGGCAAGGAAATGAAATCTTCATCCCAAGGAAAAGATCCCTTTCCAAAACTGTTAATCTTTCCTTATGACATATTTTGGAATACAAACATATCCAGAGGGGGTTCACTCGGCAATGAGCTTGTTCATGTGAGTGATCAAATTGGGGTTGTTACACTGGTACATGTGTTAACAATAATTCAGACTTTTATTCGCCCTGTTTCACCACCACAGCTGCTCTTGGTTTTCCTGATGGCCCCACCCAGGGACACTTGGAACACAAGCAGACACACGTATGTATTACAGGGAGTGATGCTTTACATGGTTATTAAATCTAGGCTTCCCTTGGCATGCAACATTACCATAACAAACTCATGACTACACAGTTTCTATCACTGTATAAATTCCATTTCTGCTGCCATCAGCAGAATTAGAAAGCAGATTTGGTTTCTACATATCATTTCTGATTAATTTTTGCATTACAGGGACTGAAGACAATTCCAGAGCGTCTGCATGGTCCAGACTCCAGCCATTTGCAGGTCTGAACCAGCACGTTCAGTGAAGCCATTTCAGGGTTCTAAAGAAATGAATGCATAAAAAAGCAAAGACAACAGAGACTGATAAGTTTAATATTAAGTGGCTTTTAAGTGATGAGTATTTTCTGAAAAAAAAATCTAAAAAATTAGATACAACACAAAGAACAAACACAGGGTGAAATTATTTGAGGTCTGGAGAAAATTGCTTTTACTAAGACAATTATGTCCAAGGAAGTTATTTAATATCTCAAAAAGAAGATTGACAGGTGGCTTAAATGGATCATGGAAGATGGAAAGATATCATCTGACTCTTGATCTCAGGAAGAAGCAATGGCTTTAAGATGAAGTCAGAAAAATTCCAGATTGGAAATAGAATGTTTGGATTCAGCACCTCTTGCCCACAGAGATACACATTTCTCTCAAGGTGAGTGCTGAAATACAGGTGGTTACTTTCTCTAATCTTTAACCTGCGCTTTGAACCTGACAGAGTTTCCTACTGGGTGAGACCTTGGTTATAGTGAATAGTTCAGGATTCAGCACTGGACTGGTGGCTCCTGCTTGTTGTCTATCCAGGTTTTCATTCCAGCTCCTTCCCACTACCATTCCCTCAGCTGAAATCCCTGAAGAAACATGCAAGGAGGGAAATTTTGTTTTGTCTACTCAGAAAGAGAAAGCCTCAAATGGCCCTTGTTTTCTGCTTGGGAAGTCAAAGAACTGAAGCTCATCCCATGGCCAAACATCTCCTGAAGTGCTTTCTGTGGGCTCGTCACCGAATTTCTGCTCAATCCCTGCTCCTTCCCCAAGGCATGCGTCTTCAAACAAGTGAAATGCATTTGTTTGCATCCAGATAGTGCTGCCCCATCCCAAATGTCAGCAGCTCAGAAATGGAACCCAGGAATGAGGCAAGATTCCAGTGGCTGAGTCACCTCTGCTGCTCCTCCTGGGGTAATGGGGCTGCACTGTGCGATGGTGGGAGCATTCACAGGGAGGTGGACGTGTCAAGGGGGGCCTTTTCCACTCGATTCCACAAATCCTTGGGCAGTGCCCAGACAGAAGCACAGAGCTGAGGGGAAGCTGTGATAGGAATCCTCTGTGTCTCATCTCAGCCTTTTTCCCTGTGCATTAAATAAAAGCACTGATTTAGCCCCAGATTGATGCTGCTTTGAACAGCTCCACTCTTTGTCCCTGCTTTGGAGCTCATTAGATGTTGTTTGGCCTTGGTGTAATTGCTGCTGTCTGCTGACAGGGCACTTCTGCCAACCAGATGGTTTTTATTTTGAGGCACGGCTATTTGATAAAACTGTTGTTAACTCATAAATAAAGGAGGAAGCTGTTGCAGGGGTTCTATTCTTCCCATTAGCAATTGAAATTACTGGATATAAGAAAAGGTCATGGATTGAATTTGACATTTATGTAAAAGAATCAACACAACACTCTATGCATCAGTTAAAACTTTTCTGTACTTTGGTGGGTCTTGCAGATCCCCTTAATAAGCACTAATTTCTTGCTAGATGATAAAATGGAAATATCTCATGGATCTTGGTGAAAAAATATTTGTTGGCAGCAGAAACTCTTTTTGTAATATGCAGTGTAGATACAGCTACATGAACTTGAAAAGATTTACAGGTTGAATCATTAGTGAAAACTCCACAATCTTGATATTTCTCTCATTTTTCTTGACATCTGTCTTCTTCACTGTTATTTTCTGTATTTCCTGGGTTTGTCCTATGCTGGAAACACTGGATAGTGATCTTCGATAAGATATTCATTTTTAGCTTCTGGGACCATACAACTCCATATGTGGATACTTGTGTATGCTTCATGTCTTTATCCATGACTTCATAAAGTCAACCAGAATATAAAAAAATATTTTCAAAATGACCAATATTGATTTGACAATTTGTCATTATTTAAATTTGAATGAAACAAATTCTAATTTGGCACCAGGTGATGAAACTGAAGTTTATTATTTTACATTGCATTTGCCCATCAAAAATGTTTTTGTCACCCTGTTGCCACATGGAAAACTAATCAAATGAACACTGGAAAACAATACCCCAGAAGAAATGAGGGGTGGCTCTTCCTGAAATGTTGCTACCAGCAGAGGATAAAGTTTTTTCTACCTACACCCAAGTTTCTTTTTGCTCTAAGCCTTTTCGAAATGCTGCCTGACAAACTGACAGGTAAAAAGAACCTTAGGCAGTGGCTGGCTCTGCATTCAAACAGGGAGTGTTAAAAGCTCCCTAGCAGCTGGCTGTGGCAGTAGGAACTCTGAGAATACCACTAATTTTCCTTTTATTCCCTCAGCCCAGAAATAAAAGACATTTTAAACCAGAACCTGGACTCTTTGCTGATGACTGAGTCCCTGACAGTTCAGGAAGGCACTTTAGAAATTTTAATTTCCAATAAAACTAATATTCTAAATAAACAGGAAAGGAAACATGCCATGAAAGACAAAAAGAACTTCTTCAAACACCTTAAAACCCAGGCTTTTGGATGTGCATGAAACCTAAACTCCCAAATGCAGCCGCCTACTCTTCCTTTGCAACAAGGAGAAGCACCAAGCTGAGCAGTATTTGCAGGCCTTAATAATAAACATCAGTCCAGGCCATTTCCAAGTGTGTGAATCAGCAGTTGGTCAGCGAGTAAGCTGGTGATGGAAACCAGAGGATGGATCCACAGGGATAATGTGGAGGTGTTTAGCAGTGATAGAGGCTGTTGCTCTTCCTGGAGGGAAAGGTTTCAGGTGTCAGTGAGTCCCTGAGCATGTGAGCTTCCCATTCCTCCCCACGTGGCCAGGAGCAGCACAAGGACAATGCCATGGACACAGCAGGTATTTCCTCAGGCTTTCCAAGAGCTTAGAAAATGCTGAAAGAAGTTGGGATTGTGTCGTGTGTAAATAAATAACGGTGAGAGTCAGACATACCCTGGCTGGTTTATACATCGCACAAATAAAATTGTACATCCAGCACAGGTTAAGGAAGGTGATGCCCTAAATTCTGAAAAAAACCCAAGAAAAAGTCATCCAGTGTAACCTGGAGGAGTCAGGATACCTACTGGGTGCCCAGAAAGGTGCATTACCCCTGGGTTTTCTGCAAATATTTACTCATTATTCTAAGGGAATGTTATTTCACCAGAACCTCATTACACAATGTACAGTAGAGCCTGTGGAGCCACAAATGACACTTGATGTTACTTGGTTTATTCCAACTATGGTCTTCTCCAAATAAAAATGAATTATGCACTTGACTGGTTGGCTGTGCATTTTCCTTAAGTCATCTTACAGAAAATAATTCCAAGATGAGAGAAAATGAAAACTAATTAGACTTATGAATGATAATTGCTTTGGCAAAGGCGAAAGCTTATTGCCACAGACAGTGAGGAGGCAAAGACCCTGGAGTAGCCAACAGGGCAGATTTTACATTTTTGCTTCACAAGACACAGGACTTTCCTAGGAGACTACCAGCAGTGGCATTCCAACCAGACATCTTATTGACAGCAGTCCTATTATAAATAGATTTGGATTTCTAAAAACTATTCTTCCACAAATTAAGTAATTTAACTTAAACCAAAGCAAAAAATAGACAAAAAATGTTTGCAAATGTTTTTTGCTTGGAAAAAAAGTACCCCTGAGGTTTCACAAAACTCCAAATATTCCCCAAATGGTGTAATTATTGCAATGAATTGTCTGTGGAATAAGCAGCTGCTCAGTAGGAATTAGTGAAGCACAGCATGGTGCAAAAGGTGGTTTCAAGTATGACTGAAACTTCCTGATGCCACCTTGGGGAGGTTTTGTAGGTGCCCAGGAGTGTTCCATGGCAGTGCCAAGCTGCTGTCCAGGCAGGTGACACATCCCTGTGTGCTGCAGGTCCTGGGGGACGGTCAAGCCATGGGAGGCAGGATACAGGATACACTGGCAGACACAGGGGCTGACAAATCCCAAGGAAAATTAACCAACAGCAACAGGACCTTTTCCTACTACACACCTGAACGTGGTAAGACAGCTTTGCACAAAGAACTACCAAATGAAATGGGATGATCATAGGAAAATTCAGGTTTAGGATAAGGATGATCAGCTCCTGACTATCAAATCTTTTAGGCTATATAAGAACCATGCAGACAGTGTGATGGGCACAGTACTCTCACAATGCTCTGCACCCCCCCCTCATACTAATCAATGCTTCAGTCCTACCATTCCCAAAGGCCACCCAAAAATCTATCAGCCCAACATCAGTATTTTCTACCTATAAATCAGAACTGCAAAATGACAAGTGACAAATGACCAGCTCTAGAATGGAATCTGATGAAAGGATCTACCCTCCTTGCCCAGTTTCCTATTCATCAAACATCTTCCTAATTAATTCTGACTTCAGTGTAAATCTCCAGTCTGTGCTTTGCAGAAATTCAGAGCAGATGATGATAAACTGGTCCCGTAGGTACTGATCTATAAATCTGAGTTTCAGAGCCACATTTGGCAAGGGACTAATTAATGGGCAGGGGGTAAACTATGCCAGTCTGCAATGTCTGAGTACTGCAACAGCCCAGGGACAGAGGCACAACCACCCCTTCCCGTGAAGAAATTCTGAATATTAGCCTGAAGTCAGGAGCAGAGTTTGATGAGTGAGATGGAAGCAAGTTCATTTGAAGTCCTTCCAGAATGATCTACACAAAGCATGTAGCCTGTCTAACAACATCTGAAGAGCTACAAAAACAGTCAATAGCTGCAACAGCTCCGAGACAGGAGTCCCACTGAGTCTGGACAAAATCATTACAAATGAGGAGAGCCATGTTTGTGGAGAGGAAAGGATGGAATTCATTAGAAGAGCAGTGACAGTTCATATTCCTGACAACAAGGAACCAGCAGAATGGGGGTTTTGTTTGCTCCTTTGTTTATTAGAAAGATCTTACTGCAAAACAAACACTGAAAATTGAAAAATGGTTTACAGTGATGCACTCTGGTAAATCCAACCTCTTTTACAAGGGAATACCAAAGCAGATTTTAAACATTTGGCAGCTTATCAGGAGCCAGAGGAAGATTAACTATGTGAGTGAAAAATCAGGCTGAGAAATCAAAAACAGCTTTTCACAATGAAGGAAAGCCAAGAAGGAACAGAATCTAAAAAGCATTTGGAAAGAAATGGTAAGATCATCACACTCTTAGGAAACAGATCATTGAAGCAAGAGGAATTTGAATTCCTTTTGGAAGTGTGCAGGTATTTTTTAAAGTAAGACTTAGGCTGTCTAATGGCACAGAAACAGAAACAATCACAGGTGTAGTGGTCCTCCCAGGAGTGCTGTGGCTGGTGCTATGCACAGACAGCACAGCGACATGGGGTAGTTTTCATAAAAGTCACCAAAATGGAATGCCTGGCACTCCCAGATTCCCTGCTGGACTTGGCAGATCTCTGCTGAAGCTCCAAATGCTCTCCCTAGCTGGGCTGTGTTGTGCTCATGAGACCTGGGGGTAGGAAAGGCTTCCTTCTGGGTGCAACAAAACACAAAATTCATTGCCACTTGATGTTATTAAAGAACAGCATGAAAAGTTTGGGTTTCCAGCTCAGTATTCAATTCCAAATACAACAAACATATTCCACTTCCTACATTCCCATGGAAATTCCAAAGCCTACAGACTCTTCACTCATTTTTAAACATTCGTGTTTGATGTTTAAAAGCTTTGCCGTCCCTTTCAGGGGTGGTGATCCCTGCATACCTCTCTCACTCTTTCCTAGAGGAGTTGGGATTTGTAAGTGGAGCTCACAACACACTCAGTGCTTTTAGATCTGAATGGCTGCAGACACTAAACCACATCACTGTGTCCCTAGGCCCATGTGGTGTAATAGCTCAGAGAGTCCCAAAGATAAACAAAGGTTCCCAGGAAAACCTCCAACTTGCTGTATTCCTTTTAAGGAATTTTAGATTTTCCAGCGCAGTTAGACGAGGCATTACACACATTTCAGACAGACTTCTTCACATGGTGAAGAAAAAAGAGAGAGAAGGGAAGGAGAGCCAAAACCTCTCTGACTTTTCTCTGGCTGATCTCAACCATAGGAATTCCCCAATCATGAAAATGCTCGGCTCTAGCTAAGGAAATGCTGTTGATTAGGGAAAAACGTTCCAGATGTTAAGCGAAAGCAATTTCAAGGGGAAGGGAAAGTGGAAGAGGGAGGAGGGGTGTGAGGTGACCCCACCCTCGCAGGGAGCACAGCAGGGCCTAGTACCCTCTTGGGGCTGGGGAGCAGCCAAGTGGGAGAAGGTCTCACACACTCCCCCCAGTCTGTTCTTCCCCCTCTGGGCAGCAGTTACAGTTCCACTTTAACCCCATCCATTCTTTAGATCCTTTCTGATTTGCATTATTAGGTGAACACATAAATAAATCAGAATTAAAGTTATATAGGAAGAAACAGAAGGACTAAATTTTCTTCGCAATTCCCACACAATTTCTTCCACACACCCTTACTAGCACTGTGTCCCTGACAGATCCAGAGGTATCTCCAAAGGTGTGGATAGAGTTAAAAGAGCAAGAGAAGACACTGCAGTCAGAGTGAAGACAAATGTCTTAGCTCTTTGTAAAGTTAGTTAATGTGACTTAACTCTTTGTGTGCTTAGGAAAACAGCCAAAGCAAAGCAGCTGCTCATTTCTCTGGGGTGAACTACCAGGGCTCACTGAGAACTCCTTGAGTCCTCATGCCTGTACTTTACTGCCTATCAGAGTAATGCTGCTCCAATCAGATATTTAGGGAAAAGGAAGACAAACGCAAATAATTAAATCACTCATCAGTCCCGAGGGCCTTCCTGGGACAGCAGTGGCTGGGACAGGGATAACTGAGGTTCACTGCAGCCCTGCATGGGCAGAGTCTGTTCCTGTTTTCTAGAAAGTTAAAGGAAACTTATGAAATCAAGCTCAGGAGTGGCAATGGCTCGTTCTCATGATGAGACTGAAGACTAAAAAACAATATATTGAGAGTGTCATTCTACTGGAACTTCCAAATTTTAATGCAGGACTTAGCCACAGGATTTTTCAGAAATATAATCTGCACCTGTCACGTAAGGCTAAAAGCAGGCCATTGAAAGATGCCCACTGAGAATCCTGGGAAAGGCTTTGCAGTCCTTGCAGAGGAACTGTCCAGAACTGAGCTCAACAACTCCCTGGAGAACTTCCTGCAGGGAGGCAGAACGAGCTGGCAGAGGACGTGGACAGGATGACCTAATAGGTTTTTTCCATCTCTGATGTCTGTGATTACATAATTCCCTCTTGATATGGGACCAGAGGAGTTGACAGTTACATCTGCAGCTTCTTTCAAAAAGTTACTGACTCTACCCATGGAACAGATCAAAAATTTAAGGGGAAAACGTCACAGGAGTATTAAGAATTGAGGGTGTGTATCAAATTTGGGTTAATAATACTTCTTGAAAGTCATAAATGGGAAAGAAGATGCAATGAAAGCAAAGATTGGTCTTGGTTTAAAAGCCCAGTGAAGATGTGACCAGATGATATTAAGCAGAAAGATGCTTATTATGTAAAGTTTAGCACTGCTACAAAGCCATGAACAAAGGGTTTGAAATTTTGTGTTTTCTTCAGCATATAAAAGAAAATGTCTCTTTCTGAAGCAGAATTCACGTCCAAAATTTCAGAACCTTTCTGCTCCTGCAGGTGTCCTTGTGTAACGTATTTTCTAAAGCATTTTTAAAATGAAAAATAGTAAAAACTAATGGTGCTTTCTTGGCTATGGAAATCAGAGCAGTTATGAAAAGCAATAAAGCAGCCTTTCTCTTCTAGCTGCCAACAACTCCAGAAACATGTTTGCTGGAACTCTGACCCCTTACATAGAAAACATTAAAACAACTGCAACTTGATACAATTAACTGGTATTAGATTCAAAGTTTGTGAGGCCAACTGGCTTTTGTGATATATTTCTTGGTACTTACATACTAATGGAAAAACTCCAAACTTTTGAAAAATATATTCCAGATAGGCTGACTGTTAACTTATTTTTTAAAAGCAAATGCTTTAGCAGCTGCTCATCCTGTCTGCAAAGAAGGAAAAGCAGAGACACAGAATTTCTACTGCTGTACACCCAAGGAGCTTTTCTATCTCGTTCAGCCCTCCCTCAGAATCCATTAACAATGGCAATATTTGAGGTGTTGTGGATAAAGCTTGCACTGCACTTTCAGAATGCCAGTATCAGGATTGTAACATTTCCCAATCCTTCCCTTCCTTCCCTGGCTTAATATTGAAAGAGGTAAATAAATCTCAATCTAAATCACTGAATGGGTTGGGTTGAAAGGAACCTTAAGGGTAATCTCATTCCACCCCCTGCCATGGGCAGGGACACCTTCCACTGTCCCAGGCTGCTCCAAGCCCCGTCCAGCCTGGCCTTGGACACTGCCAGGGATCCAGGGGCAGCCACAGCTTCTCTGGGCACCCTGTGCCAGGGCCTCACCTCCCTTGCAGGGAACAATTCCTTCCCAATATCCAATCTAAACCTACTCTCTATCCGTGTGAAGCCATTCCCCCTCACCCTGTCACTACATGCTCTTGTAGATCAATCAATCAATCAATCAATCAATCAGAAAGCCTTCAGCTCTGGCCTTTCTCTGTGATCCTCTCGCCTGTGTGACAGGACAAGGGGGACATGGTCAGAGTGGCAACTGTGGCAGGATGATGATGTCACAGAACTGGAGACAGTCCTAGAACTGTAACTGCTCTGCATTCCTTCCACCTGTGTTAGGAAACAAGAAATAGTGCACCAGCTCTGAAAGAAATATTTTTAAGATACTGCATAGAAAAAAAAATCCTACAGTGCAGAACAATCAGTCTGCAACCCCGAAATCTCTTCCTATGCAAATCTTTAGTGAGACTTTAAAAGCTGCAGCTTTCGGTGCTGGTTCTGAATTATGAACAGAAAAGGCATTTTTTATGGAACCTGTGAATCTGTAGGGTGCCAAGTGAAACAATCCAACATCTCCTGAAACTCAGCTTTTCCTGCCTGTATTACGTGGTTCTTTGCTTCACTCTGTGCATGTAAAAAGGAGCAGAACACAGGGGATTTACTGTGCCCCTTATGGAAAATACCTGCCAGCTGCTCTATTTTGGGTGTGATTTATCCAGAGGAAAGTCCTGTTAAATATCTGTACACCATGTACAGGATAGAACTTGACCTACCATATAGTCTGGAGAGAAATCCCAAAGTTCACATTGTTTGTTCTCTGGTATTTTTACAGATAACAGTAATTTAACTTTTTTAATCTGCTTCTAATTGCAGGGTTGTTGTTTCCTTTGTTTGCCTGAGTGTTTGTTCATTTATTTGTGGGTTTTTTAAAGAGTGTAAAAGCTCCTATAACTGGAAAGCAGATAGAGAAAAAGAAATAAGGATGCCCCATGATCAGATAGAAACATTTCAAACCCTTAGAGAAGTCAAACTGAATGGAATTCATGAACAAATTACTCCAGCTCTTCGAGTAATCGATTCCAATCACTATTAATAATATAACTTTTCCTTCAAAGAATTACTTTCACCTTATAAAGTCAAAGCTTGAAACCTCCTTAATCTTTAATAGAGCCTGCAACAATTACTACAGGCAGAGAGGACCCACAAATTGGAAGCCCCGAGTGATTCTCTCCTTCTCCAACCAACTCTTCTGATGATCATAAATAACAGTAAAATTACCATAAAAATTAATAGTACTACAGTTAAAGAAAATCATTATGTAAAGGTTTATGAATTTTGCAGCCATTAATAGACATAAGTTAATGAGCCATAGGCCTTCCAGAATATGATATCAGATATTTTTCCACCAATGAAACTTTCAGAGTTCCAAATCCTTCAGAGGTCACCAACTTCAAAAATGGAACAGAAAGTTACTGTTTAATACTAATGTGAGTAAAAATGGAACAGAAGTATTAGAGCAAGTATCATCCATGGCAATTTGAAGAGTCTAAAAGAACAAGGTCAGGAAATCTACTGTGTCAACAACTTGGAATGAAGAAAGAAAAAACTAAAATATCCAAGATGAATGAGATGCATTTTGAACACTGTGCATTTTAAATTTACTTGTACACATCATCATTTTATTGTTGAAAAACTCTTGGCAATTAAAAGATTTTGATTCTAGAAGGGAAAGCCTCAAGACTGTTCTACATGAGATATGAGATATTATAAGAAAGGCAATAAAATAATGATAAATCTGTGTGAGATTCATATTAAATGCAGGTGGTAAGAATCATACACAAGTAAACATAAAATGGTTTATATGTCCTACTTATCTTATTACACTTCGTATTACAATTACAAAAAATCAGATACCACATCTTAAACATACTTACACATTCAAATTTTACATGTGCATTTTTTATGGTAAAACACAAAAGATAAAAACGGCTTCACTTTAAAGTGGAGGAAAAAAAAACAACCCACCAAAAAACCCACCCCACATGTCCCAAGAGTCAAGTTAAAGATTCAGAAGTCAGGGCTAGGAGGGAAAAGGAAGATAAATAATTTAACACTAAGCATAACTAAAGCCTGTCAGTCTGCCAGCTTTAAGAGAAATAAAAAGGTTTACAAGGATCCTGAGAGTTTTTACAGAACCTCTGGGGGTTTGAAAAAATAAATCCAGAACAAGAAAAGAGTTTTGAAGTATTCTGCATAAACAGATTTTAAAGACACTGATTAGACTGTGAGAATAGTGGTAGGGAAAGATTCCTTTAGTTGGCAATCAGGTTGTTCCCTGGGGTTTGCCCTCCTGCACCATCACCAGCTGCTCCATCCGTGGATTCTCCAGCTGCGGCGCCGTCGGGAGCTGGGAATGATGAGCTTCCAGGAGACCAAACACTCCAGCATCACAAACAACAGGGATGAGCCCAGGTGTGGCACCAAATGCACAGGCACTGCACAACAGACACAGAGTTACTCCTCTGCAGTGAAACACCTGCTCAAACTCCAGCTCTGAGTGTTCCTGAGTTGAGTCATTCCTGTGTTTTGGAGTGGCCATGGTTCAACCAAGACAGTGAAGGAAAAAAAAACTCAATAAGCCTTGGCCACTCACTCTTTTATGGGATGTGGCAGTGCAAGGGATGAAAGGAGAAACTTCACATTATTCCCTTCGACTTTAATTTTTTCTTCTCTTGTTGTTTTTTGGTTTTTTTCCAAGAAGAATCTATAGCGAGGTCCTTTGAATTGCATAAACCCAGGAGTTAAACTGCAAAACCAGTATGTAAAAATGTGAATTCCATATCATGCTCATGTTTTACTTCAAATGGAGATGTAACCTTGTACTTCACTGCTCAGACAATGTTAACTGTAGGAGAATCACCGAAAGGAACCAAGTTCGTTTAAGACATAAAGCAATTTTAAATTGCATTGATTACAGTGATCAGTCTATCACTTTAATGTCATCTCAGCTGACATTTATTAAAAAGACATACATGTGACAACCCATTGATCCTTAACACGGCAGCTGAGATAAAAAGTCTATTTGCAAAGGAAAATTACTTCTTTAATTAGAAATGGAGTATCATTTTCTCTTTTCTTTGTTAGAACCTCAGCAGCCACGGATCCAATACAGCACAGGAGGGGCTGCAGAACCTGGCATCTGCTTTGACTTAAGAGTCTTTATAGTTAATCATTCAAGGTTTTGCAAATGAGCACTGAAGATGGGAAGGAAACAGGTTTATTCCACCTGTATTTGGGCATTCCAACCCAGTCTTTCTTGGGAAGGGTCTCAGATGGAGTAAAGCAGCAAACAAATTCATTACAAGGTTTTAATGAGTTAACTGTGCTTAGACATTACACCTCTCCTAATGACCAACTATTTGATGAAAAACAATCCAGCCAAGGAATGTGCTGTAGAAATGACCAAATATTGTCAGTCATTTCATGTATATGAAAAAATAAATCTCAGTGTACCAGAAGATACTCCACAAGCAGAAAAAATGATAAATGTGTCTGACACACTGTGAATGAAATGCTGCTCTAGAAATTCCAGGAGCATTCCTTGCTGGTGAACAGAATTTTGGAGCCAAGTTATTTAGTCTGTGGACCTATGAAATCCTATTTTTAACATTGTTTTCTCTTTGTACAAATCCAAAATTACAGATTTGGACAATGTTACATTTCATATAGTGTCGCTTTTAGTTCTAGGGTTGGTCAGTCTGATTCTCTTTAGAGAATTGTCTTATTTTTATAAATTATATTAATGATTTCCCATCTCTCAGAAATGCAGGGGAACCTCCACATTCTACAAATGTAGATTCCACGCCTTCCACTCTTCTGTCAGTTGTATTTTATACTCTACTTGAAAAGCATGTAATTCAACAGATTCAACAGTTTAATTTTTATAAGTTTACAGCATGAAAATCACAATCTAATATTGAGGGGGACTAGACAAGTAAATCTCCACGTTCTTGTGTTTGTAGACTTTTTATATCAAGTGACATTAATTCTGGATAAACAACTCATATTCCATTTTCTCCAGTAATTAAAATCAGAAAAAAACAATGCACTGCTTATTTCTTAGCTGAACATAGAGTCTATACGGCAAAAAATGTCCAGACTGAATGATTATTTACAACAAAAGTCTTCAGATTCTTCAGATTCTTTTGTACAGTATGTAACCATTCAGACTTACTTAAATTGCTGCCTACAAATAAACTAACAGTAACTTCTCATCTAGTCATAAAAATAAATTAATTGGATTGCTATTAGATATTTAATTGCCTTCACAATGTTGGTACAGTATCTGCCTATAAAACTTCAGATAATATTGCCTTACTTCATCTGAGTAAACTATCAATTCCCTTACAACGATAGACAAAAATCTGCATTCCTCTTTTAACTTTCCCCTGGGTACAGATTAAAACTTTCAGGTGGCAGATCTTTATTTTGCTATAAGCTCTCCAAATACCTTAGAAGTATGAAAAAGTTTCTGTTCAGGAGAGTGGAATGACTTGAGTCAAGCGATTTTTATACCCTTAGTTTATAAATTATTCCTAGAAGCCTGGGACCATACAACACAACAAGAGACACCAAGAGCCTCAGTACTCTAAACACAGGACACAGTTGTGTACAGAAGGAATGTGTAAAGTTTTGTACAGAAAGAATGACTTACATGAAAAAATTAATGGATGGAATTCATACCTGCTCCAATTCCAGAGCCTTGTGTGGGATGATGCTAATATAATCTAATAATATCAGGATCAAAGATGAGTGGAATAAAACTTCCAATTTTAGATGCTCTTTATCTGCAGGTGTGAATGTATAATGAATTCTCACCACTGGCTCCTATTATAAATCCAATGATTTTGTACTCTGTGACAGCAGTTTCTACAATTTTCTTTTGGCACAACCTGCTTGGAAGATACGACAAACCCGCGGGGTGCCAAAATGCTTCTCTAAATGATCTACTTTGCAAGACAGCTTCCAAGTGTGACCCTGATGAATCTTATCAAACTCTTGGAATAGAATAAACATGAAGGAAAGAACCCACGTATCATTTACTTAAGTGGGTATTTAGTTGTTTTTTTTACATCCTACTGCGCAGCCATGCCAAAGGATTCATCCCAGCATTTGGAGCATTTTAAACCCAGGTTAAGTAGAAAACCATTACTGGGTAGGATAGAATTGCACTGTGGCTATTTTTGAATCCTGCTGCCTCAGACAAGTGCAATGAATCAGTTGATGTCACCTCAATTACCGTGTTAGCTCTAATCAACGGAACTGCTCTTCCCATCCATTTTGTGTAGGGAACTCTCTGAATTAGGTAGCAGATTTTCCAGTGGACACCCTCTGGCAGATTACAAGGGTCAGGATTTGACAGAGTAAGGCTGGATGGCTCTATTTTAATTGAATATCAGATAATTTTAATGGTGCAGGAGGCATTTCATTGCCATTCACAGTGACAGTTCAGCGTAATTGGGGAGAAGCATTTATGTGCAAAACCAACGCAAATGTGAGGAGGAGAACATTACACATCTGCCAAAATACTGCTTGGAATTAAGGTAGACTCCAGTTTGCAATACAGATTTCCAAAGGCTTCTCATTTTTTCATCTTAGTATACCATGCCCTGCTGCAAACACCAAGGACTGGACAGTGAGGACCAGCAGAATGCACTGAGAGGGTTCCTGAGTACACAGGTACAGGGAAAAGTGAGTGTGAAGAGAATGAACTGGGGTTGTTCCCTCCTCCACTCTTGATCTAGGAACCCTTCCATATGCTGTGTTCTATTTATTATTTCTGCATTGCATCAGGGGGGAAATATTCACACTGAGCCACGGGGATTAAAGACTGAAGCTCTAGAGAAGTCGGATCACATCCGTCATATCCAGCTGTTTTCAATTCCAACACCTCACACCTGCTTTTATTTATTATTCCTGGGCTAGACAAGACAGGGCTCATTTTTCAGTCTTTACAAGCTTTCCTAGAAAAGACACAAATCAATGTATGCCTTCCCCTTTTGCCTCTTCGAGAGAACATTAAAGCAAACTTCTGGCACAGTGAGGACCTAACCTACAGGAGCCACTCACATCCCGAGGCTGGACAGCTCCCTCTCCTCTCCCAGCATGGGGACAATGGCCCAAAATGGAACAGAAACAACATCAACTACAGAAATCTGTGACAGCACAGACTCTTAACCCCACTTACTCCCACAGATTTCAACTGCCCTGTCTTCATCTTACGTTGGAGATGGACTCAAGAGGTTTGGGTGGTGGTGAATGAACAAACTGATTCATGGAATACTTTAAGCAACGGGTTCCCCACTTTTACTCATTTCCAGCTTCCATTCCAGCAGCCTGTTTGCTGGCAATCTGTCTGAGTTGCTTGCCTGTTCTTTATCTGGAGATCACACTGCCTGAGCATTTGATTGTGCTTTTTATCAAGTACTTTTTCCAGATGGGGACTCACAAGTCATTCCTTTTACAACCCTCTCTCATGTCACAGGCTACTCTTACATTAGGATCTTTCTAATTAACTGTTCAACAGTAAAAATCCAGACACATTTAAAATGCAAGCCAAATGTCCCAGGCCTCCTTGTCCTTACTGCACAAACACTTTCCCAAATGCAGTTGCTCCTCTCACACATCTGGCACACCAGGTTATTACTTGATGGAGCAAACTTTTGTCTTGATTGCAATTCATCCACCTCATTTTTTGAATCAGCCAAACGCATAGGAAACCTTCCCACACCAAAGAAACAGGCCCTTAAGTTCTTAAAACATTTGAAATTCTTGCATGAAATTTAGCACTGAAACACAAAGTATTATCATCTGTAATGAAATGTGTTAGGACATGGTGAATACACTTGCTTTAAAAGGCAACCCTGCCACATTACTCATTAAAAAATCAAGGATACTCCATAACAAGAACAACTGTCAGTCTGAATTCAAAACCAAACTGATTCCCTAGAATTTGGACAGCCTGTAATAAAACATACCTATAGCTGCCATAACACTGATGTACTGTAAATCTACCCAGTTTTGGGAAGAGCAATACACACTTACCAGACAGACATCAAGGCAATTGCCCATGATACAATGTTAAAAAAAAAATAGCTTGTACGTTTTGCAGTAGCATCAAGTCTCTATTCAAGTGTAAAAAAATTAATTGACTCCATCTGTATTGGCCTAATGACTGATTAAATGACTAATCACGGAAGTCTTAATTAAAATCATTTTTCTGTACAGAAGAGGATGGAGGGAGGAAGGCAATCATTAATGTGTTCTAATGTATGTCAGATTCCATTTGTGCCTTTTCCTAACAGCCACCAAATGAGTAATTACACACAAGGTCATTCTGTAAACTTTGTGCTCACATGCACTGATTGGATCTGGGTTCTGCACGGGGCTGCTTCTTCCCCATCACAAAGCAGGTAATTAATAGTGTTCAGCATAAATAATGAAGGAAGCTGACATTTCCTCTTCCATCACCAGCCAGCCCAGATTCACACACAACTTTCATACACTGCTGGTGAAGGCCCACACCTCACACACTCCATCAAGCACATCCTCCTCAGCCATTCAATATTCTTCATGCATTGACAGGGATCCCCATCACACAGTGAAACTCCAGGAATTTTTCCTGCATGAATAAAATGAACATGCAATTAAAAGAATCCTTCTCAAGTAAAGCAGGATGGCAGTAGGAAACTTATTTTAAGTTTTATTTGCCAGCCACCTGACGACCTGATGCATAGTGACCCTTGCTATGGAAAAATAACAAGTGGCTTCCACCTCAACAGCTGAGAAGAATCTATTTAAAACAATGTATTAAAATGTGTAATGGAATAAAAAAGTGCATCTTGAGATTGAATAAACCAACTTTCCACTGGCATGTAACCCTTACACAGCACCTACACTTTTTGATGAAACATTGCATATAAAATATTAAAGTCCAAAGTACAAATTGTAACACAAAATATTTTGTTTGCTGAATGCTGTCCTGAAATTCTAGAAATTGTTCCTTGCAACCACAGCAAATCTTCACGTCACCAGCTGCAACAATTTTCCATATCCCAGATGACAATACATTATAATGTATAAAAGAAGGGGTTTTATAAAACTAAAATAAAATGTTTTAATGGGAAAAAAAGAAGTTTTCACAGCCCTGTCACTATCATCAACAAATGTCCAATTCTACAACTTTACTTTCCTTCAAAATCCTGAATTCAAATGTGCAGCACTGGTGTGAGGCACAGCTGCAGAATTAGGGGCCAAGTTACCTCCAGTTCTTCTAAAGTAACTGAACCAACTTTTAATTCTGACTAAATTTCTTCAATTACCGTTTTTCCGAACCAGAAGTATTCTGACCCACAATCCTGATGAGGAAGATCTCTGCAGAGCCACTGGAAATGAACATCCTCCTGTGAACAGACAATGTGCTGCTTTAGAGTACCCAGCTGACTAAAAACACGGCTCAGAATACGGAGGGAGAAGCTAAAGGGACAAAAAATATGAAAAGAATCTTAAGTCATTACAGGACTCTATAATGTCCAATTACACGTCTGGCATGATTAAGCACTACCCTGTCTAAACCATTCAAAATCATTGAAGTCACAAGAACAATGTAAGTAAAGCTACATCAAGCAGCTTCATCCAGATTTCAAGAAAATACGATTTTCAACGACTCTGAATTAATTATAACACAATCTTGACCCTACTTACCACATAACAGAAGAAAACAAAAATATGTGACAACAAATCTCTGCTTGCAATAACTGTCAGTGTCACATATGAAAGAAGTTCATTTTACTAATAAAGGAAATAGAATTGAGTGATAGATTTAAAATTAAATTCAGCTCTTCTATAAATGTCAATCAGAGTTTTAAGGTGGCTCTCAAGGCTTAAAACCAGCACTGAGACTCAAACGTGCCACTCTCTGGGCTTCTAAGGAATTAATGAAGCTCAGTTTCATCTTCCTTTGAAGACACATACATTTAAAACAACCACAAAATCCATCACCACCACACCAGAACACTCCAAAATAAACAACATACAGATGGCACAGTAAATCTTTCAAAACCTGAAGATATTTTTATGGAATAATTCAACACAATCTGCACTACTTTGCTAATGCAAATGAAAACTTGCACAACTACCTAAATTACAGGGTGGTGTGCCATTCTTAATCTTCTGAGAAATGTAGGCGTTCCTGTTTCAATCATTTCTATTGTTTGAAATACACTCGGTGATAATGGAGTGGCTGCCACTGCAGGCAGAGAGCGACTTCTGGGTGAAGCTAATTAATAACTCAGTTCTTGCTGCTGGTTGGAAGGAATCAGTAGACAGAGGCGAGGATCGAGGTGTGAGAGAGCTGAGAGGACACTGCGTGCCCTGTCCGAAATTCAGCACTGTGCTCTTTTGGCATACATTGATTATTTAGTTTTCCTGGTCTTTAATGGTGTAAAATATTTAAAAGTCAGGCATTTCAAGTGTTGCATTTTAGGGACCTCTCAGGTAGATCCCCTGAGCACACAAGGACAGACCCTTCACATCACAGTAGGAAAGGCCATCTGAGCTGGATGAACAACATCCTTTGTACTTTGCATTTCTTCAAGTATTAAAAAGTACTAAGAAATCTCATGTCCAAAGACAGACCACAGACAATGATGGTGTCTTGGGAAGGCACCTCCAGCTATTCTAGATCCATAAATATGGGAATGTGCAACTCTTTAAGCCACTTCATTGGATAAAGCAAATGGGTTCAGACTAAAGGGTTTGAATGCATTCAAGTGATGCCATTTAAGGAAAAAAACCCCAACAGTCTACACTAAATTACCCGGTCACAAGGCAAAAATGAGGGACACAGTTGCTGCTTGTGGTAGATGAAGCTTTTTTGAATGTGCTTTAAATAGTTCATGGAATCGTGGAACCTCAGAATGGTTTGGGTTGGAAGGGATCTTAAAGCCCATCCAGTTCCATCCCCTGCCATCAGCAGGGATTCCTTTCACTATTCCAGATTCCACACCTCTGATTTCTGTGATTTGCCAGTGCACATTGTCCCTTCTCTTGTGACCTAAACATGACTTCTCATGCTGGTTGAAGGTGAGAAAACATCTTGCCTGCTACGGAGAAACTATTGCACACCAGTGGGACCAGCCTGATTAGACACTGGGACCACCATGTCCGTACTGGGACCACTGTCTGCTCATGGCAGCCAGTCCCATTATCATTATTTGATGCTTTGCTGTTGGCTGAACTAGTGGCAAAGGTGGAGAATGTCATCAGGGCAGATCTGCTCAGGTATTTTAAGAGCCTGTAATCTACAGCAGAGAAATTAAAGCAAACATTGAAAAACTTACCAGTAGCAGGCTGGACTAGAAGTCACTTTCATCACAACCCAAATAATGGGAAAGGTAAACAATACCTTTCTCTGAACTGCTGCAACTTCCATCCATGTCAGAGGATTTCTATCTCCCTGCTCATTTTTTCAGCTAAGAAATGCAAATGAGCTCTGCCCTATTCTTCTGTTTGTTTTGTACAGTGAGCACAATTTCTGCCTGAACGTCCAACTGTATTTCCATCCTCTTTGTGTCACACAAACCTCATTTACCAGTCATTCTTCTCCACATGAAGAGATCTATAATGAGGAGTCTTTCTGTCATTGCCCTGCTCCTCTGAGTCAGGAATTTTCATTTCCCCCTAATACTTGCTGCTGTAGCTGCAATTTCATTTACTGTCATACCACAGCCTTAATGTGAGCACATCTGTGGCTGGAGCATGGAAAAGATTCAGGATTGCTCTCTGAGCTGCCTATCGATTAAACGGTTACAAGAAACCAGAGGGTTTATTTACCATGCTCTCACATGGTACTTATAAAAAGGAAGGTTTATTCACTGTACTTGAAATGACAGTTTACCCTTCCAGTTACTTAATTCTCCCCCATCGAGCAGAAAAATGTAACACTGGTATTGTTTTCAACCAGCAAAATGCACTGAAAATCTATAGCTCGGGTTAACTTCTGATCCATTAACACCACAAAGGCTCATTATATACTTTCCACACCAAATTCCATCCTAAATTTTCAGTAAAGTCAAACTAGTGGGTTTTGGTGGTGGTTTGGTTTGTTTTTTTCTGGAGAGCAGGGATTTTCTGTGATTAAATAAACAATAATTTTAATATCAATTAAATGAACAATGAATATTGCCATAGTTCAAACCACCATTGCAAAAATTGACCAACTTAATAAGCAGAAGAGAAGGTTTTCTTCTCTATGTAATTATTTTCTTTTTAACTACCAACATCCCATGAAATGCAGTTTTGGGGGTTTGCTTCAACACACCAGTTTTCAAGTGGCAAAGTTAGATGGAATTACTCAAGTCTCATCAGAGCAGACTGTAAAACTTAGCTGAAAAGGTTTTCTCACTAAAAACCAGGTAAAGTAGATCTGATGACAGTTTTAAAGGCGTGGTGAAACCTCTTCCCCAACATACTTCATTTGAATGAAGGGGGAAAAAGCTCTACTAAAACAAGAAAAGCACTTGAAACCCCCACCCAAGCACCAAAAACCCCAACACCGAAACCTCTCCTAAGTGAAGGACTGAAAAATGTTATTGCAAGAACAAGCTCAAGCTATAAGGAAGTAAGAGGTGTGGTGGAGTAAAATGTGAAGGGCAGTGTGACCCTACAGTGCTCAGGTAACCAAAAACCAGGGCCTTGTCCGGGGGGAAAGCACCAGGGAGGGGAGGTGCCTTGCAGGGGGGGATAAAATGTGCTTTGGGCAGGCAGCAGCCTCCAGCTGAGCAGCAGCAATCCTGATTCACACGTACCTGCTGCCTTCCCTCTTCTCCTGCGAGACTGTCATCTTCTCAGCTTTCTCAGCAGATATCCTGCCACTTGGCTTTTTGCCTCCTTTCTGCAGGGAAAAAAAAAAAAAGTATTTCTGTAGTGCTTCGGGGAAGTGCCAAAAATGGTGTAATTTATGATGTGCTAGTGTTTTCCTTTGCATTCTTAAGTTAAGAACAAATGCAAAATCATCAGCACTTGACTGTGGTGGATTTTGATTTACATACATTAAGATTCTCTTGTGATTTCCTATTATTTATTTCTGTAAACAAAATTGGATCCTGGTCACTAAACTATCAGCATCCCCTGCAGTGAAAAGACAAAAGCCAGAATGTACAACTCAACAGTCAAAAGAATTTGAAACCAGAAGTTGGAGCACATTATCTGATCTGAGACTCTCATCTGGTCTTCCTTTTTGGAACATTCTTACTGGGAGTGCAGTAAATAGTTCTCTATAAATAGTAAATAGTTATCTATACCTGAACTTTGGCAACTGGCACATCTTACTTTCTCAGTTTGAATAATAGGATCTAGGCTTTTCCCCTAGAATTTTCCCAATACAGCTTCAGTTATTTTTTGAACAAGTTATTTTCTGGACTGTTTCCTGGAACTAAATGCACCCACCATTGCTTTGCTCATTTTAGTGTATTGTATCCATGCAAACATAGTATTTTGCACTAAGATTGGCACGGACAGAAGTTT
Organism: Corvus kubaryi; assembly: GCF_017639235.1. NCBI lineage: Eukaryota > Metazoa > Chordata > Aves > Passeriformes > Corvidae > Corvus > Corvus kubaryi. The sequence goes on along the minus strand of NW_024581114.1, from coordinate 1,224,395 downwards.
AACAGCTTTTACTTTTCTTCCTTTCCTGAAATCTCTTCAGGATCCCACTGTAAGAGGTACTGCAAAGCCTGAGGAATTCTGTTGACAGAACTACACAAAATTGGGTTTTTTCCCCCTTTCCACTCAGGTGTAACAGAACAGATTCCACCTTGCACGGTTTTGTCACAACCAACACAGTGAACAATTATGGAACACTGAGACCCCTCCTGATAATTTTATACCAAAACACCCTGCAAGAATCAAAATTTCCCTATTAATTAACTTCTATTCCCTGTGAGACCAGCAGAGAGGCTGCTTTGGTCACATCCTTAATGGGTGGAACCTTGCAGAAGCATTTCACAACACAAACCAGAAGCCAGGAGAATGTCTGATGGGTCATCCCCCATCCTGGCAGGAATGTCTGGTGTTGGAAAGCTGTTGTTTAATATGAATCATTAATAGCACTGCTGGCCTCAAATTTTGTGGGGTGAAGTGGAAAGAAAGATCATGTTCTACTGCAATGCTTTATCTGAGCTAGAAGAGTTCTTAAATAAGAACTTTGCAGTTGGCAATGCGGCAGTTCCCTTCACAGCACCATAACTTTATCATTATATGGTGTGATAAAAGTTAAGTCTTTGCCTCTGCAAGGACATTAAATAACATCTTTCTCTCCATTAGCTTTTGCTGTAGTAGCAGTATTTATTCTCTGGGCAATGAGTGAGAACCACACTCCTTACAGAATAACTCCAGGTTCTTAATGCACTAACAGTTTCAGAAAGGTTCCCGTGTCGCTAAATTTAATGTGTTTTTAATATTATTATATTATTAATTGATAGCTCTTGTGCCACACAATTTTAAAGGAAATGTTTAAGAGCCTCTTAAACATCAGTGAAGTCCTACATTTGGATAATCCATTTATTTTAAAAAAATTCTTCATGCCAATCTTTAGCTGAAATAATCTCAAAATAAGCAGCTGTTCAAAGAAAGGTGTTCAAGATCAATGGTTTCGAGGTCCTGACAGGATTTCACATCAGTCCTCTCAAACCTTACATGCCTCTAGTGATAGTTCTGTGGTCCCACATTATATAGCATGAGAGTTTCAGACAGCAAATGAAAGTGTCTTATGCTGAGCATTAAAATAAATTCCAGTTTCACATGCTTTCAAGTGAAGCTAAAGCATCCAAATCAGAGAATCATTCCTTAAATACCCCCTTCATGTTAATTTTAATTACAACAATTATTACTATCAGCAAGACAAGGCTCATGTGCCACCTTTGAGGGCTAAGTGCCAGCAGAATGATTCCTTCCATAACAACCCTTCAAGATAGGGCAGCCTGACCTCTCTGGGAGTGAAATATCAATTAATTATCTTTTTACAGCCAATTCAACTACAGCACACTAATCACTTGTGTAGGACATCAAGCCAGAAGTTGAGGGTGCGTGGGTGGTTGGGGAGAGGAAGGAAAAAACTTTGGCAGGGAAGGACCCTCAGTGAGGCCGATGGGGCAGTAACCGCACAGATGCAGCTGAAATGTTTGTTAACATCCCACAAAGAGTTATTATCTGTTTGTAGCAGAATAAATGCTGCAAAATCATCCTCATTTAACTGAGGGTTTTTAAAAAGAAAGAGTTATTGGTCCTATGGGTAATAGACGTTTCATTTAAAGGTGACCAGACACACTGCATTAGTCTTTAATGCTGGAGTCAATTCACCAAAGAGCTTTGTTCATTCAGGGGGGAAAAAAAAGATAAAAGATGATCTATTCAGCAGAAAGCAAAATATATTTAATTTTTGTTAAATGAACTAGTATTAACTCAAGTTACCCAGGACTATTTCACTACTGTACTGACGCCACAGAAAATTATTAAGTGTGATGTATCTACAGTAATGCACGCAGCAGAGGAGCAGTACCGAAGCAAACATGTTTTAATTTATGAGCCCATTAGCATTGCTACAGAGGCCAAACTTCTGAGAGCATGAATAAACACCTTAGTATATGCAAACAACCCCCAAACTTGACTCTATTTCATTGATAGCATTGGCAAAATAAAATGGGGAGGTGGGTGGGCGTCAGTAACAAGGGACAGGACAAGAGCAAACGGCCTCAAGTTGCACCAGGGGAGGCTTAGAAAAATTAGGAAAAGTTTCCTGGGGCTGGATGGACCAGGCACCTGGATGGAGTCCCCATCCCTCGAAATGTTCAAAAAACTGTGGCAGTTGAGGCCATGGTTCAGTGGTGAACACAGTGGTGGCGCTGGGTTCACAGCTGGTCTCGGTCTTTCCCAACCTCAACAAATTCTGTGACTTTGTGACTTCATCATGATTGTTCACTGCCTTTAAACTTTTTAACACAATCCTTAGAAATTAAAATTGAATTCAAGTGGTTTTAATTGAAAAAAATATTATCTTACAGTGAAGAATATGAGAATCTTCTATTTTTGATCCTAATTTTCCTTTTTTTCTCTGTATAGTAACTTCAGTTCACTAAAGATATTTTTTGTGAGAATGACTCTCATCCATATTAAAGCATTCTGTGGAAACAAAGACTTCACTCAGGGGGAGGGTTCATCAAACCCACTAAAATTATAATCATTTAATAAAAGTAATGACTAGTCTGTATTTAAAATATTTTCCCAGGCAGCACTTTAGCATATTGTGTATTCCAAACAAAGTGCTGTTGCATAATCATTAACTCTGCACCATGGAGATCCTACGAAGAAAATAATGAAGATTTTAGTAAAGTAAAGAATATTAAGTTTACTTATGGATAGAAGACACACACAAGTGCCCATAAAGATGATAGGAGAGAGCTTGCTGGAGTTCAGATTAGCCACAAGGGTTTGAGATGTTTAAAGGAAAAGCAATATGTTATTTTATCCCGAGAAAAGCAGGGCTAGAAGGAAGCAATATGTCCAGTGTCACTCAGAGGATCTGGGCTCAGAGCACAAACCCTCTCTTTGCCTGCCATTCCCATGTCATATCCACTGCATTATGATGTTACACCAAGCAGCCTTCAGGAACTACCCCAGAAAAATTCCTGCAAACATCCAAACCCACAGGGAAAGGTTAAATACGACACAATGGCTGTTGGACCTGAGGGTCTGCCCTGTGAAGAGTGGTTTAAAACTGTAAGCATGGAAAACTGTCGTAGCAATTAGAGGAAAAATTTCTCCAACTCCTTTCTTTATTGTCAATATAATGTAAGGCTATCTTCAAATGCCGGATTTATTTTTTTAAAGTGCTCTCAAATCCAATTTGAAAAGAATTGTTTGAGACATACACGCTGCAGCCAGCAGACAATAACAGTCCTGCAATTACCAGCACCTGCATTCCAATTCAGTGGATTGACATTCCCGAGGGGCCGTGGCAGATTCCCTACTGACAACAATTAGCATCAAAATGTTCCCCAGTGTAAAGCTGTGGGTGGGAATTACAAAAGGTTAACAGACTAAATATAAAAATCTTTTTGAATATAAAATCAATGCGCTTTGTTACCGAAATCTGGGTACTGTAATTTAACCAAAATAGGGATTAGAGTCTCTGGCAATCTTCCATGTGTGTGAGCTCGGCTTTTCTTTAAGCGAAATGCTAAGCAGCCAATCTGAAAGTTTAAAACAAAACAAACCCAAGAGCCAAAGGAAAGCATTCTATAGTTTTGGGGTTTTTTTCATTTTCCTTAGCACCAAAAGGAACACCAGTCCTATCAAGGCTCACAATGATCCTGTTACATGGTCAGACTCAAAATCCCAAATTATTTTAGTGCATGATTTAGAGAGAGATATATGTCAAAAGTGGTCCAAAAAAAAAAAAAAACCAAAAGAGTGGTCAAATCAGCTAGAAGTTTCTTTACTCAACTGAGTTCTAACAACACACAGTTTTCTCCAAAGGTCATCACTACATCACAATATCCATATTTTCACAAGTGGCTTCTAATTCTCTGTAGCTAGCAGGGGCAATGAAAAAAAAATTAAAATTATAAGTTTTTTATAATACTTGGGACCACAGCTTTGCTTTATTTAGACTGAAGTTACAAGCACAACAGATGAAAACAACAAAAAATTTGGTCCTTAAAAGTATTACATCAAAACATTGAATTTGATGAGAATATGGAATTATAACAGATATCAACAAGAAGGATGTTCAGTAAAAATACAGACTTGATAAGTTTAAATTTATCTAGGTTGTCCTTTGTGGTTTTGGTTGAGAGGATAAATGGCCACGCAGGAACTTTGGGTCTAGATAAATTCAAAGTAAGAGCTCTGACGTGAAAGCTTAATTCCTTTTACCAACAAATAAATCATCTTTTTTTAAAAATAGTTAACAATTCTCAGAATAACAACCTGGGAAATGTATCCTGGGCTGTGGAGGCTGCAGTAAAGCTGAGCAGGTACGAGATTTGTACAGTGAGAGTCTGACTCCAAATTGATGCCTCATTACACTGAGTTAACGTGGATGTGCTTGGCACATGCTGGGACCCCTCTTATCCCAATCAGTGCAGCAGCTCCTGCTCTCCTCACATCTCTGAGAGAATCAGCATGTTCAGGACCAGCCCAAGGTTTCTAATTGCTAAATCAGCAAACATGTTAATTATCACTTTGTTGTGAAATGAGATTACAGATGTGTACTAGAGATTATAGAGGGGAATCTGACAAATTGATTTAGCTGCTATTTCAACACAGGACAGCAAGGTGCTTTTCATAATTATATCTTTTCAGCTATAGTTCTTTAGGGCTTCCAGTGTGCAAGCAGGTGTCTGAAGGGTGAAATCCCATCTGAGGTAACTCTGCTGCTTTACAAGACACTAAACGAGCACAGCATACACACACGTGTCTGTATGTACATGTTCATAACGTGTGGTGCATTGACCTGTCATGACAGGATCATTATTATTAATTATTTCAGATCTTGAGTAGAGAATCATCTGTACAGACAGAGGGTTGCCCAGGGTGTTCATCACTCCACACACAATCTTTAGTCCTATATTGCCAAAGCCTCAAAGTACTTGGAATGAAGTAGAGGAAGATGCAAGCTGGGAGGGACTGAAAGGAACACAGTAAATTCCATCAATAGAAAGGCAACAATGGTTTCTGGTTTGGTTTTGCCAAAATACAATTTCTGGTTTTGCCAGAAAGTAATTATGGATAGAGATAATTATGGATAGGGGTGGTAGTTTTTATTTTATACCTCTTACAGACAAGTCTGAGCTGCTACAGAGAACCAAAGTCATTGCACCCTGGCCATGTGATTGCATCGGGTCTCTGGCCCTGACACGTCTCCTGGGAGGTAAACGTGTACATTTAAATTCACAGAACTTATGTACACTAAGACTAATTTGTTCTTTCAAGCAGCCACCGCATGGTGCTGAGAAATCCGTGGGAAGCAGTGCCTGGGGGAGGGCTGCATACACAGCCATGAAACGCCTGACCCTGGGCTCCAACAGGGTCTCATTATACCCAAATAAATGTCTTTCAGACCCTTAAGAGAACTAAAAGAGAAACTATTAAGAAAGTAAAGTTATTTTAGACACTTTAGATACCGAATTTACATATTGTTGCTAATGAAAAATGATTTCTTCTTAGAACACACTAATTTACATGAGTCCAAAACGTAGTATTTCTTCTTCCATGTCATTTGTGGAGAAGTCAGGTTTCTTTACTTTTGAAATATGGTAATTGCTACAGTGATGGGTTCGTGCAAAATTCCAGATACAATGATCAAAATTACAATAAATATCTATCAGCTAAAAGAAGCAGAACTGTTTGCTGAAATGCAGGTCAGATAAGAAAAAACGGAATAATATAATAGAGGGAAAACCTCATAACAGATGCAGTTATAATATATATGACAGACCTGGCTCTCAGTGCTCTGGGCTGGGTGACAAGGTGGGGACTGGTCACAGGCTGGACTCAATGCTGTTGGAGGTCTTTTCCAACCTAAATGATTCTGTGATTCTGTGATTCTGTGATTCCCTTTGCCCTCACCCAGGAGAATGTATGAAATGTCAGATTAAAAATAATCTGATTCTGCAGAAATTCTTTATTTATCACTGCCCGCAGGAAAGAGGGGGCAGAGTCAAAACCTTTTTTTCAGCAGAGTCTTTGTCTGTAGTGGAAATTACTATCAAGTGTTCAAAGTCTCTGATGATCCTCAGGCTACCTCTAGTGATGATGTCAAGAGCTTTGGCACTGAGGACTTCAGAGGAGATGCAGGAAACATGTCTGGGGAAGTGGCTTTGAAGTAGGCTCAGAGGGGCTGATACAAAATAGAAAATAAATCATGTCAAGCCTTGATCACGCAAACTCTGACATCAACAGTAAAACTCCTTTTGACTTCAGACATGAGCAGGATCAGTTCTTCAACAATGAACCTCAGAAAAGTAAAATCAGTAATTCTAAAAGAAAAAAAGAGTGCTCCCTAATTTGATTAGAAATCCAGAGGTCAGGGTTGGGAGTTTTGGTTTTGTTTTTAAACATATTTTCTTGCACAGTTGTTTCAATGGAAAGGATCCTCTAAGAAGCACAATCTTATTTCTGAGATCAAATCCTTATTTGAATAAGAAAAAAAAATCGTTCTTGCCACCCATGAAAAGTGTTCCTGCATGTTCGCTGACAGCACTAACACGAATGGACTGACCCATCACATTCTCTTTTAAGATATTCTCTCTCTTGGAAATACAAGTGGTGAGTCAGTTGTTATGGTAACTATTTTTCTTTTTATTTTTTTAACTAACATATGACAGCCTGTGTGTCATCTGATGCTGTTCCTGAATTCAGTTACACATTCATTTTTGTCAAATAGTCTAAAAAAGGGCTCCTTGGATGAAGAAATAGTGGGGACAAAACAGGATCTTTTTCCCCATGCACATGGTTTTAATCCATGAAACCAATGATTATGTGACTAAATTTATGCATCCAGTCAACTTTTTCTAGTTCACAGCTATGACACGATGACGTGAAGAGTAGCTCTCATTTGTTAGCTTTTTCATTAAACAAACTGCCGACAATTCCATGAGCTCCACTCTTGGAAATCCAATCTTGTTTGCCCTGTCTCCTGATAAGTCAGTCATTTGAACATGGGCCTATCTGAGCTATGATCTGCTTCATTTACCAACTAAAATTATCAGTGATTACTTCACCTGAGTGGGTTTGGTTTCCCACTCAAGTCCAGTGTTATCAGTTATATACACTGACATTGCAATACATAATTGATACTGGAATGCTCACAACTGTAAAAGAAGGAGGGGATCTGTTCAGTCCTAATGAGCCTTCAGAAAAGGATCTCAATTAGATAAACTTTTAGTGGAACTCAGTGGAGATAGCGGGTGAAGGATGAAAAAGTATCCAATGCTGATAAGTTTGAAATAGATGGCAGAATACTTAAGGACAATACTTGGACCTAAAAACAGTAGGAGCCAAAACTTGAACTTTTTACAGCTCCAACCTCCTGAACAATGACCCAGTGATGTGTTTGAGTTGGCTCCACACCCCAGCTCTGTGCATTCCCAGCCCTGGTTTCAATTGAAAGCTTGTTACTCAGTCTTGTAAATTCCTATAAATTTAAGACACATCGGACCAGAACGTTCTTCAATCCAGAAAAATGAAAAATATTTTAGCTGATGCAGCAGAAATGTGATGATATGGAGCAAATGCAAACCAGAGGGATTACAGTGATCTGGACAAGCAGCAATATTATGTCACTGCTATCAGTGCCTAGAAATTGTTTTCTTTATTACACTGTGATATCTTGTAATAACATCAAGAATCTGGAGGAGAACATTCCTTACCATGCACGCATTGCTTCCATCAGTGTGGCTAACTGAAATAACCAAGGAAAATTGCTGTTTTAAGTCCATTTAGCAATGTATCTCATCCTACTTCACGCAGTCATTATTACCTTTTCTAAAAAGGCTTGGAAAATAATATCTTAACAAAAAATGCAAAAATACATCACCAGTAGAAAGAAAAAGAGGAAAAAAAAGGAAAAAAAACCCCAAAAAACCTAAAGAGCTCTAAGTGGAGCTCACTTGCTTGGCTAACACCATGATACTACCAGAAATTAATTTGTAAGCATTAAGACATGTGTTACTAAGTAGTGACAAAAGAGGTTTTCCCATCAAATAACATCAAAAACATCTTCCATGGGCTTGGATCTCATTACCTATTTGTAATATGAAAACCATCCATATTTAAACTATAGCTACACAGATATTATTACTAAACAGCAAAGCCTCTTGGAACTCTTTCACTGACAGTTCATCAATAGTGGATGAAACTGGATGATTCTCCATCACTGAATGATTATATCCATACCATGGGCAGTGGTGCATGAATGCCTCGAGGATCTCATCATTTACCCATCAACAAAGAGGTTTTATTCCAAAGGTATTTTGAGAGTTATCCAACATTTCTCTCCAAAAGCAGAAATGAGAAGAATCAGAAGGGAAATCAATAGAGCAATGCCCAGAGAAAAGAATCTTTGAATAGATCTTTGTGTTCGTTCTTCTTTTTCCATTTTCCTTCCCTCCTTTTCTTCAAGTCTCCCAGGTGTCTTCCCCACTCCTTCTGCCCCCTCTGCCTCTCTCACCTTACAGTGCCAATTATCCCAATGGCCAAACTGAAATCAGTGATTAGTGAGCTCTGAAAAGCCCCAAAATTTGTCTGCCACGAACACTCAGAAAGGACAAAATACAATCACATGCACAGTAACACACCCCCGAGCAGTGACACCAACACCAGAAATAGTTGAGTGCCCGTAACAACAGGATGACTCCAATCCCCAAAACTATGTTTAGCTCAGTGAACTATGCAAAACAACGACTGGGTTTTGTTTTGAAGTCCTAATATTTAAAGCCAAACACATTTTTACATTTTCTCTCCAATGTCATCTTTCCAAAAACACCAAACTGCCTCCTCCTGAAGAGCTCTTTTTCTGTTGCAACATATGGTGCCCCATCCAGAGAGTCACAAGATATTTTGTTTCTAATTGATTAAATTCATGAGTCACACACAGGATTTGCACAGAGGTTGCAAATCAACTGGTTGTTTTTCATGGCTTCCACTCAGTAACACAGGTGGGACAGTCACCTCTGCAGCCACAGCAACCAAAAACCTCCTCAAAAGCATCACATTTGAAACTTAAAATCAAAGTCACCAACTCTTCTGATTTTGTTTCATAGACAGGAGGATTTTGTGGTTTTGGTTTTTTTTTCCCCCCAAACTTTCTGTTGTAATTAGGGCATCAGGAGAAAGTGTAATGTATGGTTTGTGAATTCCAGTGTTGCAAATCTCACAATATAAATACACAGAACCTAAATCCACCACCTTTAGAATCTTCATAGAATAAGCCAGATCAGGTGTTTCTGAAGGAAAAGTGGTTTTTTAACACTCAACTTCTCACTGCTTGGAGTGGCAGTGCTAGAACTTGTTACTCCAGCACCAAAGTAATTCCCAGGTAAAAGCAGCTGTTCAAGCACCACGAATTACAGATCAGACAGAACATTAAATCAGGGGAAAAATTAAACATTTCTGCCTCCACCATCTGCTTGAATACTTTGTAAAATGTGAAAATGGCTTTGCGTGGACATAAAAGCCTACATGCCTGAATATTCCCGATTTTCCCTGAAAGTAGCACTCCCACAGTTTAAGATCCTGGAGCTGCTGTATTTATGGGACCATTTCACATGCCAAAGTTGTTACTGAAAGTATGCGAAGTACCAGCAGTGTTTCTGAACATTAGTGAAGGGTATAAAGTCTGGGGTCCACATTTAAGTATCAGGCCCTATTTCATTCTTAGTAAATGAATTAGGACTGCAGAAATTATTAACTTGAACTCTTTTGATCTTATTGCACAGCACTGTGTTTTGCCTGAATAAAATAACTGAACAGAAACCCCAGGAGGGAAAGATTTCTCTTACAGAATGGAATCAATGTCAAAAATTTACATTGTTTGTATTTATTAGGAGGAATTCAGCACTCTGCTAAAAAAAATCCCTGCCTGTTTGTATTACGAAGGTTGTTTCTTATGCTCCCAAGTTATTTTACTGCAATGCAAAGATACATTTTCATTTTTCAGTTAACTAGAAAGCTGAGCAGTCAACTAATCCATTATCTTTACTCACCATGCTGGCTGCTCGAAGCATCTCCTGCTCTATATTGGGTGTCAGACCCAGATTCTGGCTCTATCTCCCTTAGGGAATGGCAAATCAGCCAGTGCAAATCCAGAATTGCTAATGACAGAAACAGGAGATTTCAGTTCCCAGCTTCCAGATGCAACATATGTCAAAAGATAGCTTATACACTCAGAGCCAGGGAGAGAAAACAGTTTTGACATTTTTGTTTGTTTGTGCTGATATGTTTTAAATCTTAATTAAGTCCAAATATAAGGAAAAAATTCACCATGACAGCGATTAGGTGCTCAATATATTAAATTTACAGCTGGCTATCCAGCAGAAAACAAACATTAAGCATCATATTGAGAACTACCTCTCTAACAACTTAAGTCTATTAGGTTGTGTCAGACTGGAGATGGAGTTGACAAACGCGAATTTAGAATTCATTTAGATTACTTCTTGTGTTTTTCAAGTCTTTTGAAATGCTGCACAAACTTAAAGCAGTGACTTTCCTAATAAACAAAGAATCAAGTTTCACAGCTTCAAAGAAATACTTCACTGTAGGGTCTATTTTATCTGGTTCTGTACTTCAAATAATTATTGTAGAGTATTTACAATTCTGACATCAGCTATTATCCTTGACAAGGAAAAAAAGAACAATGTTGCTATAAAATATAGAGAGAAACCTAATGCTGGGTAAGACTTTTGAAACAAGTTTTGATGGGATTTAAAGGTTCCTGGCTTCTTAAAAGTACTGATACATTCAGCAGTTTCCAGGGACTTAAATACTTTAGAAACCAATTATTAATTTAGGACCACAAGTCAGTGTTTAGAAGGATGATTTTTATGGTCCTGATTATTGAAGACAGAACTTGCTTGAGTAGAGAATCCTTCCTTGACCTGGAAACCACCACCTGGGGCTGCGGAGGGCAGTGAAAAACCTGAACTCTTTAAAGGCTGAAAATTATACTGTAAAAGTACATTTGACATCACAAAAACACCTCAGCATCTAAAAAAGGTATTTTCTACCATTTATTGTACACTTGTATGGTTGCTGTAATTTATGAAGTTGGCAAATTAAATACCTGGTTTTAGAATACTGCATTTATACATTAATCATGGGAAACACATAATGAAATTGGCTCTTCCCCACACCTTTTACACAGGATTTAACTGTTTTCCTCTGTTTCTTCCAAATAACTCAAAGCTGGTAGCAGAACTCGATGGGATTTGGTGGTTTTTGATGCCACCCTGGATTTCCAGACCATGACCATTCACAGCTGATCACCAAAAAAACAACAGATAAATAATCAGTTATAAACTATACAGTAACTATCTCTTACTGTTACTGTGGCACAATGTTACAAGCTCAGGCAAAGTTTTTAAGTCAGAATATAAAACACTCTTACTGTACTTCTTACTCAAAAGGCAACAGAACTCTCTGTTTTGGCCAAAATCATTAAATAGAGGAAGGTCAGTGACTGATGATGATGAAGGGTAAAATTAAGAAGGTTAAAAATTGTGACTCTGGTGAAAGAAAATCTCATCCAAATCCAAATCCATTGAATGGAATGACCCACTGAAGCTTTATTTGTTATATCAGTGTTGGGGTTTTAGTTTAGTCTTAGTTTTTTTCCTGTTAAAGGAATT